>NC_140014.1:2452862-2849314 GCF_964263955.1 Coregonus lavaretus | reverse complement strand
CCCATCCACGACCCATTTTCAATGCCCTGGCTGAGGGAAGGAGGTTCTCACCCAAGATTTGACGGTACATAGCCCTATCCATCGTCCCTTTGATGCAGTGAAGTTGTCCTGTCCCCTTAGCAGAAAAACACCCCCAAACCATAATGTTTCCACCTCCATGTTTGACGGTGGGGATGGTGTTCTTGGGGTCATAGGCAGCATTCCTCCTCCTCCAAACACGGCGAGTTGAGTTGATGCCAAAGAGCTCGATTTTGGTCTCATCTGACCACAACACTTTTACCCAGTTCTCTTCTGAATCATTCAGATTTTCATTGGCAAACTTCAGACGGCCCTATATATGTGCTTTCTTGAGCAGGGGGACCTTGCAGGCGCTGCAGGATTTCAGTCCTTCACGGCGTAGTGTGTTACCAATTGTTTTCTTGGTGACTATGGTCCCAGCTGCCTTGAGATCATTGACAAGATCCTCCCATGTAGTTCTGGGCTGATTCCTCACCGTTCTCATGATCATTGCAACTCCACGAGGTGAGATCTTGCATGGAGCCCCAGGCCGAGGGAGATTGACAGTTATTTTGTGTTTCTTCCATTTGCGAATAATCGCACCAACTGTTGTCACCTTCTCACCAAGCTGCTTGGCGATGGTCTTGTAGCCCATTCCAGCCTTGTGTAGGTCTACAATCTTGTCCCTGACATCCTTGGAGAGCTCTTTGATCTTGGCCATGGTGGAGAGTTTGGAATCTGATTGATTGATTGCTTCTGTGGACAGGTGTCTTTTATACAGGTAACAAACTGAGATTAGGAGCACTCCCTTTAAGAGTGTGCTCCTAATCTCAGCTCGTTACCTGTATAAAAGATACCTGGGAGCCAGATATCTTTCTGATTGAGAGGGGGTCAAATACTTATTTCTCTCATTAAAATGGAAATCAATTTATAATATTTTTGACATGCGTTTTTCTGGATTTATTTGTTATTATTCTGTATCTCACTGTTCAAATAAACCTACCATTAAAATTATAGACTGTCACGGTTTCGGCCGAGGCTGCCTCTCTTCCTTGCTCGGGCAGGCTTCGGCGTTCGTCGTCTCCGGAATACTAGCTGCCACCGTTGCATGTTTCTATGTTCGTTTGCTTTTGTCTGATTGTTGTTACACCTGTTATCGTTTAGTGTAATTAGTGTCCTATAAGTTCTCGTTGTGTTTGTCTAGTGTTGTGTGTGATTGTTTTCACTGTCGTGCGTTTTGCTGGACGTATTACTGTTTGCTCGGTTGAGCTGTTCTCCATTGTGTTGGAGTGTTTTGTCGCACCTGTGTAGTGCGCCCGTTTTGTTTTCGCCTGCGTGCGGAGTTTCGTCTTCGGGCTAGTTTGTGCGTTTCTCTTGTGGATAATTCACTAAAGTCTTTGGACTGTACTTCTGCGTCCTGCGCCTGATTCCACCACCACACCCACCTACAGCATCACTGACATAGACTGATAATTTCTTTGTCAGTGGGCAAACGTACAAAATCAGCAGGGGATCAAATACTTTTTTCCCTCACTGTATATATATATTTTTTTGCTCCTGAACTTCTTCTACTCTCAACCTCTCCGATCATTTTCATGATATCCATCCGGTTTGCTTCTATATGCCATATCTTTCTAACTGTGCTCTTTCCCAAAAGCTCCCAACATACAACCTATATACTTATTATGGACACAGTATGCTTACATTATTAGCTATCTTTGTTATTATTTGTTGTTATTTGTTATTAGTCCCATCCTTCAACTCTATTCAATGCCTCCCATCTATCTCTTAACACCATCCATATAGGATTTCTATTTGCCATATATATTTCAACCGTACTGTGATGTTTTACAAAAGTTCTGAACCTTTCTATTCTCATTGCTTCTACAGATTGTGAATTAAAAATAAACATTTTTGCTAAAAGTATTATTATATTATTGATTGATTGACTATGACTTTTCAGATCACCCAGTAATGCTATCTGCAAGGTTAGCTCCAAGTAAATATTGCAATCCTTTAGCCATTCCTGGACCTGTGTCCAAAAACAAGCTACAAATGGACAGAACCAAAACAAGATGGTGTGTTTGTTTGTGATAAATCATTCCAAAGAAAATCCATTTAAATCGGTCAACTTTATTTTAGTTATTTCGTTCTTGAAATAATTGGAGAGACATATTACCTACATGTTCTAAAATGTCCTATATTATGTCCATGAGGGAGGTCAAGCAACAGTGTTTGTCTATGCTACGAACACTTGCAAGCTGTCCCCCCAATGTCCTCTAAGGCAAGCTACACCAAGCCACTGAGATGGTCACCTGAGAGGTGAGGCAGCAGTGTTGTTACCCTGTGTGGGTGTACTATTTGTGCATGTGAATTGCATACTTTATCCGACTTCCACCTCCATTGTCATGAGATGATAAATAAACTGTTTTTTATAATGACCCGATAAAATGGGGGTATAATTCCCATTGAATTAGGATTGAATGGGATTGTATTCTCTCCCGATCATACAGTCCCAATTTGCTCCCTACTCCTCCCTATTGGCCCTAACCCATTAATGTATGCAGATCTGACGAATCTGGATAGGTAAAAGCTGTGTAGTGGTGGAGATTCCGACATTTTGCTTCCGACTGAGAGATCTACAAACATCGAAGGGTTAGGGAAGGAGTGAATTGAGACTGTCTTTCTTTCTCACTCATTCACTCTCAGGTCCTTTCTTTGCATTGAGGCGTGTGCCGGGCAGCTATGCAGACGTTGGAGTCTCTGTTCCATGGGGTCGGTGCAGTGGCGGCGGAGTCCTTGGACGGGGAGAGCTGGGTGCTGATCCTCCGCGTGGGGGACGCCAGTGACTTCCTGGCGTCCTGGGAGCCAGGTGAGAGGAGAGGACTGAGGCTTGAAGGAGGTACACACACACATTGTTGTTAGCAATGTTCTCAACCAACATAAATCATGCCTCGGTTTTATCCTCATATAACTATTGCCTTTGTTGCTCTCAATCAATAGCTACAGGAAATATGAGTATAAGTCATATACAAGAGGCCTCAGGTCAATCATGTCCTTTTTTAATCATATTAATTATTTAAGTTATATCATTTGTGCAGACTGCACCAATACACCTTTTTTCCCCACTCCTCTAGAGAAAGGAATTTGTAGATTCGACCTTCATTTCCAATTTATTTTGTTTACCAGAGTTTCACAAATTGCTTCTTGCTGGATCGATGCAAGAGTAAAATACTTCATTGATCCAGTAACAAGAGTACAATATGTGACCAATTAGGTTGCTAAGTGCATTTCATTCCTCTAGCACCACCAGACTACTGATGCTTTGTGAGGTTATATTTCTTAGTATTCCTTTATAATAATCATAATAATCATAATAATAATCATAATAATAATATATAATAATAAAATAAATAATATGATGCCACTTAGCGGGCGCTTTATTCAAAACCAACGTACACAGTGAGTCCATACAGTACATCTTTAGTATGTGTGCCTATGTGATCTCTGCAGGAATTGGACCCAAAACTATTGTGTTTGTAGTGCCACACCAGCTGAGCCACACAGGACCATATACTGTATGTTATTTAAGTCTAAGTAACTGACTAAGATAGTTCTAGAAATTAATTGGTGTGGTTAGCTGTAGCCGTATATTTAATGATTGCTAAACTGTGCAGTTGTATAATGATTCGAATGTGCTCCATCATGCTGGAAAAGGCATTGTTCGTCACCAAACTGTTCTTGGATGGTTGGGAGAAGTTGCTCTCGGAGGATGTGTTGGTACCATTCTTTATTCATGTCTGTGTTCTTAGGCAAAATTGTGAGTGAACCCACTCCCTTGGCTGAGAAGCAACCCCACACATGAATGGTCTCAGGATGCTTTACTGTTGGCATGACATAGGACTGATGGTAGCGCTCACCTTGTCTTCTCCGGACAAGGTGTTTTCCGGATGCCCCAAACAATCGGAAAGGGGATTCATTAGAGAAAATGACTTTACCCCAGTCCTCAGCAGTCCAATCCCTGTACCTTTTGCAGAATATCAATCTGTCCCAGATGTTTTTCCTGGAGAGAAGTGGCTTCTTTGCTGCCCTTCTTGACACCAGGCCATCCTCCAAAAGTCTTCGCCTCACTGTGTGTGTAGATGCACTCACACCAGCCTGCTGCCATTCCTGAGCAAGCTCTGCACTGGTGGTGCCCCGATCCCGCAGCTGAATCAACTTTAGGAGACGGTCCTGGCGCTTGCTGGACTTTCTTGGGCGCCTTGACACCTTCTTCACAACAATTGAACCTCTCTCCTTGATGTTCTTGATGATCCGATAAATGGTTGATTTAGGTGCAGTCTTACTAGCAGCAATATCCTTGCCTGTGAAGCCCTTTTTGTGCAAAGCAATGATGACGGCACATGTTTCCTTGCAGGTAACCATGGTTAACAGAGGAAGAACAATGATTTCAAGCACCACCATCCTTTTAAAGCTTCCAGTCTGTTATTCTAACTCAATCAGCATGACAGAGTGATCTCCAGCCTTGTCCTCGTCAACACTTTCACCTGTGTTAATGAGAGAATCACTGACATGATGACAGCTGGTCCTTTTGTGGCAGGGCTGAAATGCAGTGGAAATGTTTTTTGGGGATTCAGTTAATTTTCATGGCAAAGAGGGACTTTGAAATTAATTGCAATTCATCTGATCACTCTTCATGACATTATGGAGTATATGCAAATTGCCATCATCAAAACTGAGGCAGCAGACTTTGTGAAAATTTGTATTTTTGTCATTCTCAAAACTTTTGACCACGACTGTACATACAGTGCCTTCAGAAAGTATTCACAACCCCTTGACTTTTTCTACACTTTGTTGTATCTTAAATAATCCTCCACCCCCCCCCCCCCCCCCCGATAACTACTTTATTGAGGAAAAGTGTACTTACTATGACATGTGGTTGTCCCACCTACAGTAGCTATCTTAAGATGAATGCACTAACTGACTATCCTACCGATCCTTGACTTCGGCGATGTCATTTACAAAATAGCCTCCAACACTCTACTCAGCAAATTGGATGTAGTCTATCACAGTGCCATCCGTTTTGTCTCCAAAGCCCCATATACTACCCACCACTGTGACCTGTACGCTCTTGTTGGCTGGTCCTCACTACATATTCGTCGCCAAACCCACTGGCTCCAGGCCATCTATAAATCACTGCTAGGCAAATCCCTGCCTTATCTTAGCTCATTGGTCACCATAGCAACACCCACACGTAGTATGCGCTCCAGCAGGTATATCTCACTGGTCATCCCCAAAGCCAACACCTCCTTTGGCCGCCATTCCTTCCAGTTCTCTGCTGCCAATGACTGGAACAAATTGCAAACATCTCTGAAGCTGGAGACACTTATCTCCCTCACTAACTTTAAGCATCAGTTGTCAGAGCACCTTACCGATCACTGCACCTGTACACAGCCCATCTGAAATTAGCCCGCCCAACTACCTCATCCCTATATTGTTATTTATTTTGCTAATTTGTACCCCAGTATCTCTATTTGCACATCATCTCTTGCACATCTATCATTCCAGTGTTAATACTAATTGTAATTATTTTGCACTATAGCCTATTTATTGCCTTACCTCCACAACTTGCTACATTTGCACACACTGTATGTATATTTTTTTATGTTGTATTTTTGACTTTATGTTTTGTTTACCCCTTATGTAACACTGTGTTGTTGTTTTTATCGCACTGCTTTGCTTTATCTTGGCCAGGTCGCGGTTGTAAATGAGAACTTGTTCTCAACTGGCCTACCTGGTTAAATAAAGGTAAAATAAAAATATATAAATAAACAAAGAGCCTTAGTGAGGTCGGGCATTGATGTTGGGCGATTAGGCCTGGCTCGCAGTCGGCGTTCCAACTAATCCCAAAGGTGTTCGATGGGGTTGAGGTCAGGTTTCTGTGCAGGCCAGTCAAGTTCTTCCACACCGATCTCGACAAACCATTTCTGTATGGACCTTGATTTGTGCACTGGGGCATTGTCATGCTGAAACAGGAAAGGCCCTTCCCCAAACTGTTGCCACAAAGTTGGAAGCACAGAATCATCTAGAATATCATTGTATTCTGCAGTGTTAAGATTTCCCTTCACTGGAACTAAGGGGCCTAGCCCGAACCATGAAAAACAGCTCCAGACCATTATTCCTCCTCCACCTAACTTTACAGTTGGCACTTTGCATTCGGGCAGGTAGCGTTCTCCTGGGGTCCGCCAAACCCAGATTCGTCTGTCGAACTGCCAGATGGTGAAGCGTGATTCATCACTCCAGAGAACGCGTTTCCACTGCTCCAGAGTCCAATGGCGGCGAGCTTTACACCACTCCAGCCGATGTTTGGCATTGCGCATGGTGTTCTTAGGCTTGTGTGCGCCTGCTTGGCCATGGAAACCCATTTCATGAAGCTCCCGACGAACAGTTATTGTGCTGATGTTGCTTCCAGAGGCAGTTTGGAACTCGGTAGTGAGTGTTGCAACCGAGTACAGATTATTTTTATTCTGTGAGCTTGTGTGGCCTACCACGTTTCCACTTCACAGTAACAGCACTTACAGTTAACCAGGGCAGCTCCAGCAGGGCAGAAATTGGACGAACTGACTTGTTGGAAAGGTGGCAACCAATGACGGTGCCATGTTGAAAGTCACTGAGCTCTTCAGTAAGGCCATTATACTGCCAATGCTTGTCTATGGAGATTGCATGGCTGTGTGCTCGATGTTATACACCTGTCAGCAATGGGTGTGGCTGAAATATCAGAATCCACTAATTTGAAGGAATGTCCACATACATTTTTATATTGTGGCAGACCAGGGGGTTTGATCTAGACGTTTACACAGATCAGACACAAGTCTCAGTTTCAAGGGTGTTTATTTAAAACAGAAGGCGGGTTACCACCTTCTGTGCTCCGGGGAATGCTGTCTCCTCTGGGGTAGAACCCAGAGCCCCTCAGTTGTAGGAGACTGTGAGGACGTCTATCCGGTAGCTACCTCCAACTCCTCCTGTGTGCTGCCCTCCTGGCAGCTTTATGGGCCCGTACGGCTGGTGAGCAATCAGCCCCTTGATTACTCATCAGCCTCAATCAAGCGGCAGGTGGCTTAGTGGTTAAGAGCGTTGTGTCAGTAACCGAAAGGTTGCTGGTTCTTATCCCCGAGCCGACTAGGTGAAAAATCTGTCGATGTGCCCTTGAGCAAGGCACTTAACCCTAATTGCTTCTGTAAGTCACTCTGGATAAGAGCGTCTGCTAAATGACTAAAATGTAAACGTAAATCCGCCCCAATTAGTCCTGGCCGGAGGACCTGTCGAGACTTGGCACGTCCAGCAGAGGGAGCCACCGCCGCATGATTTAGACTCCATCTGTCACCAGGCCTCAATGAGTCTCCCCCTAGTGGCTTGTCCGCGGTATGCCACACAAACACACCCCCCTTAGCCCGGTCGTCAGTGCGATATACGTCTCCCTTCTCGGTAGGGCATCCGCGTTCCCATGCTTCGCCCCTAACCTGTGCACCACAGAAAAAGAAAAGCGTTGAAGAAACAAGAACCTCCTGGTGACTCGATCATTCGTGTCCTTGCCCTTGGCCATCCAGACCAGGGGAGCATGGTCTGTGACCAGGGTGAAGTGGGTGCCTAACAGGAAATACTTAAGAGAATCCGCTAGACACTATTTCTAAAAAATCGAGTACTTCTTTTCTCGGGTTATCAACTTCCGGCTAATGTAGATGATGGGGTGTTCCTCCCCATCATGTGCCTGGGACAGGATGGCCCCTAGTCCCAGGTCGCAGGCATCTGTCTGCACCAGCATTGGTACCTGGAAATCGGGCATCACGAGAATCGGATGGGAGCACAGGGCTTCCTTCAGGCGCCTGAATGCTGCTTCGGCCTCATCCGACCACTTCACTGTTTTCGGGAGGCGGGCCCTGGTCAGATCGGTAAGGGGGAATCCTCCCGCAGTGCAGTCCAGAACTGTCCCCTTAGGCGGCTAAGGGTAGGTGTTTCGGCGGGTCCATCGCAATCGAGGAGGGGGAGCATGGCCTCTTCCTCCGGTTGTTCACCAGGTGAGGTTGGTTCTGGCGCCCCCTCGGACCCCGACTCCAGGCTCTCGTCGGTCGCCGGCTCCTTCTCTTTTTCCCAGCTCGTGCTCCACAGTGCCATGAACAGCGGACAATCTCGTCACACGAGGAGGGGGTACCGGCAACTCAGATACGGCACCCACCACCATCTGGCGGCTCCCTTGTGGCGTCACGATGTTGGCCTGCCCGGTCAAATACCGCTTGGTGTCGCCATGGACACAGGAGACGGACATGTACTCACCACGGTCGGTCAAATGGACCAGCAGGCGCGCTTCTACGAGCGTTACCTCACTCCCGGAATCCAACGGAGCATGACATTCACCGGGACCATGGGTGCTAGTGGTTTGCTGTGGGCCCAACAGGAGGTGACGTAGTTTACTGCGTGGCCCGGCTTGTCTCCGGTGCCCGCTGATGGCATCGACTCCACTCAACCCGGGCAATTCCATGCGAGGTGTCTCTGGATGCCACACTCAAAACACCTACCTTTGGTCTTCATCCACCTGGGGTCGTCGGCGGCGGGTTGACTCTCCCCCGCTGTCTCTCCATGGGTCTGCAGTCCTTTAGCCCGGCTGACTGTCGGATTGGGGAGTACGGTGGTCGGGTCGTCCCTCCATCCCCTAAGACGGCTCCCAGACTCGGCCTGCATCTCCTTCAGCAGGGCCACAGTATTCTGGTGCATCTCCACAGCTCCAAAGAGGTCCTCCAAGGTCTGGGGCGCACGTCGTGAGGTAGTGCCCATGACGACTTTGTCGATACCATGGTCATGGTCATGCCATGGTGATGCGGAGTAGGTCGCTCATCTGGGCTCGGGGGGAAGCTTCGGCCACAAACCTCCAGTCGTAGACCAGTTGGGCCCGACGGGCCAGGCTGTACCCGTAGCAGCTGAGTACCTCCCTCTTGAGACCGTCCCCTGTTCAGTGTTGAGGTCATAGCATTTCCGGACAGGAACGGGGCCAGCAGACTCACCCACTTCTTCCAGTGTTCATTCCTGAATGTCCTGCTGCGCTGGTTGTGCCCGAACGCACTGAGCTATCAACTTGCCCATGCTGATACTGCGACAATCAGCCTCTTGATTACTCACCAGCCTCAATCAGCCCCAATTATTCCTGTCCGGAAGACCCGTCAAGACCTGGCACGTCCAGCAGAGGAAGCCACCGCCGCGTTATGTAGACTCCGTCTCGATGAGTGACTCCGTCTGTCACTCGATGAGTCTCCCCCTGGTGACTTGTCCGAGGTACGCCAAAATAGTATAGTGTATTATTATATTATGTAATGACAGAATTCTCCATGGAAAGTGTTACCAGCAGTTGTCTGTCACAACATGTTGAGTGACAGCTAAGAAACCTTGTAATTTGTTCCCATAGACCAGACAGTGTTGTTGCAGACATTAGCATCCAGGTGCAAAACAGCAGAGGCAAGGTACTTCACGTCCTCACTGAGAATCTGGCAGGAGAGTCTTATCCTAGTTAGGCTGTATTTATTATTAGTAGTAGAAGAAAAGGGAAAAATGTAATTGTGAGGAAATGCGGAGGTGGTATGGATTGTAATGGAGTTTTCCAATTTAGTGGGGTCTTGCACGCCCACACACATACACATGGCACTGTAAGTATGTAATCACTTGCAAAGTATGGATAAATGGGCTGTATTAATGTACTCTTTATTCATAGTGTTGAAAATCTGAAATCTCCCTTTCTCTCTTTCAGCTCATGTCCTTAGCCTCGGTTAACCCAACTATTGTGGTGAGCCACATCCTGCCCACTTTCTGACAAGTGATTGGTCAGTTGAAGGGAACTGAGGACAGTGCTATAAGTACCTGTCTCGCAAGTGGTGCAGTGTTCTAAGGTACTGCATCGCAGTGTTAGCTGTGCCACTAGAGATCCTGGTTCGAATCCAGGCTCTGTCAAAGCCGGCCGCGACCAGGAGACCCATGGGGCGGCACACAATTGGCCCAGCATCGTCCAGGGTAGGGGAGGGAATGGCCAGCAGGGATGTAGCTCAGTTGGTAGAGCATGGCGTTTGCAACGCCAGGGTTGTGGGTTCAATTCCCACGGAGGGCCAGTATAAAAAAATTATGTATGCACTAACTAACTGTAAGTCGCTCTGGATAAGAGCGTCTGCTAAATGACTAAAATGTAAAAAAAATGTAATACCTATGGTGGGCAGCGAGTCAACTAGCTCTGAAGGCAACACTTGCTGACAACCTACAGGCCAGCGCTGAGACTAAAACCCCCACAGAGTTTGCTACATACCACAAGTGACATTGACAACCCCATAGGCAAGTCCTTACAAACAACAAAGAACAGAGGGATTAAACAAGGAGAAAAAGACTGAGGGTGATGTTGTCAAAATGATGAAATGGTACCAAGATAGAGCAGGAGAGATAACATGAAATCCTTAGTAATTAGATTTACGGCCCCCTAACCAATTGTGCTATTATGTGTGTTTTTCTGCGTTATTTTAAATTTATTATGTACATAATGTTTCTGCCACTGTCTCTTATGAACAAAAAGAGCATCTGGATATCAGGACAGTGATTACTCACCTCGTATTGGACGAAGATTTTTTCTTCAAGAAGTCGGATGCGAAGGATATTCTACAGACACCCGACAAGGCCCAAATCCCCGTCATTCGCATGAGAAAGAGACGGAGATATCGTGGACGTAGGTCGGAGTCCGGACGGCAAGCAAGTAATCTGCCGACGGCAAGCAAGTAATCTGCCTCTACCATCAGTCCTATTAGCCAACGTACAATCATTGGAAAACAAAATAGACAACCTACGATCACAGATATCCTACCAACGGGCCAATAACCTCTTAAGGATCTGACCCTATTTTTTCATTTTCGCCTAAAATGACATACCCAAATCTAACTGCCTGTAGCTCAGGACTTGAATCAAGGACATGCATATTCTTGATACCATTTGAAAGGAAACGCTTTGAAGTTTGTGTAAATGTGAAATTAATGTAGGAGAATATAACACATTAGATCTGTTAAAAGATAATACAAACAAAAAAAAGCATGTGTTTTATTTTTTTTTTTATTTTTTTTTTTTAATCATCTTTTAAATGCAAGAGAAAGGCCAGAATATACTATTGCAGTTTAGGTGCAATTTAGATTTTGGCCACTAGATGGTAGCAGTGTGTGTGCAAAGCATCAGATTGATCCAGTGAAGCATTGCAATACTGGACAAATGTGCCAAATTTGTCAATTGATACATTTTCAAGTACATACAGTGGGGAAAAAAAGTATTTAGTCAGCCACCAATTGTGCATGTTCTCCCACTTAAAAAGATGAGAGAGGCCTGTAATTGTCATCATAGGTACACGTCAACTATGAGAGACAAAATGAGAAAAACTTATCAAGAAAATCACATTGTAGGATTTTTAATGAATTTATTTGCAAATTATGGTGGAAAATAAGTATTTGGTCAATAACAAAAGTTTCTCAATATTTTGTTATATACCCTTTGTTGGCAATGACACAGGTCAAACGTTTTCTGTAAGTCTTCACAAGGTTTTCACACACTGTTGCTGGTATTTTGGCCCATTCCTCCATGCAGATCTCCTCTAGAGCAGTGATGTGCAACACGGACTTTCAACTCCCTCCAATGATTTTCTATGGGGTTGAGATCTGGAGACTGGCTAGGCCACTCCAGGACCTTGAAATGCTTCTTACGAAGCCACTCCTTCGTTGCCCGGGCGGTGTGTTTGGAATCATTGTCATGCTGAAAGACCCAGCCACATTTCATCTTTAATGCCCTTGCTGATGGAAGGAGGTTTTCACTCAAAATCTCACGATACATGGCCCCATTCATTCTTTCCTTTACACGGATCAGTCGTCCTGGTCCCTTTGCAGAAAAACAGCCCCAAAGCATGATGTTTCCACCCCCGTGCTTCACAGTAGGTATGGTGTTCTTTGGATGCAACTCAGCATTCTTTGTCCTCCAAACACGACGAGTTGAGTTTTTACCAAAAAGTTATATTTTGGTTTCATCTGACCATATGACATTCTCCCAATCCTCTTCTGGATCATCCAAATGCACTCTAGCAAACTTCAGACGGGCCTGGACATGTACTGGCTTAAGCAGGGGGACACGTCTGGCACTGCAGGATTTGAGTCCCTGGCGGTGTAGTGTGTTACTGATGGTAGGCTTTGTTACTTTGGTCCCAGCTCTCTGCAGGTCATTCACTAGTTCCCCCCGTGTGGTTCTGGGATTTTTGCTCACCATTCTTGTGATCATTTTGACCCCACGGGGTGAGATCTTGCGTGGAGCCCCAGATCGAGGGAGATTATCAGTGGTCTTGTATGTCTTCCATTTCCTAATAATTGCTCCCACTGTTGATTTATTCAAACCAAGCTGCTTACCTATTGCAGATTCAGTCTTCCCAGCCTGGTGCAGGTCTACAATTTTGTTTCTGGTGTCCTTTGACAGCTCTTTGGTCTTGGCCATAGTGGAGTTTGGAGTGTGACTGTTTGAGGTTGTGGACAGGTGTCTTTTATACTGATAACAAGTTCAGACAGGTGCCATTAATACAGGTAACGAGTGGAGGACAGAGGAGCCTCTTAAAGAAGAAGTTACAGGTCTGTGAGAGCCAGAAATCTTGCTTGTTTGTAGGTGACCAAATACTTATTTTCCACCATAATTTGCAAATAAATTCATAAAAAATCCTACAATGTGATTTTCTTGATTTTTTTTCTCAATTTGTCTGTCATAGTTGACGTGTACCTATGATGAAAATTACAGGCCTCTCTAATCTTTTTAAGTAGGAGAATTTGCACAATTGGTGGCTGACTAAATAATTTTTTTCCCCACTGTAACTATAGAGAACATACAAAAATGATATGGTAATACAAAATGGAAGTTTACACACTCCCAGGATGTCATACATGATGGATCATTAGCTTATACACTAACTTTCACACATCTAGATGGCCGGGTGTGGTGGATGTGGAGCCAGAGACAGCAAGGCTTCAAACTGTAGAACCCAGTTCCTACATTTGATAATATAAAAATTGATTTTATCAAACAAAACTATGCTACATTTTATCTCTGGGACCCTCAGGATGACAAATCAGAGCAAGATTACTGAATGTAAGTACATTATTTACCTTCAGAGGTGAATGTATCAAACCAGTTGCCGTGATAAGTTTTTTGTTGTTCTGCACTCTCCTCAAACAATAGCATGGTATTTTTTCACTGTAATAGCTACTGTAAATTGGACAATGCAGTTAAATTAACAGGAATTTAAGCTTTCTGACCATATAAGACATGTCTATGTCCTGGAAAGTTTGCTGTTACTTACAGTCATTCTAATAACATTAGCACACATTAGTTCAACCGTCCCATTCTACGGGACACCGATCCCGTAGAGGTTAAAAACTGTAATATCTTATGTTTCACCTAGTCGTGGCTGAAAGACGACATGGATAACATACAGCTGGCGGGATATACGCTACATCGGCAGGGTAGAACGGCTGACTCCGATAAGACAATGTGTATATTTGTAAACAACTGCTCTTCCACGAAATCTAATATTACGGAAGTCTCGAGATTTTGCTCGCCTGAGGTAGAGTATCTCATGATAATCTGTAGACCACACTATTTACCTACGAGTTTTCATCTATATTATCATCTATAAATACCTACCAGTATTTACCTTTACGAGTTTTCATCTATATTATTCATAGCTGTTTATTTACCACCACAAACCGATGCTGGCACTAAGACTGCACTCAATTAGCTGTATAAGGCCATAAGCAAACAGGAAAACGCTCATCCAGAAGCAGTGCTCCTAGTGGCCCGGGGACTTTAATGCAGGGAAACTTAAATCCGTTCTACATAATTTATACCAGCATGTTAAATGTGCAACCAGAGGGAAAAAAACTCTAGACCACCTTTATTCCACACACAGAGACGCGTACAAAGCTCTCCCTCACCCTCTATTTGGCAAATCTGACCATAATTCTATATTCCTAATTCCTGCTTATAAGCAAAAACGAAAAAAGGAAGCACCAGTGGTTCGGTTAATAAGGAAGTGGTCAGATGACGCAGATGTTAACCTACAGGACTGTTATGCTAGCACAGACTGGAATATGTTCCAGGATTCTTCCGATGGCATTGAGGAGTACACCACATCAGTCACTGGCTTCATCAATAAGTGCATCGATGACGTTGTCCCCACAGTGACCGTGCGTACATACCCCAACCAGAAGCCATGGAAAGGGTAGAGCTGCCGCTTTCAAGGAGCGGAACTCTAACCCGGACTCTTATAAGAAATCCCGCTATGCCCTCAGACAAACCATCAAACAGGCAAATAGTCAATACAGGACTAAGATTGAATCGTCCTACACTGGCTCCGATGCGCGTCGGATGTGGCAGGGCTTGCAAAAACTATTACGGACTACAAAGGGAAGCATAGCCGCTATTTCAACGACGGGCTGTAGTTGAATAGGTTGAGAGCTTCACCAACAAACTATTATGGTCCAAACACACCAAGACAGTCGTGAAGAGGGCACGACAAAGCCTATTCCCCCTCAGGAGACTGAAAAGATTTGGCATGGGTCCTCAGATCCTCAAAAAGTTATACAGCTGCACCATCGAGAGCATCCTGACTGGTTGCATCACTGCCTGGTATGGCAACTGCTCGGCCTCTGACCGCAAGGCACTACAGAGGGTAGTGCGTACGGCCCAGTACATCACTGGGGCCTAGCTTCCTGCCATCCAGAACCTCTATACCATGCGGTGTCAGAGGAAGGCCCAAAAAATTGTCAAAGACTCCAGCCACCCTAGTCATACACTGTGACAAGCGGTACCCCACCCCACCCCACCCCACCCCCTCTTTTATGCTGCTGCTACTCTCTGTTTATTATTTATACATTATTTATTATCACTTTAACTCTACCCACATGTACATATTACCTCAATTACCTCGACTAACCTGTGCCCCCGCACATTGAAACTGTACCGGTACCCCCTGTATATACAGTGCCTTGCAAAAGTATTCATCCCCCTTGGCGTTTTTCCTATTTTGTTGCTTTACAACCTGTAATTTAAATGGATTTACATTTTTTAATTTTTTATTTGATTTCATGTAATGGACATACACAAAATAGTCCAAATTGGTGAAGTGAAATGAAAAAAATAACTTGTTTAAAAAAATAAATTAAAAAAATAACAGAGAAGTGGTGCGTGCATATGTATTCACCCCTTTGCTATGAAGCCCCTGAATAAAATCTGGTGCAACCAATTACCTACAGAAGTCACATAATTAGTTAAATAAAGTCCACATGTGTGCAATCTAAGTGTCACAGGATCTGTCACATGATCTCAGTATATATACACCTGTTCTGAAAGGCACCAGAGTCTGCAACACCATTAAGCAAGGGGAACCACCAAGCAAGCGGCACCATGAAGACCAAGGAGCTCTCCAAACAGGTCAGGGACAAAGTTGTAGAGAAGTACAGATCAGGGTTGGGTTATAAAAAAATATCCAAAACTATGAACATCCCACGGAGCACCATTAAATCCATTATTAAAAAATGGAAAGAATATGGCATCACAACAAACCTGCCAAGAGAGGGCCGCCCACCAAAACTCACGGAGCAGGCAAGGAGGGCATTAATCAGAGAGGCAACAAAGAGACCAAAGCTTTGCAGCTCCTTCAGGGTTATTGGAGTATCTGTCCATAGGATCACTTTAAACCGTACACTCCACAGAGCTGGGCTTTATGGAAGAGTGGCAATTTTTTTTAAAAGGCATGTGGGAGACTCCCCAAACATATGAAAGATATGAAAAAACATTTACAGTGGGGAAAAAAGCATTTAGTCAGCCACCAATTGAGTTCTCCCACTTAAAAAAGATGAGAGAGGCCTGTAATTTTCAAAAAAGGTACACGTTAACTATGACTGATAAATTTAGATTTTTTTTCTCCAGAAAATCACATTGTAGGATTTTTAATGAATTTATTTGCAAAATATGGTGGAAAATAAGTATTTGGTCACCTACAAACAAGCAAGATTTCTGGCTCTCACAGACCTGTAACTTCTTCTTTAAGAGGCTCCTCTGTCCTCCACTCGTTACCTGTATTAATGGCACCTGTTTGAACTTGTTATCAGTATAAAAGACACCTGTCCACAACCTCAAACAGTCACACTTCAAACTCCACTATGGCCAAGACCAAAGAGCTGTCAAAGGACACCAGAAACAAAATTGTAGACCTGCACCAGGCTGGGAAGACTGAATCTGCAATAGATAAGCAGCTTGGTTTGAAGAAATCAACTGTGGGAGCAATTATTAGGAATTGGAAGACATACAAGACCACTGATAATCTCCCTCGATCTGGGGCTCCACGCAAGATCTCACCCCGTGGGGTCAAAATGATCACAAGAACGGTGAGCAAAAATCCCAGAACCACACGGGGGGACCTAGTGAAAGACCTGCAGAGAGCTGGGACCAAAGTAACAAAGCCTACCATCAGTAACACACTACGCCGCCAGGGACTCAAATCATGCAGTGCAAGACATGTCCCCCTGCTTAAGCCAGTACATGTCCAGGCCCGTCTGAAGTTTGCTAGAGTGCATTTGGATGATCCAGAAGAGGATTGGGAGAATGTCATATGGTCAGATGAAACCAAAATATAACTTTTTGGTAAAAACTCAACTCGTCGTGTTTGGAGGACAAAGAATGCTGAGTTGCATCCAAAGAACACCATACCTACTGTGAAGCACGGGGGTGGAAACATCATGCTTTGGGGCTGTTTTTCTGCAAAGGGACCAGGACGACTGATCCGTGTTAAGGAAAGAATGAATGGGGCCATGTATCTTGAGATTTTGAGTGAAAACCTCCTTCCATCAGCAAGGGCATTGAAGATGAAACGTGGCTGGGTCTTTCAGCATGACAATGATCCCAAACACACCGCCCGGGCAACGAAGGAGTGGCTTCGTAAGAAGCATTTCAAGGTCCTGGAGTGGCCTAGCCAGTCTCCAGATCTCAACCCCATAGAAAATCTTTGGAGGGAGTTGAAAGTCCGTGTTACCCAGCGAAAGCCCCAAAACATCACTGCTCTAGAGGAGATCTGCATGGAGGAATGGGCCAAAATACCAGCAACAGTGTGTGAAAACCTTGTGAAGACTTACAGAAAACGTTTGACCTGTGTCATTGCCAACAAAGGGTATATAACAAAGTATTGAGAAACTTTTGTTATTGACCAAATACTTATTTTCCACCATCATTTGCAAATAAATTCATTAAAAATCCTACAATATGATTTTCTGGAGAAAAAAAATCTCATTTTGTCTCTCATAGTTGACGTGTACCTATGATGAAAATTACAGGCCTCTATCATCTTTTTAAGTGGGAGAACTTGCACAATTGGTGGCTGACTAAATACTTTTTTCCTCCACTGTAACAAGCCCCATTAAAATGAGCATGATAGCTAAGTAGGACATCTGACAGATAATTGTGTTCTGGATATTCAGATATGACATGTGTCTGTGATTTAAATGTTCTGCAAAAAGCAATAACAAGTAGTACACTATGGGTTTTGATTGAATTCCAGCCTATAGTATCGATTTGAGTCCAAACGTCAGTTGTTCATGTATGAACATTTTTATTTGAAAAAATCAAGATGAAAAACAAGAGAAAAACTTTGACAAACCAAAATAGAAAACATGGAGTTGAAAATGTGTTATGGAAAATATAAGTCAGAAAAAGTGTTTATAAAATGAAAAATAAATAAACACGCACACACACATGCACGCACGCATGCATGCACATGTACACACAAACACACTGCATCCAGAATAAAATAACATGATAGAAAAATGTCTCTGAGAAAAATGTAAGTGTGTATTGGGTAGTGGTACCACCCGGTAGATAAGCTTTCTTCGAATTAGCACTCCCAGTGGGAAAAAAATATTAAATATTTCTGCTAATCCGTAATCCGACTTGGTCTTCCACTAACCAGCCTCCTCATTCACAATGTAAGGCCCTGACCCACAATGCATAGGTCTGGGTGTGAAGCAGAGCGGGCATTCCCTCTAAAATCCGATTGGCTGTCCCATGACTTGTCGTCTCTGGTTGGCTCGTCCTCCAGCCTATGGGAGTGAAATTAAGAGGTGGTTTGAGGATTAGAGAAATAGGACAGGTGGATCAGCAACCAGTTAGCACCTGGCAGAACAAGCTACTGTTAGTCATAGTAGAATAATGCGTCAAGGATTAGCTAGTTAGGTACTACTGTAGGCTACCAGGATGAGGAAAATAGAGGGCACACAAAATCTAGTGTTACGACTTCACAGTGGCAAGATCAGAGTGAAAACATAACAATACTAAAACAGTTAATTATTTAAATACATTGTAACTCAAAATGGAAGGGTCAGGGTACTTTAATGGTTTTGAATATTTACCATCAATCTTGTATGACTCATCATTGTGCTGTAATCTCCTTACAGCACTTTCATTTTTAATGCAAAGCTCCCCTCTCTCCTCTCCTTGACCTTATTTCACCCTCCCATCTCACCCACCTTTATCTCTCAAGGCAGTCGATACGATGCTTGTCATTTGTCTGGGATTAGTTCCGCAACATCCAAACAAACCAGTTTTGCTGCATTAACGTTACATGCTCCAGTGGTTTTCTAGTAAGACAGAGAATCTACAGACCTTTGTGTGGGTGTCTTTGGGCTGGATTCAATCTGTAGCGCTGAAGATATGCACTCTAGCATGATTGAAATTCTTCACAATTTCACAGTATTATTCCAACCTCATAGTGTGGAAAAATATATAAAATACAGGAAAATCACGTTTTTGACCGCACTGTATTAAACGTGTTTTACAGAATGAATGCTGTAGATTGCACTGCATTATGGGTAGAATCCTGAAGAATAATGTTATTAACTGTAATTGGAAGCCTTTTTACAGTAATAGCTTATGCCTATTGTAGATTCAAATCTACAACCTCATGTTGTCGGGTGAGACGCATGAAGCTCAGACTATTTTAGTAAATATCTTCTTGAAACGGCAGTGAAGTGGAAGAATATTTTCAGCAGCTGCTGACTTCTCTCTCCTGGATGCTGTCCTGCCCAAACTGTCCCGTTCTGTGTTACACCGCCTCTGAACCCACTTACCCCTGTCACGATCGTCACACATAGAGGAGGACCAAGGCGCAGCGTTGAAGGTGAACATATCTTTTATTTACTGATCACACGATCAAAATAATAAACGATAACGTGACGTCTACAGTTTCACCCAAACCGAAATGAACAAGAAACCACAAACACAACGTGAAAGACAGATAGTTAAATATGGCTCCCAATCAGAGACAACGAGCCAACAGCTGACACTCGTTACCTCTGATTGGGAGTCACTCAAACAAAGAAATACAATAACCTAGACCCACAACAAAACATAGAAACTAACACCCTGGCTCAACATACGAGAGTCCCCCGAGCCAGGGCGTGACAGTACCCCCCCCTAAAGGCGCGGACTCCGACCGCGCCAACGAAACACAACAGGGGAGGGACTGGGTGGGCACTCCGCCTAGGCGGCGGATCCGGCTCCAGTGGAACAGGCACGTGCCGTGCCGGACCGACGACGCACACCACTGGCTTGGTGTGGGGAACAGGCACGGGCCGTGCTGCACTGACGACGCACACCACTGGCTTGGTGTGGGGAGCAGGAGCGGGCCGGACAGGGCTGACGAAACGCCCCACAGACTTGGTGCTGGGAGCAGGAATGGGCCGGACCGGGCTGGCGACGCGCACCACAGACCTGGTGCGGAGAGCAGGAACGGGCAGAGCCGGGCTGACGAGACGCACCACAGGCTTGATGCGGGGAGCAGGAATGGGCCGGACTGGGCTGGCGACGCGCACCACAGACCTGGTGCGGGGAGCAGGAACGGGCAGAGCCGGGCTGACGAGACGCACCACAGGCTTGATGCGGGGAGCAGGAATGGGCCGGACTGGGCTGGCGACGCGCACCACAGACCTGGTGCGGGGAGCAGGAACGGGCAGAGCCGGGCTGACGAGACGCACCACAGACTTGATGCGGGGAGCAGGAATGGGCCGGACTGGGCTGGCGACGCGCACCGCAGGTTCGGTGCGGGGAGCAGGAATAGACCGGACCGTACTGGGGACACACACCACTGGCTCTACACCGGGATCTGGAACGGGCCGGACCGGACTGGCAACACACGCCAGTACCTCTCGCCGTGCCTCTACTTCCTCCATCCCCTCTTCGACCAGTGGCCCCCGTAACCCGGCGGCCTTCTCCGGCAACCCACTGGGCCGCTCTATCGCGGCCTCCTGCTGGTCCGACGTCGTGAGCCCCCCCCTAAAAATTTTCGGGGCGTCTCTCCTACCCGTGGACCAGGTCTCCATATCCCTCGCCAGCCTCTCGCCCTTCTGCCATAATGTCAAGCCCTTGTCTTCCTCCCTCGGCTTGACCCAGTCCAGGAGGCGAAGGAGATCTGTGAGGGATCTCCCTGGCGATGGCTCCTGGACACGCTGCTTGGTCCCATCTTGGTGGTTTCTTCTGTCACGATCGTCACACATAGAGGAGGACCAAGGCGCAGCATTGAAGGTGAACATATCTTTTATTTACTGATCACACGATCAAAATAATAAACGATAACGTGACGTCTACAGTTTCACCCAAACCGAAATGAACAAGAAACCACAAACACAACGTGAAAGACAGATAGTTAAATATGGCTCCCAATCAGAGACAACGAGCCAACAGCTGACACTCGTTACCTCTGATTGGGAGTCACTCAAACAAAGAAATACAATAACCTAGACCCACAACAAAACATAGAAACTGACACCCTGGCTCAACATACGAGACTCCCCCGAGCCAGGGCGTGACAACCCCGAATAGATTTTCCCCTGATCATAGATCTAAGATTCTACCCAATCCCAATTTTACTATCTCTTTGTCTTTATCCCCCAACACAATATAGGTTTTGAATTAGTGTTGTAATTAATCCTCTTCTTTGGTTAAATACACTGTTCCTTTTTTTTGTCGTTTTTTTTTTTTTTTTACAGTACTATACAATAAAACTAATAGCAATGTACTAAATTGTCATATATCGCAATGCACTCTTGGTGATTTTAGGTGTAACTTGTAAATTATACCGTAAATTCCAATGAAACGTTGGTTTAACAGTATATTACTGTAAAGAAGAACTGTATTTCAAATGGTACTGTAATTCCACCACACAGAATACAGTACCTTACCGTATTTCTGGAGCGCCAAAAGCCTTTTGACCGCTAGCAGGTGCATGGTATTGTTGTTTCTGTCTCATCTACATATTTTGAGGCGTGTCTTGTAAGATGCTACATTTGTTGCATCTGTGAGTGAGAGTGCTGTACCAATTGAACTGATATGTGGTAGTAGGTCCCCAACAGTTAAATGTGTATAGGGGACAGATTAGAGTGGCAGCAAGCCTAAAACCTTTAATGGTTGAGTATTTGCTATGTCTTTGGTCTATTTTGCCCTGTACTCACTGCAAGTTTGGAAACCTTTGCTAAGGCCTCTATAAGTGCAAGTGATATTAAATACCAAATATTCATATATATTTGGTATATACACTGAGTGAAAAAAACATTATGAACACATTCCTAATATTGAGTTGCAGACCCTTTTACCTTCAGAAAAGCTTAAATTCGTAGGGGCATGGACTAGAAGTTGTCGAAAGCCTTCCACAGGGATGCTGGCTCATGTTGACTCCAATGTTTCCCATAGTTGTGTCAAGTTTACTGGCTGTCCTTTGTGTGGTGGACCATTCTTGATTCACACGGGAAACTGTTGAGTGCGAAAAATCCAGCAGAATTGCAGATCTTGACACACTCACACTGGTGCACCTGGCACCTACTACCATACCCTGTTCAAAGGCACTTAACTCTTTTGTCTTGCCCATTCACCCTCTGAATGGCACACATACACAATCCATGTCTCAATTGTCTCAAGGCTTAAACATACTTATTTAACCTGTCTCCTCCCCTTCATCTACACTGATTGGATTTAACAGGTGACATCAATAAGGGATCATAGCTTTCACATGGATTCATTTGGTCATTCTATGTCATGGAAACAGCAAGTGTTCCTAATGTTTTGTGCACTCAGTATATATATTTGATATGCTGTAATATGAAAATACGTTACCTAGCAGCCAACCTGCTTGCACCAATCCCATGCAGTTAAAGGTAAATACTGTAAAATACAAACCCCGCTTCCCCTCAATTAATTTAATTAATTAATGTATTAGTTACAATTACCGTAAAAACATTACAGTAAGTGTACTGGTACCGTAAAACTGATTACGGTAACATGCTGTACTGTACCTTTTCAGCATTATACTGGCAGCAGAGTTGCAAGAAAATTACTGTAATTATATAATACAGCTGTGTTGCTGTAATGATTACAGTAGGCTCTTTAACTAATAACTAACTAATAATACAGCACTGTTTTTCTTACTGTAAAACATTTTACAACATCCCTTCTGTAAAGCAAAATTACAGTATTTACCTGGTAACTCAGCTGCCAGCATAATGCTGCAAATTTACAGGGAAAGTTTTACAGTGTAGGGACAGTGTAAGTTGAGCCATAGTTTTATTTTTTACATTTTAGTCATTTAGCAGACGCTCTTATCCAGAGCGACTTACAGGAGCAATTAGGGTTAAGTGCCTTGCTCAAGGGCACATCGACAGATTTTCCACCTAGTCGGCGCAGGGATTAGAACCAGCGACCTTTCGGTTACTGGCACAACGCTCTTAACCACTAAGCTACCTGCCGCCCTTCTTCAGTGTCATTCTGCTATTTTTTTCATCCCTTTCTTTGTCATTGTACTTCTTACATTTTACATTTTAGTCATTTATCAGACGCTCTTATCCAGAGCGACAATACAGGAGCAATCAGGGTTAAGTGCCTTGCTCAAGGGCACATCGACAGATTTTTCACCTAGTCAGGGATTAGAACCAGCGACCTTTCGGTTACTGGCCCAACGCTCTTAACCACTAAACTACCTGCCGCCCTTCTTCAGTGTCATTCGGCTATTTTTTTCATCCCTTTTTGGGGCTCGAATGGACTTCCCTTCTCACTTCTTTGACTGCTCTTTCAAGAACCTCAAGGGGGAATAGACCCCTGCTTGTTTTACGTTTGTATAGACGGGGCATGATGATGTCTGCTCTGTAACAATAAAAATGCACTTGAGTTCATATGCATGACAAATTGCTAAACAAATTCTATGCATATTTTGCATAAAACTGACTAAATGTAATCACCATTTGTATGGGATATGAAGGAGCCATTGGCTCAACTTTCCCCTGGCCAAATGGCACAATTAACACCAAAGCAAACATTTTGACTACAGTATATTAGCCAACACAGCTACAAGGATGCACTTTCATGCTAGGTTTAGGACCAAATATTGTAGCTTATATAGACCCCAACTGATGGATAAAACAGTCTTAAAACAATCTATTTTGGTTCAGATACAAGCTTCATGAAACTTATAACACATTAAACTAATTTGACTTTGTGAAAATCTGTTTTTTGGACTTAACTTGCTTATCACTTTTCCATATGGTTTCTTCCTTCAGACTCCATGAAATGAATACTACAGTACTTACTATAGAATTCTGTAGTAAACTGTAGTATACTGTAGAATACTATACTACACACTGTAGTATCCTAGATCATGTGTAGTACTTGAATGTTGTAGTATACTGTAGAATGTTATAGTAAATACTACACTATTATCAGAGAAAAAAATAACTGCAGCAATTACTACAGTAACGTCCGTTAAAACACAACACCTTTTTAACTATAGTAAATACTACAGTATTTAATTTGCATATACCCTGCCCATTCCCCTTGTGCCACCCATAAGTGAGAAACCTACAGTATATGTTGTGTCCCCTACAGGTTATAGAAAGAGCAGAAGCAGACCCCAATCCTATCTACCTACAGGTTATGGAAAATGTGCTCTTTAATATTTCTCAATTAGGTTTCCTCAAGGAGAAAGCCTCCACTTCTATATCAAAGATACTTTTTTTTTTTAAACACTATAGTAAATACTACAGTAATGTCTGCAAAAACACTACAGTAAATACTACACTATACTACTGTCCGCAGAAACACTACAGTAAATACTACAGTCTACCAAAACACTACAGTAAATACTACAGTATACTACAATCTAAAAAAACACTACATTAATTACTATAGTATATATACTAATTATAGTATACTATAGTTTTATACCACCAATCAATCAATCACATTTATTTATAAAGCCCTTTTTACATCAGCAGATGGCACAAAGTGCTATACAGAAACCCAGCCTAAAACCCCAAACAGCAAGCAATGCAGATGTAGAAGCACACATTTCATGCGATGCTACTCATTTTGCCATGGGGCAGAGAGAAATCTTTGTAGTTTTAAAGCTAATTTCCTGCAATTCTACACATTTTACTAAGTCTTGTTAATGATATCTGAGTGTGAATGACTAACTAAATCAATGGGGGCTCCCTGGAGGTCAGGGCCCCTGGGCACCAGCCCTGCTTGCCCGGTCGTTATTCGGCCATCATTACTACAAGTTTAGATAGCTGCCTAGCTGACATTCTAATTGAGTGACTGTCAGTGACTGACATAACAAGAGAATAATAATAATAATAATAATAATATGCCATTTAGCAGACGCTTTTATCCAAAGCGACTTACAGTCATGCATGCATGCATTTTTGTGTATGGGTGGTCCCGGGGATTGAACCCACTACCTTGGCGTTACAAGCGCCGGGCTCTACCAGTTGAGCTACAGAGGACCAGAAAAAGTGCTGATGCACAACCACATTTTAAAATGCCACCTTGTGTATTCTACTATTCTAACTCTCAACAGTAAGCGACCGCTTATGTCGCTTATGCCTGGAGCCGGCCCTGGGTGGCTCAACTAACCCTTTGGCATGACTTACCCCACTCTCCCCTACAAATGGATGTCAGTTCTTATAGTAATATTAACTAATTAAACGTATTCAAGCCTGAAAACACAAAACACTGCACTTTGGAGAAGTGTAGTTGGTTGTTTTCCAACTATTAAAAAATATTTTATGATTTGGTTACCAAAAGGAGAAAACTGATGTGACCTGAAACCTTGGGAGTAGTTTTCAAGTGTCTTGTAATTGTATCACCTATATTGGTCATTGATTTCAAATGACATTCATGCTGATAGTCAAACAATAGTGTGTGAATCCATTACATTTGCCCTCTATTATTCGTCTTTGAATCTGGGTGACAATCACAAAAAGAGTCAAGGGTGCTCTTTGAAATATCATTGTGATTCTTAAATAATTTCTCTAATCGTATTTTCAACTTCAGTGATAAAATAAAATAATGTCCAGTTTCAAGCATGAATGCAGTTGTCTTCGTATGTAACCCATAACAAGTTGTGTTGATGAAAGATGAAAACCGAAAGTAGAAACCTGTCTAACATGCCCCACAATTAGTGAACTTAATTTCAGAGGTCATGTATTTGAATATTTGTGATTTGTAATAATAGTTTTAGTCAAGCATAGAGCACATAGTATGATGGCTATTGTGAAATTAATCAAGTCAATAGTATACTTGAATGGAGCAGAAAGGTGACCATATGTGCTGACTATTTTTAATAGAGGGGTACATTATTCACATGCCTTGTTCTTTCATTTCCAGTTCTAACTAAAACAGGATGATAATCGCATCATGAAGACAGCCAATTCTTTGTTCATATTGTTTCCCTATTAGTGATCCAATACTGTGCTACAGCAGAGAGGGAGTTTTGACTACAAGAAGAGTGACATGGGGCTTTTACCTTCTTTGAGGAAAACAAATACTCATTGCAATATCCTAAATCATAGACATACCATTGTGGTCCTCTGTAGCTCAATTGGTAGAGCATGGCGCTTGTAACTTTGATGGCTTTGATCCCCGGGACCACCCATATGTAAAAATGTATGCACACATGACTGTAAGTCGCTTTGGATAAAAGCGTCTGCTAAATGGCATATTATTATTATTATTATTATTCCTTCACTAAATTTGCCCGTGAACACATCGATTTATGAATTGAAAGATATTAGAGCTAGTGGGAGCATAAAACTTTATTATTGGGTTTTGAAAGTGAGAGATTTAGTGAGAGGGCAACATTGACACTCACCCTTGTGTGCTGATAGTTGGCTCACTCCCACAAGTCTCTGCGAATGAGACGATGGTTGCCCTGGGCGGCAGGCTTAGACTGGGCCTCTGGTCTGACTGGCTGCGTCGGATGAAAGGCTGTGGCCCTCGCACAGACATAGGGAGCCTGCCACGATCTCCCCAGGGACGTGGGACTACATGGCCACCGGTGGATGCCCAAGTCTGGGGGGGGCGGGGTACGGGACAGGGTTGGGCCTCAAACAGTGAGGGCGAGGCCGGGCAGAAAACAGAGCGAGCGTTACTGATTAACTGAGAGATAGCTGAAGCCGCTGGTGTGGAGTCGTTGATGCTGTTCTCTCGTCTCCATCTTTGTACCCTAGGGGACGCTGGTGGTGAGGGTGCCTTGAAAGAATGTGTGGAGCCAGAAGAGGTGGAGTTTGGGGTCATTACTTGTCTTGAGGCAGGTGGGCTTGGGAGTCTTCGATGCAAGCCGGTTGGGGTTGAAGGTGTGGAAGGCAGCATTCGAGCTCTAGATATAGGCAGGGTGGCAGGTGGTTGGCTATTGACGGTTGAAGAGGGAGGCACTGTCTCGAAGGGGCAGTCATCGCTCTGTCTCCTTCCCGATGCTGCTCGATTGGGAGAGGGCCTCCTGGGCACAGCCTGACCTTTCTCCATTGGAGACTCTGAGGAGTGCCGCAAGTGGATGACTTTTCTGGCTTGCTTGTAGAGAGTGGCCGCCTCCTCTGTCTCGGGGTCTACCTCCAGCTGAGGCTCATGGTGGCTAATCCTGGAACTAGCAGAGGTATCCTGCCGTACAGTCCGGGCAGGGGACATGCTGCTAGAGCCCTGGGGCAGGTTGCCTCTGCTGGGTAGCAATGTCACAGACTGCATGGAGGCACGGAGCTTCTGAGATGCCGTAGCCCTCTTGGGAACAGGGGATCGACCCCTACTTGCAACCCCATCATCTACTTCGCTTACTGTGAGGCTTTGTGCATCTTCAAAGGAATTGTCCATCAGGACCTCAAGAGGAGGGGGTGGCAGACTTTGTAGGTCAAAGTCATCTGTCCTACAACTGCTGACCCCACTGCTCAGTATGGCCTCGATGTCACCTACTCCAGGCATAACAGGGACCCCACACTCTCGAACCCCTTTGATAGGCCCTAACACTTTGGAGGCCTCTTGTTTGGGCTCGTCCACCCCCTGGCTGAAGGTATCAATCAGCCTTTTGACAGATTTCCTTCCCCGGTACAATCCTGAGGACGGACGAGGTGACAGTGGAGGGCTAGGAGGTGGGGTGGCTTTCAACTGCCCCTTGGGGGTTTTCTTGTCTTTCTTTTTATTTTCCTCCTCCATGTCCTTGGTTGCCCCCTGTTCCCAGGAGCTATGCTTAGTGAGCCCTGCCTTGTCCTGAATTGGAAGAGTGTTGTTGTTCTTCTGCAGGGTGGATTGTAGACGATTGGATGCCGGGGACTTTGCAGTATCTCCTGGGTTCTGTTTAGCGGGACCTGTATTAGCATTCCCTTCCATCCTGCCTTTGCTCATCCTCTCTAGCCTCTGACTCAGATCCCTCTGTGTCCTCTCAAGTTCAAGAAGTGTTGGATCTTCACCTTTGCTGTGGAGGGATTCGGCAGACTGTGAACGGCACTCTTTGGGAACAGGGGTCTTTTTAATTGCCCTCTGTACAGGGGCTGCAGTTTGGGGCCTTTTTGGTGATCGCTCCTCCCCATCTGTCCACTGGCGCCTGCTGATCTTGGGGCTGTCTGTTGGTTTAGTTTTGGCACTGTCACATTGTGAGGGAACATATCTAATCCGACCACTTATGGCATCTTTCATTTTCAGGGTCATTTCCACATTTTGAGGGTTCTCTATGCGCCTGGGTGCCAGGCGATGAGGTTGCTGGTTAGGATCAGATGGTGAAGAGTTAGATCGCTTCCTGCCACCTTCTCCCTCTTCTTCCCCCTCCTCCTCATCATCGTCATCCTCCTCACCATCATCTAAAAAGGCAGATCCTAATAGTGACTCTGTGTCTTTCTGCTCTTTACCCATTGTGGTGCAGGTTGAGTCTATGGAGTTTAGGGAGTTGCTGGGGCTCACCTTCTTAGTAAAATGTTGCCTTGGTGCCCCTTGCTGGACTGGGGTAGCATTGGTGCCAATAGGACTGTAAGGAGTGGTTCGGTTGGTCGCAGTGTACTCACAGCTTCCACGGCGAACTCTTTCAGACCCAGCCAGTGACTCGCTCTCGGCCCCAATTCCACTGTCCTCACTGAACAATGCAGAGTCCTCTGGTCCGGGCTTACGGAGTGAGGCAGCCTCAATGCGAGTCAGCAACTGCATCAGTCTTGTCTCCACCTTACGCTTAGCTTTTAATTTCTCCTCCAGCAGCTCAGAGACAGAGATGAAGTACTCAGCTGCCTCCTCTAAGGCAGAGTCCCCAATGCCACCCACAGACTGGTTCACATTTTGCATCCTTTGAGTGGTATACTGAAGTAGCTGCTGCAAGAGGTCTGGTGAAGGCTCAGCATTGGTGGATCCAAACTTCAGAGGGGGAAAACTGGATAGGTTTTTCATTGGGCTTGGCCAGGCGAGATGCTCCCCATTGTCCTTCAGAAGCCTTTCACCCTCGTCTGCCATTTCCTCCAGCCCTCGGTTGATTTCCTCGTAGCGCATAGCCATGAAGGTCACCATTGGCTGCACAGACACCTGGGTTTGGGTCGCCTGGTCCAGGAGCCCCAGCAGAATCTCATATTTGTTGATGCTTGGGTTCAAATAGGCATACATAGCCTGGTGGGCTTTCACTAAAGGTTCCGGAAAGTCAACTTTCTGCTCCACAAGGAGAGATTTATTCTCCTTCTCTTTCTTTTTGGTCGGTTTGATTCCTTTGCCATTTTTTTTTGGTTTTCGTCCACCCTTTTTGTCAGCCATATCTTGCTTATCTCTTTGTTTCTCTTTTCCACGTGGCCCTGTGTTGATATCTGTCTCTTGAGTCCCCACTTTTTTGTCCAGGATGACCCCCTCTGGAACCAACTCGGTCAGGGTGGGTCTCTTTTTCTGTGGGTTTGAAGGTGCTTCCTTCTGAACAGAGTAGGTCTGACCAGCCACTCTCCTCTCCCCACTTCCCCTCTCCCAAGTCTCTCCATCTGTGTCTCCTGTTCCGGAGGAGCCTCCACTCCCTCCATCATCAGACTGGGACTTCCCTGGGCTCTCTTGGCCCCCTGGTAGTAGTGTCCTGCCCCTTCTAAAGGTGTCCTGACCCCCAAAATTGTTACCATTAGATGGGGAACAGCCCATTGCGGCAGCTCAATTTAAGTTGATTTCCTCAGTGAACAAGATCTCTGTGAAACTCCCACAAAGACGGAGGGGAAATAACCTCCACAAATGAAAGAAAAGAATAGCCAAGGTCCTTAGCTATCAGCTGCACCTGTCATCTTCAGATGGCTCCAATCCGTGACAGAGTTGTTGATTCTGGCAGGTTCTTTATCCTTACAAAAAATAAGTAAACCAACACAAAACAGAGACAAATCCATTCAAAAGTGTCCACTTTTTCAATGAAATATCTGTATATCCATTTTCATGTTTTCTGTTGATCCCTTTGCATAACATCAATATCTTACAGCTTGTCTTATGGAATAACATCCCTGTGTACTTGTAGAGGACAAGGAGCTGAAAGGATTAGAGAGGCTTTCAGTGAACTCCTCAGTGTGCACATGGCACGTTAAAGCAAAGAAAAAATCACACTTGTAAGACCTTAAGCTCATTACGGTAATCATGGCTGCTTTCAGGTGGCTTTTTATAGAACAAACAATAGCTCTTTGTTTAGTGCCCTAGCCAAACAATAGATTGCCAAAGGATACTGCAAATGGACTGGATGCTCAAAATCAACTCCTATATTAATATTGTTATTTCAATATAACAGATGAACAAATTGTGGGTTTTTCAACTGAAATCAACCTGAATGGCTTTGCTCATGCACATTATGTAATCCAAAGTACAGTGGGGAAAAAAAGTATTTAGTCAGCCACCAATTGTGCAAGTTCTCCCACTTAAAAAGATGAGAGATGCCTGTAATTTTCATCATAGGTACACGTCAACTATGACAGACAAATTGAGGAAAAGAAATCCAGAAAGTCACATCGTAGGATTTTTTATGAATTTATTTGCAAATTATGGTGGAAAATAAGTATTTGGTCACCTACAAACAAGCAAGATTTCTGGCTCTCACAGACCTGTAACTTCTTCTTTAAGAGGTTCCTCTGTCCTCCACTCGTTACCTGTATTAATGGCACCTGTTTGAACTTGTTATCAGTATAAAAGACACCTGTCCACAACCTCAAACAGTCACACTCCAAACTCCACAATGGCCAAGACCAAAGAGCTGTCAAAGGACACCAGAAACAAAATTGTAGACCTGCACCAGGCTGGGAAGACTGAATCTGCAATAGGTAAGCAGCTTGGTTTGAAGAAATCAACTGTGGGAGCAATTATTAGGAAATGGAAGACATACAAGACCACTGATAATCTCCCTCGATCTGGGGCTCCACGCAAGATCTCACCCCGTGGGGTCAAAATGATCACAAGAACGGTGAGCAAAAATCCCAGAACCACACGGGGGGACCTAGTGAATGACCTGCAGAGAGCTGGGACCAAAGTAACAAACCTACCATCAGTAACACACTACGCCGCCAGGGACTCAAATCCTGCAGTGCCAGACGTGTCCCCCTGCTTAAGCCAGTACATGTCCAGGCCCGTCTGAAGTGCATTTGGATGATCCAGAAGAGGATTGGGAGAATGTCATATGGTCAGATGAAACCAAAATATAACTTTTTGGTAAAAACTCAACTCGTCATGTTTGGAGGACAAAGAATGCTGAGTTGCATCCAAAGAACACCATACCTACTGTGAAGCATGGGGGTGGAAACATCATGCTTTGGGGCTGTTTTTCTGCAAAGGGACCAGGACGACTGATCCGTGTAAAGGAAAGAATGAATGGGGCCATGTATCGTGAGATTTTGAGTGAAAACCTCCTTCCATTAGCAAGGGCATTGAAGATGAAACGTGGCTGAGTCTTTCAGCATGACAATGATCCCAAACACACCGCCCGGGCAACGAAGGAGTGGCTTCGTAAGAAGCATTTCAAGGTCCTGGAGTGGCCTAGCCAGTCTCCAGATCTCAACCCCATAGAAAATCTTTGGAGGGAGTTGAAAGTCCGTGTTGCCCAGCGACAGCCCCAAAACATCACTGCTCTAGAGGAGATCTGCATGGAGGAATGGGCCAAAATACCAGAAACAGTGTGTGAAAACCTTGTGAAGACTTACAGAAAACGTTTGACCTGTGTCATTGGCAACAAAGGGTATATAACAAAGTATTGAGAAACTTTTGTTATTGACCAAATACTTATTTTCCACCATCATTTGCCAATAAATTCATAAAAAATCCTACAATGTGATTTTCTGGATTATTTTTTCTAATTTTGTCTGTCATAGTTGACGTGTACCTATGATGAAAATTACAGGCCTCTCTCATCTTTTTAAGTGGGAGAACTTGCACAATTGGTGGCTGACTAAATACTTTTTTTCCCTACTGTATACTTGCAATCATTAGCTGGGTACAGTTTGTATAAGTTATTCTACAGTCTCTGAAAAAAAGGTACGGTCAGGGTACAGTATTGTTCCCTGGGCTACAAAAAGATCTGGCCACCTGCTAGTTGAAGTGTTGTACCAGTTTAAGTGATCTATGGTTATGTTAATAAAAATTTGAGCTTGTCTGCTGCAAGTGCTGAACTCTTTATAAGCAGGTTGGTATTTAATGAGCTTACTATTGTACTAGAGGAAGCTCTGTAGAAGTGGTCACTAGCTGGCACAGCCACAAAGTCATAACATTGTTTGATTTTAAACCTAACCACACTGCTAACCCTAATGCCTAACCCTAACCTTAAATTATGACTAAAAACATAATTTTAGTTTTCATTAATTTCTACGGTCAGTTCTGCCTCCAGGGCAAGACTCGTGGCATTAAAAGTCAACCTGCTCTTTATAAAGGCTTACATAAGAACATATGAAAATAAAGAGCTGTAATTAATATTGTAGTGACCTTAACCCAACACTGAGTGAATGTTGGTATGGAACTCTCTGTGTAATGGTTAAGGTGTTGGCATGACAGTCGTTTGACCCAGGTTCAAGTCCTGGTCGGAGCTACCCCTCAAATTTGCTCCACTGGTGTCAGAAGTGGAATGGCACAGAGATGTGTAATTGTTCGGGACCTGATATTGAGGAGATACATTTCTGCCACTTACAAGGAACCTACGGCTTTGTCACTGTGGTGGTACCATAAAAAGGCCAATTTGTACCTTTTCTAAAGGTACGCTTTTGTACCTGTGGACTCCATTGGCTATTTTAAGGTACGAAATGCAAGGGGACAACTATGTACCTATAACTAATGGTACAATGAATGTACCTTACAGGGAACCACTACAGTGACCCCACTATCACAGCCATTAAACTCTGTTACTGTTTTTAAAGTCACCATTGGCCTCTGAGTGGTTTCCTTCCTCTCCGGTAACTGAGTTAGGAAGGACGCCTGTAGCTTTGTAGTGCCTGGGTGTATTGATGCACCATCCCAAGTGTAATTAATAACTTCACCATGCTCAAAGGGATATTCAATGTCTGCTTTTTCATTTTTACCCATCTACTAATAGGCGCCCTTCTTTGCGAGGCATTGGAAAACCTCCCTGGTCTTTGTGGTTGAATCTGAGTTTGAAATTCACTGCTCGACTGAGGGACCTTACAGATAATTGTATATCTGGGATACAGAGATGAGGTAGTCAAAAATCATGTTAAACACTGTTATTGCACAGAATTAGTATTATGTGACTTGTTAAGCACATTTCTACTCCTGAACTTATTTTCCATAAAAAAGGGGTTGAATACTTATTGACTCAAGACATTTCAGCTTTAAAAAGGTTATGAATTTGTAAAAATGTCTAAAAACCTCTTTAACATTATGGGGTATTGTGTGTAGGCCAGTGACACAAAATCTCAATTTAATAAATGTTAAGCTCCAGCTAGTAACACAACAAAATGTGAAAAATTCAATGGGTGTGAATACTTTCTGAAGGCACTATAGGTGTTACAGCTACCTAACATGATACCTGTTTTCCCTTCATTCTGAAAAATAATTTGGCATGCAATTTTCAGATTTAATAAAAGGCTCTGACCAACGACACAGGCATGTAAGCATAATAACCTGAAGTGATACTTTATTTTCTTTAAGATTTAATCTAATTATTCCCACGCAAGCCGACTCAGATGTTCAAGTGCTTTTCCTATTTTGAAATACAATTATCAGATCAAATGTATATCTACTTAGTAAAAGGCCCAAATCCATGGGTGAAGTCATTGTGCCTGCTGAAGTTAGGGACTTTCTTATTAAGGATGTCGATGCTAAAGCTGAAGATATGTATGGCCATGATCTGGTGTTACATGCAGTTTTCTTATTGCTTCTTGTTTACATTTTTCACCAGTCTTGTCATTAGGCACACCTCTTGTTTTATCTTACATAATAAACATAAACAAGCCACCAAATATATATTATTGTTATCCTAGCTTAAGTTCAAGTTTAAGCCTTTGAAATCTTTGTTGAGGACGATTTTAGTTCACCCTCAGAGGGTCACCTTACCTTAAATAGGCTCACTGCAGTAGATATACCCACACTTCCCAAGAGGGCTCTATTATTAGTGGGCCTGAAAGGGGAACACCTTTCAATGCTATTCTCTTCTATTGCCTGGTCGACTCTACTTCAGCCTCACTTGGAGCAACATATTACACAAAAGGTGATAGGAGAAGAGATAACAGGGTAGAAAAAAGTGATAGGAGTAGAGAGGGGTGAGACGCTAATAATCAGGTTCAGAAATATGGTAACAAAAGTGTGTTCAAATGTTCAGTTCAGTAAATCTTTATTTTCCCAGATATTTTACAACGTGACTCCATAAACAACATTTACACATGAGGAATAAATACAGTATGATAAGGATGACAGGAAGTTCAAGTATATGCAAAACAAGGCCAAAAGGTAAACAAGTCAGTGGCAGTCAGAGCAGCAAGATTAATTTTGTAACAAAATAAGATACAGTTTAAATACACAAAAAGTACAATTATTAAAACTTAAATCAAACGTTCATAATATATTAATGACACACTGTAAATCCCAATGTGCTGTCATTACTCAAAACTTTTGAGGCAACCCATTGCACTTAATATATCTGAGTACAGTTACTTAAAGTGATTTTGCAGTTCTTACTCAAACCAATAGAGTCACTGTGATCCTGTAGGGGGTCCACATTTGAGTTGTATAAACAACAAAAATATATATAATGCCCCCACTAAGCCACGCCTCCAATATAATTTCCCGGTGTGCCTTGCCTTTTCGAGTGAAATGTAGAGTTACCACCCTTGACTGTGTTTGTTAGTGACAGAGACATGGTTGTTGAATTTGTTCATTTTCAGTCCTGTGGCCTTCACCAAGTGAGTTCCTAGGTGAATGTTATCATTAAAATTAAACTATTTATGACAATACATTACATACAGTATCTCATAAGGCCTTATCTTGAGGCCTAGCGTTATCCTAATACAGTGGCCTGAAACTCATGGTTTACAGACCACATCAGGCCTGCAAGTATGGTTGCAAAATTCCATTAACTTTCCCAAAATTACCAGATTTTCAAATAATACTGGTTGAAGGATTTCCAGGACTCTTCCAACTGTGATTTCTTGAAAACCTGGGAAATTTACCAGACTTTTGCTAACCTACCTGCAAGTCACATTATGCTGGCTTGCAAAGTGATGTGTAACTCCTATTGGAATCCAGACAGAGTAAGGATATCCAACCATTTACATTTCTATTCGCCCGCAACCTAAATTCACAATGACTGCCAGAGTTAGGAACAGTGTGAGGCGACTACCTAAACCATTTAATCTGGAACAACCATTTCAGTAAGGAGTGCAAAAAATCTAACTCAATTATTGGATTAGTTTAGAAATTATAAGCAATAAAGACCTTTCATTGACTTTGAGTTTAACTTAATACAAGTATTTGAGTAAAAAATCCCTTGATCTTAAACAGTGTCTACAAAGGTTATTTACTTTTATTCACAGATAGACAATATGGCGTATTGAATAGACAGCGGTACAAATCACCTCAAGATTGTGGTCCTCTGTAGCTCAGCTGGTAGAGCACGGTGCTTGTAACGCCAAGGTAGTGGGTTCGATCCCCGGGACCACCCATACACAAAAAAAATGTATGCACGCATGACTGTAAGTCGCTTTGGATAAAAGCGTCTGCTAAATGGCATATTATTATTATAAAAACATACTATTCAAAATCAGTAAGTTAGACTAAATATTAGCATTTCATATATTCGCAGTTAATAAAATGCAATCTGGATAATCACACAAAACAAATCATAAGGCTAGAGAAATATATCAACAAATATTACAACAACATGCAACACCCAAACATGTCGGAAGATAAACCAGGAGAACAAATCTACAAGAGAAAACGCGACTCGTCGACTGATACAGATGATACAGTGGGGAGAACAAGTATTTGATACACTGCCGATTTTGCAGGTTTTCCTACTTACAAAGCATGTAGAGGTCTGTAATGTTTATCATAGGTACACTTCAACTGTGAGAGACGGAATCTAAAACAAAAATCCAGAAAATCACATTGTATGATTTTTAAGTAATTCATTTGCATTTTATTGCATGACATAAGTATTTGATACATCAGAAAAGCAGAACTTAATATTTGGCACAGAAATGAATGGGCTAAGAAACTCAAAAGGGGTGATGATATTAGTTAACAGTAATTTAGATCCGAATGTGCAAATTGTCCAAACAGATACGCAAGGTAGATGGATTATTTTAAATATGTTATTGGACCATAAACAAATATGGCTCATTAACCTTTACGGACCAAATAATGATGATCCACACTTCTTTGAAAATGTATATAATAAATGATCGACCTTGTAAGCAATTCAAGACTCTATTATTATGGTGGGAGATTATAATACCGTTTTAAATAGCTCAATGGACCGTAAAGGAAATCACACTACAAACAATCACCCTCATGCTCTTAAGGAAATCGTGAATGTCATTGATACATTAGAATTAGTAGATATATGGAGGCTTAAATATCCTGATCTAATGAGATATACATGGCGGAGACTCAATCAAGCTAGTCATCTTGACTTCTTTCTTATGTCATTCTCGTTGGCACCAAAAGTTTAAAAAGTGTTGATAGGGGACAGAATGCGGTCGGACCATCATATAATTGGCATATATATTATTCTTACTGAATTTCCACGTGGGCGAGGATATTGGAAATTTAATCAAAGCCTATTGGATGATAACTTGTTTTTAACTAGGACAGAGGAATTTATAACAGATTTTTTGCGACATAACATAGGTACAGCAAATCCCCTTATTGTATGGGACACCTTTAAATGTGCCTTTAGAGGCCATGCAATTCAGTACTCATCTCGAAAACAAAAGCAATTTAGGTCAAAAGAGTCCACACTAACAAAGGAAATAGAAGGTCTAACAGAACAGATAGATAGCAATAAAAACTGTAATATAGAGGCTCAGAATAAATTAGAGGAAAAACAAAAATAAATGGAGAAACTTATTCAAGAAAGATCAAGTGTAATATATCATGAAAAATAAAGCAAACTGGATGGAATATGGGGAAAAATGCACCAAATTATTTTTTAATCTTCAACATAGGAATGCTACCAAAAATAATTTATTGAAACTGCTTACAAATGACGGAGTCACCCATGATTCACCAAATTATATTTTGAACGTGATAACAAAGTACTTTAAGCATATGTTTTCGATTCAGTCGCCTCCATCTCCTCTAACTGAAGCAAATTGTAGAGATTTTTTTTTCTATTGATAATGTAAAATTAACAGCCATACAGAAAGACTCATGTGAAGTTGAAATACAGAGGAGGGACTTCTGGATGCAATTAAAGACTTTAAGTCCGGGAAAACACCAGGGTTGGATGGCATACCAGTCGAGGTATACCAAACCTTTTTTGATATACTCAGAGGACCGTTATTAGCCATGTTATAACCACTCCTATGTAAATGGTAGATGATCAGACACTCAAGAAGAAGGTCTGAATTCATTATTACTGAAACAGGATACAAGTGGAAAATATAAAGATCCAGTCCATTTAAAAAATTGGCGGCCCCTTACACTTCAGTGTTGTGATGCAAAAATTCTAGCAAAATGTATAGCGCATAGAATTAAAAAGGTACTGTCGGACATTATTCATTCTAATCAGACAGGGTTTTTTACATGGGCTATACATTGGAGATAATATAAGGCAAGTACTGGAAACAATAGAACACTATGAAAAATCTGGGAAACCAGGCCTACTATTTATAGCAGACTTCGAAAAGGCATTTGATAAAGTACAACTGGGGTTTATATATAAATGCCTGGAGCATTTCAATTTTGGACAATCTCTTATAAATGGGTTAGAATCATGTATAGTAACACTAGGTGTAAAATAGTAAATAATGGCTATTTCTCCGAATGTTTTAAACTGTCAAGAGGAGTGAAACAAGGTTGTCCACTATCGGCATATCTATTTATTATTGCCATCGAGATGTTAGCTATTAAAATCAGATCCAACAATAATATCAAGGGATTAGAAATCCAGGGCTTAAAAACAAAGGTGTCATTGTACGCTGATGATTAATGTTTTCTTTTAAATCCACAATTTGAATCGCTCCACAGCCTCATAGAGGATCTAGATAAATGTTCTAACCTCTCTGGATTACAACCAAATTATGATAAATGTACTATATTACGTATTGGATCACTAAAAAATACAATTTTTACATTACCACGTAGTTTACCAATAAAATGGTCTGACGGTGATGTGGATATACTCGGAATACATATCCCAAATGAAATAAATTATCTCACTCCAAAATAATTTAATAGAAAGTTAGCAAAAATATATATGATCTTGCTACAATGGAAAGGTAAATACCTGTCAATTTGTGGAAAAATCACCCTGATTAACTCTTTAGTATTATCCCAGTTTACCTATTTGCTTATGGTCTTGCCTACGCCTAGCGAACAGTTTTTTAAATTATATGAGAAATAAATATTTAATTTTATTTGGAACGGCAAGCCAGACAAAATTAAACGGGCCTATTTATATAATATATATGAATTAGGAGGACAGAAATTATTAAATATTAAAGCATTAGACTTATTACTAAAAACTTAATTCATACATAAATTATACTTAAATCCGAACTGGTTCTCTAGCAAACTAGTAAGATTGTGGTCCTCTGTAGCTCAGCTGGTAGAGCACGGTGCTTGTAACGCCAAGGTAGTGGGTTCGATCCCCAGGACCACCCATACACAAAAATGTATGCACGCATGACTGTAAGTCGCTTTGGATAAAAGCGTCTGCTAAATGGCATATTATTATTATTATTATTGTCTCACCCAATGTTCAAGAATGGCATTTTCCCCTTTATTCAGATTACAACCCCTCACTTTCAGGTATTTGAAAAGGAAATCATCTCCCAAATATCACTATTTCTAAAACAAGCCATAGAAAGTTGGTTGCAATTTCAATTTAATCCTCCAGAAATGACAGAACAAATATTGCAACAAATATTGTGGTTAAACTCAAATATACAAATTGATCAAAAACCGTTCTTTTTTTAGAAAAAAAAAAAAAAAGGTATAATCTTCGTAAATGATGTTATCGGTAGGAATGGTGGAGTTATGTTGCACATGCAGCTAACAAAAACATATGGAAATGTCTGCTCTACCCAAAATTCCAACCAAATAATTGCAGCATTACCGCAAAAATGGAAGAGGAAAGTGGAAGGAGGAAAAAGTAAGGAACTTATCTGTCGGCCTTGCATTAAAGAATATAATTGGTTAAAGAAAATTGTGATAAATCAAAAAGTTTACCGTTTCATTTAAGGACCAAAAGATTGACAGCCGTCCCATATAGATTGCAAAATAGTTGGGAAGAGATTTTTGACGTATCGATTCCATGGCATAGTGTTTATGAACTGATACTTAGAATTAAGAATTTTTCAATTTAAATTATTATATAAAATTCTTGCTACCAATAGAATGTTATTTGTATGGGGGATACAATCTTCCCAGCTCTGCAGATTTGGCTGTGAAGAGACAGAATCATTAGATCATTTGTTTTGGTACTGTCCATTTGTAGCTTATTTCTGGACACAGGTCCAGGAATGGCTGAAGGATTGCAATATTTGCATGGAGCTGACCCTACAGGTAGCACTACTGGGTGATCTGAAAAGTCATAGTCAATCGATCAATAATATAATAATACTTTTAGCAATACACAATATTTTTTCAATACACAATCTGTAGAAGCAATGAGAATAGAAAGGTTCAGAACTTTTTTTAAACATCACAGTACAGTTAAAAAATATATGGCAAGTAGAAATCCAATATGGATGGTGTTAAGAGATAGATAGGAGGAGTTGAATGGAGCTGAAGGATGGGACTAATAACAACAACTAATAAGAACAAGATAACTAGTGTAAGACATGCTGTGTCCTAAATATATAGGTTATAGGTTGTGAGCTTTTGCGAAAGAGCACATCTAGAAAGATATGGCATATAGAAGCATACCAGATGGACATCATGAAAATGATCGGAGGAAGTTCAGGAGTAAAGACAAACAAAATATAATTATTGACTGTGTCCATAAAATGTATATAGTATGTATAAGCATAAAGTAGAGGCCTAAGCATTGTTGTTCACTAGTTTACTCCAATTAGGGAAGGGATGGTGGGGTTGGAAAGTAATAAAGGGAAATATATATATTTTTAAAGGATACGTATGTATATACACTGCTCAAAAAAATAAATGGAACACTAAAATAACACATCCTAGATCTGAATGAATGAAATAATCTTATTAAATACTTTTTTCTTTACATAGTTGAATGTGCTGACAACAAAATCACACAAAAATTATCAATGGAAATCAAATGTATCAACCCATGGAGGTCTGGATTTGGAGTCACCCGCAAAATTAAAGTGGAAAACCACACTACAGGCTGATCCAACTTTGATGTAATGTCCTTAAAACAAGTCAAAATGAGGCTCATTAGTGTGTGTGGCCTCCACGTGCCTGTATGACCTCCCTACAACGCCTGGGCATGCTCCTGATGAGGTGGCGATTGGACTCCTGCGGGATCTCCTCCCAGACCTGGACTAAAGCATCCGCCAACTCCTGGACAGTCTGTTGGTGGATGGAGCGAGACATGATGTCCCAGATGTGCTCAATTGGATTCAGGTCTGGGGAACGGGCGGGCCAGTCCATAGCATGAATGCCTTCCTCTTGCAGGAACTGCTGACACACTCCAGCCACATGAGGTCTAGCATTGTCTTGCATTAGGAGGAACCCAGGGCCAACCGCACCAACATATGGTCTCACAAGGGGTCTGAATATCTCATCTCGGTACCTACCAGTCAGGCTACCTCTGGCGAGCACATGGAGGGCTGTGCGGCCCCCCAAAGAAATGCCACCCGACACCATGACTGACCCACCGCCAAACCGGTCATGCTGGAGGATGTTGCAGGCAGCAGAACATTCTCCACGGCGTCTCCAGACTCTGTCACAACTGTCACGTGCTCAGTGTGAACCTAATTTCATCTGTGAAGAGCACAGGGCGCCAGTGGCGAATTTGCCAATCTCGGTGTTCTCTGGCAAATGCCAAACGTCCTGCACGGTGTTGGGCTGTAAGCACAACTCCCACCTGTGGACGTCGGGCCCTCATACCACCCTCATGGAGTCTGTTTCTGACCGTTTGAGCAGACACATGCACATTTGTGGCCTGCTGGAGGTCATTTTGCAGGGCTCTGGCAGTGCTCCTCCTGCTCCTCCTTGCACAAAGGCGGAGGTAGCAGTCCTGCTGCTGGGTTGTTGCCCTCCTACGGCCTCCTCCACGTCTCCTGATGTACTGGCCTGTCTCCTGGTAGCGCCTCCATGCTCTGGACACTACGCTGACAGACACAGCAAACCTTCTTGCCACAGCTCGCATTGATGTGCCATCCTGGATGAGCTGCACTACCTGAGCCACTTGTGTGGGTTGTAGACTCCGTCTCATGCTACCACTAGAGTGAAAGCACCGCCAGCATTCAAACGTGACCAAAACATCAGCCAGGAAGCATAGGAACTGAGAAGTGGTCTGTGGTCACCACCTGCAAAACCAGTCCTTTATTGGGGGTGTCTTGCTAATTGCCTATAATTTCCACCTGTTGTCTATTCCATTTGCACAACAGCATGTGACATTTATTGTCAATCAGTGTTGCTTCCTAAGTGGACAGTTTGATTTCACAGAAGTGTGATTGACTTGGAGTTACATTGTGTTGTTTGTGTTCCCTTAATTTTTTTGAGCAGTGTATATATATGTATGTATGTATATGCGTATATGTATGTGTGTATATATATGTATGTATGTATGTATATGCGTATATGTATGTGTATATATATATATATATATATATATATATATATATATATATATATATATATATATATATATATATATATAAGCGAAAAAAACAAAACAACAACATATGGGGGATTGGAAGTGATACAGACAATTACATTGATGGAAGTTACAATCTATCTGCAATATTAAAGCTGATATACCCCCTAAAAAATAAAAAATAAGATTAAAAATATTTAAAAAATAAAAAGACAACAAAAAACAGTGTCTACTTGGATAAGACCATTAACCAGTCAATGTTTGGCTACTCACTCCTCTGTGGGTTTTCAACCTCTATGTGGCAAGCATGACTACACCATCTGCCATGAGCAGTATTAACCCTTTAGACCCCAACAGAATTTTAGAACGCTTCTGTAGATTACTGAGAATTTTCAAGATGAAGCTCATTTGTTCACACAAACAGACATAGCTCAAAAACAAAGAACAAATGACCATTATAAGTTAACTTAGTTTTAAAGAGTACAACCGCTTCAATATGACACCATATTCATGGCAGTAGGAATAACACAGATTTTGTCTTCCATTGTGTAAAGTCACTCACTATGAAAAAACAATTAGCACTTAACACAACAACAAACCCTAGAGTATTTACATTTGAGTAAATTTACTAAATTACTCACTCAAAACATACCAAGTATCATATATTATACTTATTAATATTATTTACATATAAATATGAAACCCTTTAGAACCCATATTTGTTTTTCTAACAATAATATATTTGTCAATATTGCAAAATGAACTAGCTAACAACCTGTTGTCTTATTCGTGCGGCTGTTTTTTTATTCATTACTCAAAATGACGGAGCCGAAGCGGCAACACATTTTCACTGTGCAAGAGGCTGTATCTATGTTGGTTGGAATTACGGATTTGAACACGTCCTTGCACTTAGAAAGCGATGATGAGGTAGAGGTGCTGATGCTGTGAAACTTGGGGAATAGCTCTCAGATTAGCCTGTCATGATCACTGGGTTGATACAGGCGAGCACATCAGCGGTGGAACAGTGTTTAGCTGTAGGCCCTATTTGGTCAGCTAATTAGTTGGTTGTTTTTTCATGTTTCTACCGAAGTAATTCGTCTGGAAACGACCGAAGCTGCTTGCTATAGCTAGCTAGCTAACTTGCTAGCTAACTGTCAGGTTTGTCTGTCAGGCTTTCTAGAAAAGTTGTGTGGCTGTAAATGTGTGCTGCACCGGTGAAACGTCAAGCTGTCACTTTCACTACCTAATGTTAGCCATACAGACAACCAGCTAAATAGCCACGAAATAGAGATTAGAGTAATTTGTATTTATCTGTTGGACTTCGATTATGGTTTGTCATGTTTGCTAGTTACAGATATTCATAGGCTATACTTTGCCTCGTTTTCCTATTATTTGACTGCTTGCTTAGCTGTTGTGATATAGTAGAAGCCCGCACAGTGGACATCAAATTATATTGAGTTGCAGTGATATTTGTTTACATAGACAGCTAACAAGTTGCTTGTTTTGTCCTGTTTCTACCAGTGCTATTCATTTGGAAACTGTCCCAGCTTCATAACTAATCAGCTAACATTAGATAACTCTGTAGTTGTCTGTCAGGCAAACTAGTGTTAAGTGGAGGTGGCAACATTGTGCTTCATCCGCGATGACCAGCTAACTAAGTCATTTGACCATGGGTCTTGAAGTGTGTTCCATATATAGCCTTTACGTCATAATCTGACCCTGCTAGTCATCTATGAATATATTTATGAATGTCTTTTTGTGTGCTCTATCCTGTCTGATTATCCATCAGTCTGACAAACGTATATATGCACACAATGAACTGAGAAACAATCTGGCCACTAATGGCTTTATAAAATTGTAATTGGTGATTGATTGATTGAATGCAAGTGCTGTATAGCTTCATGATGATACTGTATATGCGTGTGTGTGTGAGTGAGAGTGAGAGTGAGAGAGATTATAATGCTGACCACAATTGTATCCTATTTGTTCCTCTGTCCCTCTCTCTCTCTCCCTCTGTTCCTCTAGGTCAGTGAAAACGAGGGAAGTGATGAGGGGAGTCAGAGCTCAGCAGCAGAAGGCAGGGAGGAATAGGAGTTAGAGATTATTGGAGGGATAGAGATCTGGAGCAAGGAGGAAGAGGAGAGTGAAGAGGAGGAGGAGGGTGGAGGGAGAGAGGAAGAGAGTGTGTCTACATCCAGTTCCACCATTCACCCTTGAACCACACAGCCTGGGCCTAAAGTGACAGTGGCAGGGGTTTTGGATTTGTTTTTAAAAGTGGTAGGAGTCTGAATTTTTTACAGATCTGTTGTTAACACCAACCTGTCCGCCACCACATCCAATGCCTCCCCAGCATCCCCAGATTAAACGCTTCATAGGCATCAAAATTCTCATGGGCATCCACCGCTTACCCTCTCTCATCAACTACTGGTCTACTGACACCGCCCTCAGGGTACCATACATAGCTAGCAAAATGACACGCAACCACTTTGAGAAGCTATGTGTGACCAAAAATATCAACGCAACATGTAAAGTGTTGGTCCCATGTTTCATGAGCTGAAATAAAAGATCCCAGAAATGTTTCATACGCACACAAAGCATATATCTCTCTCAAATGTTGAGCACAAATTTGTTTAGATCACTGTTAATGAGCATTTCTCCTTTGCCCAGATAATCCATTCACCAGAGAATTGAATGTTAATTTCTCTACCATAAGCGGCATCCAAAGTAATTTTAGAGAATTTGGTAGTACGTCCAACCGGCCTCACAACCACTGACCACGTGTAACCACGCCAGCCCAGGACCGCCACATCCGGCTTCTTCACCTGCGGGATCATCTGAGACCAGCCACCTGGACAGCTGATGAAACTGTGGGTTTGCACAACCGAAGAATTTCTGCACAAACTGTCAGAAACTGTCTAAGGGAAGCTCATCTGCGTGCTCATCATCCTAACCAGGGTCTTGACTGCAGTTCGACGTCGTCACCGACATCAGTGGGCATATGATCACCTTCGATGGCCACTGGCACGCTGAAGAAGTGTGCTCTTCACAGATGAATCCCGGTTTCAACTGTACAGGGTAAATGGCAGGTTTGCTGATGTCAACGTTGTGACCAGAGGTGGCGGTGGGGTTATGATATGGGCAGGCATAAGCTATGGACAACGAACACAATTGCATTTTATCGATGGCAATTTGAATGGACAGAGATACCGTGACGAGATCCTGAGGCCCATTGTCGTGACATTCATCCGCTGCCATCATTTCATGTTTCAGCATGATAATGCACAGCCCCATGTCGCAAGGATCTGTACACAATTCCTGGAAGCTGAAAATGTCCCAGTTCTTCCATGGTCTGAATGTCACCCATTGAGCATATTTGGGATGCTCTGGATCGACGTGTACAACAGCGTGCTCCAGTTCCCGGCAATATCCAGCAACTTTTTTTAAGGTATCTGTGACCAACAGATGCATATCTGTATTCTCAGTCATGTGAAATCCATAGATTAGAGCCTAATAAATGTATTTCAATCGACTGATTTACTTTTATGAACTCTAACTCAGTAAAATCTTTGAAATTGTTGCATGTTGTGTTCATATTTTTGTTCAGTGTAGGTACATGCACTTTTCAGATCCAAATTCAACAAATGAGACAGACATATTGCATAGAGTAAGGCCTTCCATCCAAATGTTGAAACACAACTTCTCCAAACTATTTCACCCCTGGCAAGCCCTCTCAGTAGATGAGGCAATGATACAATTTGACAGTAGACTTTTGTGGAAACAGTACATGCCAAAGGGGGATCCAAATATGGTGCCTTCCCATAAACTGCAGGCGCTGGTCCCTGAAGGCATTGAAAATGCAGCTTGTCTATTCACTTTGTGATGGCTACAGTGTCAGGAAGCAGGGTGCCAAGAGTGTGACACCACACTCTTGGCTCAAAATGTAAAAATGTGACCAGAGGACAACCCCCTACTTTCTCTTTCTCTGTATCTCCTCAGCCAGAGGTCCTGAGGCCTTAGGACCACGGCTCAGGGCTGTTAATGCCTCCTTTTGGATCTGCCTTCCTGTTTCCCCGCCACCATCAGGATGCTAAACTACCATACCACCACATATTGGCAGCCCTTATTCTGTCGGCAAACCCTATTCTCACATACTTTGATTTCTTTACTTTATGGAAAGCTGTCACACCCTGACTTATGGGACTCTTGTATGTTGAGTCCGGGTGTGGAAATCTGTGTTGTATATTCTATGTTCTCATTCTATGTTGTGTGTTTCTATGTTTGGCCGGGTGTGATTCCCAATCAGAGGCAGCTGTCGCTCGTTGTCTCTGATTGGGGTTCATACTTAAGTAGCCTGTTGGCAATCAGTTGTTGTGGGATCTTGTTCCGTGTATAGGCTTGTATGGTGGTTAGCCTGAGGACTTCATGTTGTTTTGTTTGTGTGTTTATTTTATAAAATAAACATGTATGCATTTCACGCTGCGCCTTGGTCTGACCCGTCCTTCAACGTCCGTGACAAAAGCTTTCTGGCCATCACTGTTTTGAGTGCATTGGATTTCCCCACAATTTGCCAAATCAATTGAGAAGAGTGTAACAAACTTGTATTTGACCACATTCAGGCTCACTTTTTCTTTTGTGTTGCGTGTTTTGGAATCTACCAGAAAGCCTTTGGTTTATGTCCTCCAGGTATTAATTTTTTTTGTAATTGTGTGATGTTGGTTTCTTTTTTTAATCACATGGACCTCAACCTTTGTATCCCCTTTTACTGGCAATTCATCCAACACCATCTGCTTGATGAATTCTGCCACACTGGTATTGGCATCTGTGATGTTCCACTGCAGCAACCCAATACAGAAACCAGCTACCTGCATTACCCCCTGGACCGAAACTAACCCTGACAACCCGCACCTCCCTACTCCCTGTGAAGGAAGGCCTTCACGAGGTGCGTGCCTTGTCTGAGAGAGCGAATTGGAACAAAGGGGTGGAACTGGCACAGAGGGTAAATTATTGTAATTTTTTTGTATTGATATTAACAATCTGGGGAATACAAACTCATCTATGGAAATGTACCTGGACTTCACAAGTATAGACAACTGAAAAACTTGACTTGAACTATGGTATATGTTGTCATTGATGTGGATACTAATCCATACACCCTTTTATCTTTCTATTACTTCAGAATAGATGTTTGTTATAACAGTAGAAGGTGATACAAACGTAATGGTATAAGGATATATATATATTTTTTAAAGGAGTTAAAACTTACCTCATAGGAATGTTTTGTCTTGTCCTGAGGTACTTTCTGTAGGTGCAGGTTTCTCTTTGAAACAGGGCCTGTGGTGAAGTAATGTCTCCGACCACTACTTTGTTTCCTTTTCTCTCTCGCTCTCCTCCAACACTACTCACTCTGCCCCTACACAGATGGTAATGCGCCGCCGCAACCTTCGCTCTCTCTCTCCCACTACTCTCTCCTCTTCCATCCTATCATCTCTTCCCTCTGCTCAATCCTTCTCCCTCCAATCTCCTGATTCTGCCTCCTCAACCCTCCTCTCCTCCCTTTCTGCATCCTTTGACTCTCTGTGTCCCCTATCCTCCCGGCCGGCTCGGTCCTCCCCTCCAGCTCCGTGGCTTGATGACTCATTGCGAGCTCACAGAACAGAGCTCCGGGCAGCGGAGCGGAAATGGAAGAAAACTAAACTCCCTGCCGACCTGGCATCTTTTCACTCCCTCCTCTCTACATTTTCTTCATCTGTTTCTGCTGCTAAGGCCACTTTCTACCACTCTAAATTCCAAGCATCTGCCTCTAACCCTAGGAAGCTCTTTGCCACATCTTCGTCAACCACTTTGAAAAGAAGGTTGACGACATCCGATCCTCGTTTGTTAAGTCTAATGACACTGCTGGTCCTACTCACACTGCCCTACCCTATGCTTTGACTTCTTTCTCCCCTCTCTCTCCAGATAAAATCCTGCGACTTGTGACTGCAGGCCGCCCAACAACCTGCCCGCTTGACCCCATCCCCTCCTCTCTTCTCCAGACCATCTCCGGTGACCTTCTCCCCTACCTCACCTCGCTGATCAACTCATCCTTGACCGCTGGCCATGTCCCTTCCGTCTTCAAGAGAGCGAGAGTTGCTCCCCTTCTCAAAAAACCAACACTCGATCCCACTGATGTCAACAACTACAGACCAGTATCCCTTCTTTCTTTTCTTTCCAAAACTATTGAGCGTGCCGTCTTTAGCCAACTCTCTTGCTATCTCTCTCAGAATGACCTTCTTGATCCAAACCAGTCAGGTTTCAGGACTGGTCATTCAACTGAGACTGCTCTTCTCTGTGTCACGGAGGCTCTCCGCACTGCTAAAGCTAACTCTCTCTCCTCTGCTCTTGTCCTTCTAGACCTGTCTGCTGCCTTTGATACTGTGAATCATCAGATCCTCCTCTCCACCCTCTCCGAGCTGGGCATCTCCGGCGCGGCTCACTCCTGGATTGCGTCCTACCTGACCGGTCGCTCCTACCAAGTGGCGTGGCGAGAAGCTGTCTCCGCACCACGTGCTCTCACCACTGGTGTCCCCCAGGGCTCAGTTCTAGGCCCTCTCCTTTTCTCCCTATACACCAAGTCACTTGGCTCTGTCATATCCTCACATGGCCTCTCCTATCATTGCTACGCTGACGATACACAACTAATCTTCTCCTTTCCCCCTTCTGATAACCAGGTGGCGAATCGCATCTCTGCATGTCTGGCAGACATATCAGTATGGATGACGGATCACCACCTCAAGCTGAACCCTGGCAAGACGGAGCTGCTCTTCCTCCCGGGGAAGGACTGCCCGTTACATGATCTCGCCATCACGGTTGACAACTCTGTTGTGTCCTCCTCCCAGAGTGCGAAGAGCCTTGGCGTGACCCTGGACAACACCCTGTCGTTCTCCGCTAACATCAAGGCGGTGACCCGCTCCTGCAGGTTCATGCTCTACAACATTCGGAGAGTACGACCCTGCCTTACACAGGAAGCGGCACAGGTCCTAATCCAGGCACTTGTCATCTCCCGTCTGGATTACTGCAACTCGCTGTTGGCTGGCCTCCCTGCCTGTGCCATTAAACCCCTACAACTCATCCAGAACGCCGCAGCCCGTCTGGTGTTCAACCTTCCCAAGTTCTCTCACGTCACCCCCCTCCTCCGCACACTCCACTGGCTTCCAGTTGAAGCTCGCATCCGTTACAAGACCATGGTGCTTGCCTATGGAGCAGTGAGGGGAACGGCACCTCTGTACCTTCGGGCTCTGATCAGTCCCTACACCCAAACGAGGGCATTGCGTTCATCCACCTCTGGCCTGCTGGCTCCCCTTCCTCTGCGGAAGCATAGTTCCCGCTCAGCCCAGTCAAAACTGTTCGCTGCTCTGGCACCCCAATGGTGGAACAAGCTCACTCACGACGCCAGGACAGCGGAGTCACTCACCACCTTCCGGAGACATTTGAAACCCCACCTCTTTAAGGAATACCTGGGATAGGATAAAGTAATCCTTCTACCCCCCCCCCCCCCCCCAAAAAAAAAATTGTAAAGTGGTTATCCCACTGGCTATAGGGTGAATGCACCAATTTGTGAGTCGCTCTGGATAAGAGCGTCTGCTAAATGACGTAAATGTGCCCTTGAGCAAGGCACTTACCCCTAATTGCTCCTGTAAGTCGCTCTGGATAAGAGCGTCTGCTAAATGACTAAAATGTAAAATGTAAATGTAAGTAACCTAGGGCTCCACCCCTCAGATCAGAAAATGTGTTCTGTGCAACAGGAGCCCATGAAGAGGGACTAAATTACAATATACTGGGAAGTTCTGAAGCTCTACTTATTTCTAGGACGTGAATTGAACTTTCAAATGAATACACACTGACAAACATTTATTGGTTTTCTTTTATAAAAACAGTGGACAAGACAATCAATCATCTGTAGACTATGGGCAATTTATGTTAAATTGGCAACAGGATAGATCGGAGGCTTGAGTAAACAGCGGTTTATACACAAAACACATTCAGTCTCAGTAGCAAGTTGACAGAAGTTTGCTACGACGGGTTTATGTGACATCAAACTGGTAGCTAAATCGTATTTTTTATTTGGTTCCTAGTCAGTGAACTAGAAGGAAATCTGCCCATCCTCAATTTAGCGGCTCCGGAGGCTCGGAAAACATTCTGAGGTTTGATTGGTTTGACGCTGAAAATAATGCTGCGCAGTTCTAGGCTTGAATGTACAACCACCCAGGGTAGCTTAAAGCAACAGCTACCCTGGGTATGTTCTGATTTGACTATCTGCCGTGGAGCTTGAAAGAACTGGAGAACGCAAAACGGAAGTGCGCATTTTGGAACACACATATTTTGTGAACAACATTAGCGTGAGCAACAATAGTGGAATCAGCGGTTCGCCTTCAAAATAAAAGCATCCATTAAAACTGATAGAAACTTAGAAAAATAGTGGAATCATGCCACAGTTGGACTAGATAATGCTTAACAAGGTTGGAATGTTGTTTCCCATTGTCAAAGTCCCGTAATTAAAGCTACAACACTAATATTTGTGAAAAATCTTCACAGTTGTATTCTTTGAGTGTCACTGAGTAGGCTGATACACCATTTCATGGACCCAAGATCCATAGGTAAGGCCTAACATTACAATATGAATGTCCAATACGCACAATAGGCTGAATGGTGAGGTGATTTCACACAGTTATATTTCTGCAATAAGAGCTACAATGCTAATGTTTGTGTAAACTCTTTAGAATTGTAATCTGTGGGTGTCACTGAGTAGGCTGATACTCCATTTCATGGAGCCACGATCCATAGGTAAGGTTGTACATTGCAATATAAATATGCCTCCAATGCAATTCTGAAGTCTAATATATCCACAGTGCGATGTCAACTGATTTTTTTACTTTTTTTGTGTCAAATTAAGTAATTATTGTCTTATGTTGAATGTATATAAAATAAAATAAACAGGTTGTTTGGATCCTGGATGCTGATTGGTTGATATGCGGCAAAATACGACTCATAATTCCCCTGTCCTGCTGCCCAGGCAAGAAATTCATAAATGTATTCTCCCTCGGGAAAAAAGCATCTACACAATATTTGTCCATGCTACTATTTAGTTTGCAACAGTTGGAGTTGTATAAACCTACCTGTGCAACAATGTATCGTTTTACAAATGCCATCTCTCCTGTGCCATTAGGCTAGCTAGCCAAAGAATGAACGTGAAACTAATAATTCACCATGGAAATCGGAAACACTCAGAATTCCATTCATTCATTAAACCCCCCTATAGTCTATTGACGCACCGTTGTGTCAATCTAAGTAACATAACAAAAAAATCCCCATCAAAATCCGTCAATTTAAACTAGAGACGTCTCAATCCACCGCATCCACCTATGGCAGCCTTCCCATCTGCGGTGGAAGGTGGCCGAGCTACCGTGGTGTTTGTCAGACCATGAGACATCCTGAACATTGGTCTTCTCATGAAAACATCTGTAGTGTCCAAATGGGTTGGCCTACAAACTAATACGACCACTCTATGGAAAGATGAGACTCACGAACACAATTCATCTGAAGGTAACCTGTACCTGTAAAACATTTTTATGGAAGTATGAAGGTAGTTTTGTGCCTACCCCCAAAAAGGGGTTAAATCTGTGTAAAAAAAATTATAAATATTTCCTGAGCTTTCTTATATCTACTTATTCTTTATGATTAATTTTTTGACTGTCTTTTTTTGCCATTTATGAATGTGTTATTCAATTCATATTAGTATGGGGAAAAAATGTATGCACTCACTAACTGTAAGTCGCTCTGGATAAGAGCATCTGCTAAATGACTGAAATGTAAATAAAATGTAGTAAAGGTCAAATTCAATATTTTATCTTTTTTTAAAAAATATATATACCTAAAGGGGTCCTACATTTCAAAATCAAATAGCTAAATGATCTATGGTATGACCATCTTAAAACAATTCCATATGTCAGCTTAAACCCCCCCATCCCATTATTTATTGAAGTTCTTGTCTCTCATTGAATCTCTGCAAGCTAGCTCCATGCCAATGATTTCTTTAGCATAGCAATGTCAAATGAATAGAATGATTAGAATTAACGACTGGGTCAAAACATGAGAAAATAACTACGATCAGCCCGCTTGGCTAGCAACTTCAGAATGCAAAAACGAACTGACTCTTTAAAATAATGTTTTAATGAAAAAATGTCATGTTGGCAACCGTTTTATAAAAGCATTAAGACCCTCGAACCTGGGGATTATAACCCTCCTAGCTGTTGTTAGGCCCGAGGCAGTTATCACACGATAAATCCTGGGTTCTCATGCCTTATTGCTTAAACATTCAAACCTTGTTTAGCATTATCTAGTCCAATTGTGGCTTGATTCCACCATTTGTATCGGTTTCAATGGGGGACTTTTATTTGGAAGCCGAACCGCCGATTCCACTATTGTTGCGCACAACATACACGTCAACATTAACAGCGAGTTGAGGAATTTTGTTTCATCATCATGAGCATCCTGGACCAAACAGAGAGACAGATTGCTCACAGGTTACTTTGTCCATAGGAAGACCAGGTACTGTAAATCGTTCTCTCTAAAGTATTTGACATTGCACCAATAGCTAGAGAGTGGCAAATTGGTGTGAGGTTGCGGTTTGTTGTTGTTTTTATGCGCAGCAAGCTTGGCCATTCATGCAGGTGTGTAGCTAGCTAGCTGAGCGTAAATTAACGTTACCTTTTCATATCATTGTCATCCATGGAATATTTTGAGTAAGCATCATAATTTACTCGTGAATGACACCGTAGCTAGTATCCGCGAAAATGAACAACAGTGTATGTGAATGGGGAACTCTTGTGTAGTTAGCGTCAACTACCGACGGCGACGATGCAGAGCCTGTCTGCATGAAATGGACTAAGCTAGCAACCCGGTCTAATCGAAATATTGTTTTCGATTAGACCGAGTTGAATCTGACTGTATTGAATCTTCTAGTTATTAAAATGCATATGATGTTTAAAATGTGCGCGCCACCTGCATCCCTTGTTCTGGTTTGTGATAGTAAATTAACAAGATTATCATGTCTCCTGCTGCTAGCTAGCTAGCTACCTAGCTAGCTAGTGGAAAATGACAAAACAACCAAATAGGCTATACAGGTGCTTTTGGTAATTGTATAGTTGGCCTGGTTAATAGTCAAAAAGCTATCCCACTTTGGAGTCCCTATTGCTAACTGCTGCCACAATGGCATGTTCATTTGTGAGGGACAGAAATTGAGTTATATCTGTGTTTCAGGCCAGGGTTTCCGTAAGGACAATGTGGCGCCGGACCATGTGACCTGGAATATTTATTATTTACTGGCCATTGGAGAAATTTTAAGGACCCATATGCATTGGGGAGTCCACCGACGTTGCTCAGAATGACGTAAATCACATTTATACTATGGTAATTCATTTTAACAGAACATGCAACTCCTGTAATGAAGCAGCCAATAAACGTCATTTTCAAACATTTGCCAAAATGCAATTCAGGGGAAAACTCCATTCTAAACAGTGCACCTGATGAGAGCAGTTTCATATGTGACAGAAATGAAAATCTCCGTTAGATAGAGGGGGAATCTAAAGATGCAACAACTAGGATGGGTTGCTAATATGACTGGGATTGTGCCTTTGGCTTCTGGACAACGAAAAAAAGTTGATATGAAAACCAATAGAACAGGAGAGAAATGGCATATGAGGAGTAAATAGAAATTCATTTGCCAAAATTATATTGTTACTCCTGTCTATACGTAAATAAATAAAATAATTTAAAATAATTCACCAGAAAGCATGACTTGGCCACAGAGGGAGGAGTCAATTGTATTTTATTTTATATAGCTGTGGATTGTTTCATATCAAACTTGTATGCCTATTTGGAAGCACACAATTTAATTTGAGTTGCAGCTGTCAGTGAAAAGCATCTCAAATATGTGTGAAGATAATGTGTCTTGAGTATAACTTTAAAATGTTGAGACAAGAAGAAGGGGAGGGGTGTTTGGCAAAGATATAGGCTAGTCTCTCTCCAGAATGGCTCAGCTGTCTCCCGCCAATTCTTGCGTATTCATCGTTTCATTGTGTGAATTGTTTGCCCTTTGATTGTTTATTTGTAAAAATTCCCCATTAGATATGTCATCAGTAGTAAACATATGTAATGGGGAATTGATGAAAAGAGTAGCTCAAGTCAAGACACATAGAAAGGGAGGCAGACAGGCTGAGTAGAGAGATAAATGCAATTGAAAGAACCAGAATTGTCATTATATTTTGGACTGTTTATTTGTCGGCTTTATGTATTTTGACTTAGTTGAAGATGGAAGTTATAGGCCTACTGCTGCATTGGCACGCAGATCAGTAGAAATGGTATGATAAATTGTAAGCTTCCCCAAACTTGAAACTCACGCGCCGCCTTTGAAGTCTTTATAAAATAATTGCCTCCACGTTTCCATGGTCGGATTTGCCTATAGGCTACTTTGGAGCAAGGTAAGACATGCCTCATAATATGCAGTAAAACATTCAGGTTTCAAACAATTAAGTATGTTTTCAAAATGCATACTGCCTCCAGCTCACATTATAAAGTGGTGGTGACGCACTGATAGCCTGTTGCCTGCACTTGAATGGTGTATGGGAAGTGCGCTTCAATTAGGCTACCAGTTGAGAAATACAAATAGTAGGCCTAGCTCTTTTTAAGTGTGCACCAAAAATGTTTTTAAGATTGCATGTAGGATTGTTGGGCAATGAATGGACTTTTAAAAGCACATGTTTTACTTCAACAGCAACCAGCTGAGGAGCTGCATGAGAAATCCCACTCAAAATAGGCTCTGTATGCTGTGCGTGTGTGATAGTTGTGTTAGAAAAATAAGATCATCATGTAGCCTAACAAATACACATACACACCAATTTAATTCCACTATATTATGCAAATTAACCTATAGACCGATAAGCATGATGGTCAAATGTATTTCCATCGACTGGTATTTCCATCAATGAATAAAAAGCATTATTTTGCAATGGGATAATTTTTTTCCTAGTCATTTTTTCCGGCAACAGTTTTAGCGGCTTTTATTTATTTTTTATCGGCCAAAAGCCGGCATTTGCCGGCTAAAGGAAACCCAGTTGTGTGTGTGTGTGTGTGTGTGAGCTCTTTTGTTGGTTTTGACCTAGCCCATGAGTGTGTCTGTGTGTGAAGTCTGTCTCCCTAGGCAGAGGGGTTGCCTCCCACATTAACAATGATCCGTCCTAGGGCTTTCTGAGACTAGTGTGTTTCTTTATTTGCCTGGCATCAAAGAGGACCGGTGGCAGTGGAAAAGGTCTCCATTTCTCTCTCAGAAGGGCTAGGCAGGATGTGTGGTTACCCAGGTGGTGCCACCTGGCTGCTGTAGGCCTTTCCATTGTCACCAATTGCGTGTCCTCTTCCAATAAAGAACCTATACTAGGATAGTAATTGAGTTAAACTCTTGTATGTGTTGATATGTAGCCTTTTATAGCTTTTAAGTTGATTCTACCTGAAACAATACAACAAAGACCTCTTAAGCCACTGGGCCCCTGAGCTGAATGTGAAATGGGGCTTTACACCTTTATGTAATATGTTGGTACTGTAGGCTAAATAGGCAATGGAGAACGTGCATAAAGATGGCATAATTCAAATATGACGTCATTGTTTTAGCACTATCCACTGAGTTTGTAAACTACGGCGCGTGACATGGTTCAATGTGCTAATAAATCAGCACAATCTACCTTTTCAGTTTTTCTAATTGCGGACCTCTTGAAGCAAACATTTTGATCATGTATACTGTGCTAATGACCATAAATAAATAAATAGTAACTGAGCGCAATGTAAAATACACCGAACTTAGCAAAACTAGGAATTTGTTGTAAGTGCATGGGGGCCGTCATCTTTATGCACCTCCGCTCTTATTCCAACCGTTTTTGGCAGTCAGTGTGGATGATGTTGGTCAACGATAATTGTTTCCAAAAAGGCAAAAACGTAAGCCTGAACATGAATAATCTCTCTCGTAAATAACTGCTTCGACATTGACTTGTATTAGTTTCATGGAGTGTGTGTGTTCATGTTAACAGGCAAATCCATATGCGTGTCTGTTTGAAAAATCCACATATGAATTTGCATGCTCGTAATATGTTTCATAATCTTTGGCCCCAGTAGCCAAGCGCTCTAGCAAAATGCTTGACAGGCTCAGTCTGTCAAATGAGCACTTCATGTAATTGCAAGCTAAAGCTATTGCCTAGGCCTAATGGATCAATATCAAATGAACGTTTATTGGTCGCGTACACAAATTTGCAGGTGCAGCAAAATGCTTATGTAGAATGTCGCGCAAATAAACAAAGAAATCAAAAAATAACAGAACGGGTCCAATTAACAATCCAGGGGTAGATACAGTGCCTTCAGAAAGTATTCACACCCCTTGACTTTTTCCAAATTTTGTTGTTACATCCTGAATTAAACATTTATTAAATTGAGCTAATACCCCATAATGTCAAAGTGGAATTGTGTTTTTCAAAATGTTTACAAATTAATTAAAAATGAAAAACTGAAATGTCTAGAGTCAATAAGTATTCAACGTCTTTGTTATGGCAAGCCTAAATAAGTTCAGTAGATAAAATGTGCTTATAAGTCACATAATAAGTTGCGTAGACTCACTGTGTGCAATAATAGTATTTAAACATTATTTTTTAATGACTACCTCATCTCTGTACCCCACACATACAATTATCTGTAAGGTCCCTCAGTCGAGCAGTGAATTTTAAACACAGATTCAACCACAAAGACCAGGGAGGTTTTCCAATGCCTCGCAAAGAAGGGCACCTATTGGTAGATGGGTAAAAATATAAAATCAGACATTGAGTATACCTTTGAGCAAGATTAAGTTATTAATTAGACTAGTGATGGTGAGGCCTCCCGAGTGGCGCAGCAGTCTAAGGCATTGCATTGCATCGCAGTGCTAGAGGCATCACTACAGATCCAGTTTCTACCCAGGGCTGTGTCGCAGCCGGCCGCGACCGGGAGACCCGTGAGGCGGCGCACAATTGGCCCAGTGTCGTCCGGGTTAGGGGAGGGTTTGGCCGGCTCGGATGTCCTTGTCCCATCGCACTCTAGCGACTCCACAGCTGTACTGTGTTTCCTCCGACACATTGGTGCGGTTGGCTTCCGGGTTAAGCGCGCAGTGTGTCAAGAAGCAGTGCGGCTTGGCCGGGTCGTGTTTCGGAGGACGCATGGCTCTCGACCTTCGCCTCTCCCGAGTCCGTACGGGAGTTGCAGCGATGGGACAAGACTGTAACTACCAATTGGAATCATGAAATTGAAAAAAAAGAAAAACAGATTTGGGATGTTGTATCAATACACCCAGTCACTACAAAGATACAGGCGTCCTTCCTAACTCAGTTGCCGGAGAGGAAGGAAACCGCTCAGGGATTTCACATTTACATTTTACTCATTTAGCAGACGCTCTTATCCAGAGCGACTTACAGTTAATAAATACATATTTTTTTATACTGGCCCCCCGTGGGAATCGAACCCACAACCCTGGCGTTGCAAACGCCATGCTATATCAACTGAGCTACATCCCTGCCGGCCATTCCCTCCCCTACCCTGGACGACGCTGGGCCAATTGTGCGCCGCCCATGAGTCTCCCGGTCGGGGCCGGCTGCGACAGAGCCTGGATACGAACCAGGATCTAGTGGCACAGTTAGCACTGCGATGCAGTGCCTTAGACCACTGCGCCACTCAGGAGGCCAATGGTGACTTTAACAATTTAGAACCCATAGCGGCTGTCAACGGCCTTTCTTTACATTACTATAGCGGCCGCAAACAGCCTTGTTTTTTTAACAATAATATCTTTGTCAATATCGCAAAATTAACTTGCTAACAACCTGTTGTCATATTCACGTGGCTGTTGTCATCAACCAGAAACCGGAAACAGGGTATGCTGTCATTTGACTCAAAATGACGCCGCCAATGCGGCTATGACTTTTCACTGTGGAAGAGGCTGTATCTATGTGATACGGATTCGGACACGTCCTTGCACTTTAAAAGTGATGATGTCGAGTTGAGTGAAATAAGTAAACAGCAGATATGTTTGGTGTTGTCGATGTTTGATGCTGTGAAACTTGGGGAATAGCTCTCAGATGAGCAAGTACTGTCGTGATCACTTGGTTGGTACAGGCGAGCACATCAACGGTGGAGCAGGAGCACAAATGATTGCTCTCTGTCTCATGGAAATAGTTGCTAATATAGTGTTTAGTCAGCTAACTAGTTGGTTGTTTTCTCTTGTTTCTACCGATGTGTAATTCATATGGAAACGGCCCAAGCTGCTTGCTATGGCTAGCTAGTCTGTCTGCCAAGAAAAGTTGTGTGTGGCGGTAAATATGGTTCTGCTCTCACGAAGCATCAACCTCAGCTGTCACTTTCACTAGTTAGCCATACAGACAACCAGCTAACTAGCCACCTAAATGGAGAATAGAGTAATTTGTGTTTATCTGATGGGTTTGTCATGTTTACTAGGTACAGATATTCATAGGCTGTAGATTGCCTCGTTTTCCTATTATTTGACAGATTAGATGTCGTGTTAGGGTAGATGCCTGTGCAGTGGAGCTCATATGATATTGAGTTGCAGTGATATTTGTTTACATAGCCAGCTAACAAGTTGTTTGTTTTGTCCTGTTTCTACCGATGCAATTAAATTGGAAACTGTCTCAGCTTTGTAACTAATCAGCTAACATTAGATAACTCTGTAGTTAGTCTGTCAGGCAAGAAAGCGAGAGTTGATTGGAGGCAACATTGTGCTTCGCTCGCGATGCTGTCACTTGATCATCTCACTCCCTCCCTACAAAGACAACCAGCTAACTATGCCCATTGAAATAGATGGAGAAACCTGTTTGGCTAAATGGCACAGTCATCTTTGTAATCTTTTACTTTCAACATCCTAAATAAATAAACGATAGTTGATGATGTGTTGAATCTGTAAATCGTTGTGCCTCATACTTTGACTTCTTACCATGTATGAAAAGTCATTTGACCATGGGTCTTCAAGTGTGTGTACCCTATATAGCTTTTATGATTATAATCTGACCCATCTATGAACATATTCACGAATGTCTTTTTGTGTACTCTATCCTGTCTGATTATCCATCAGTCTGACATACAAATGCACACCATAAACTGAGAAACAATCTGGCCACGAAGGACTTCCTAAAATAATTTTGATTGATTGAAAGTGCTGTATAGCATCATGATGATACTGTTTACTGTGTATGTGTGTGTGTGGAATGGGAGGCGTGTAACTGTATCACACAATTTATTATGGAAACCCCTAAGAGGTGATTATTGTGAAGAGAGTATGTGTATGGTTGAGGAAAAAGAGGAAGGAAGAGAGACTGTGGGAGAGAGAGCGATAATGTTCCTGACCACTATTGTATCATATTTGTTGCTCCGCTCCTCTCCTCTCCCTCTGTTACTCTGTTCCTCTAGGTCAGTGAAAGCGAAGGAAGTGATGTGGAGAGTCAGGGCTCAGCAGCAGAAGGCAGGGAGGAAGAGGAGTTAGATGATTGGAGGAATAGAGATGTGGAGGGAGAGGAACATGGAAAGGAGGAGGAAGCAGAAGGAGAGGAAGGAGAGCACACCCGAGAGGGGAGTGACAGTGGCAGGGATTTTGGAGTTGGTTTTAAAAGTGGAAGGAGTCTGTTTGTTCATTTCAGATCTGGTGTTTAACACCAACCTGTCCGCCCCACATCCATTTAACTATTTTTTACATTTTGTGTTAGGCCTAGTCTGTACTAAATCTTATTGAGAGAGGTTATCTACATTTTGAAATAGTGTCTGAATAGTTGTTTGCATGTTTACATTGTTACAGAAGTAAGAATCTTTGTGAATACAGTAGCCTACTTTGTGTGGGTGTATTTAGATTTTTGTTTCTGGATTTTCTTTTCTTCTGAGTCTTCCTCGAGCTAATACTTATTGCATTTACTGAATTGTTGTCAAAGTACATAAAAAAAATATATATATTGTGCCGCTTTGTAGGATGGGGCCGTGTTTCAAGAAGTTTCATGGCATGTTGTAGGCTAAATGTAAACAATGAAGTGACAGTGTGACATGAATTTGTCCTACAAATCTTATAGGGAAATAATGTACTTTTAAAAATTGTCTCTGAACAGTTGTGTTTTGTGTCTTCTCTCTTTATCTGTCTCTATCTACAACTTGTTGCATTCACTGCATTCACTGAATTGTCAAAGTAGGCTACTATTTCTACATTTTGTGTCATGCCTGGTCTGTACTAAATCTTATTGAGAGAGGCCATCTACATTTTGAAATAGTCTCTGAATAGTTGTTTGCATTTTTACATTGTTACAGATGTAAGAATCGTTAGCCAATCAAATAGCCTACTATGTGTGGATTTTTTAACTTTCTGAATATTGTCCTCTGGTCACATTTTGGATGATTGTTTAAAGTATTTATTAGTAAATATTTATAAGTATAATATATTATACTTGGTACATTTTGAGTAAGTAATTTAGTCAAATATACTACAGTTTTAAATACTCTAGGGTTTTTGAGTGTTAATAATTTTTTGATAGCGAGTGTCTTTACACAATGGATGACAAAATGAGTGTTATTCCTATTGACATTAATGTGGTGTCATATTAAAGAAGAGGTTGTGCTCTTTACAACTAAGTTAACTTGTAATTGTCATTTGTTCTTTGTTTTTAAACTATGTCTGTTCATTTGAAATGTGTGAGGAAATTAGCTTTATCTTGAAAATCCTCAGTAATCTACAGCAGCATTCTAGAATTCTATTGGGGTCTCAAGGGTTAAAACAAAGTTTAATGGCTGTGATAGGAGAAACTGGTGGATCAACAACATTGTAGTTACTCCACAATACTAACCTAATTGACAGAGTGAAAAGAAGGAAGCCTGTACAGAACAAAAATATTCCAAAACATGCATCCTGTTTGCAACAAGGCACTAAAGTAATACTGCAAAAAATGTGGCAAAGCAATTCACTTTTTGTCCTGAATGCAAAGTGTTATGTTTGGGGCAAATCCAATACAACACATTACTGGGTACCACTCTCCATATTTTCAAGCATAATGGTGGCTGCATCATGTTATGGGTATGCTTGTAATCATTAAGGACTGGAGTATTTCAGGAATCCTAGAGGAAAACCTGGTTCAGTCTGCTTTCCACCAGACAATGGGAGATGAATTCACCTTTCAGCAGGACAATAACCTACAACACAAGGCCAAATCTACACTGGAGTTGCTTACCAAGAAGACAGTGAATGTTCCTGAGTGACCGAGTTACAGTTTTGACTTAAATCTGCTTGAAGATCTATGGCAAGACCTGAAAATGTCTAGCAATGATCAACAACCAATTTGACAGAGCTTGAAGAATTTTGAAAATAATGGTGTGGAATGCTTTTAGGCTGGCACTACACATAAAGTTTCACGCAACTTAGGTTGCTTGCAACTGAGTTGCTTCTTGATTGGTTTGTGAAACACCCCCCTGCAACTAATAAGCAACTCATCTGCAACTTGGTTGCATCCAGTTGAAACTTTTAAACTTTGTGCAACTTGTTGCAAGCAACAGCCAATCAAAACAAATACCTTTGTCACATGAAGGTTCCGAATTCTGACCCAGTTGTAATGTCAGCACAACTGTCACTGCCAGTAGGCAACCCGCGATCAGGGTTGACAGAAGAGTCATTAGCACAATGGGAGATGTTTATGTATATGGTTTGGCAGTCAATAAATGTAATTATCAAAGGGAACCCAAACCTTTGCCTGACCAGTTTCAACTGAAATTGTTCACCATGAACTGTGCTAGCTAGCTAACATTAGCTTAATTCCTTGCTCGCTTGGTTAGCTCGTTGCTAGCTAGCTGTGTTGGTGTTTGCGATGCCATTTTGGTTAGCTAGCTAAATTGTACAGGCTGCATTTTGTTTATATCCATGCTGTTACAATAACTAAACAAATGATTTGTGAAACCACAATGTAATGCAGCAGATCAACATGGGGTGAGTTTAGAACACTCAAACAACATGACAAGCAGTTTCGATTTGATTGGCTGTTGCATGCTATTTTAATTGTGTTTGAGTTGCTTCATGTAACAGCAAAGTTGTCTTTCAGTCATGCAGTTGCGAGATGCGTTTTTGAGATCAAAGCGAGCTGCGTTTGCACATTTGTTGGTAATAATTGCTAGTGAGTTATTTAACCAGTTATAGCCAATGAAAATCCTGGAAAAGTGATGGTGGTGCATCACCTGCGTGTGTGCCAGTGGGCCGTTGTCAGAAGAGAGAGATTGGCATTTGTGTAGCTGGTAAAATAATGATATACAACAGATAGCCAATTCAAAATATATTGTGTAGTTTAGCTGGTTATCTCGCTAGCTAACTATTTATTTATTAGCATGCATTAATGTAATTGTCATGTCTGATGTCCTAAAATAACTTTCCACCGGCACTCGTGTCAAACTGCAAATAGCCAACACCCAGTTCAGTTGATACGGGTGCGCAGTTGATGAAACCAATGCCGCATACTCCGGTTGTAAAACCGTCTCTCAAGCGCTCAACATTGGCTAGGATTCTCCTCTATTCAATACTGGCCATGTAATTCTAACAAAGTTAAAAAATATTCTTAGACTAGCCTAATTGACAAGTACTCATATGCTGTCAAGATCTCCCTTAACACTGAATATTTTAACCTTACAAATAGATAAACTTCTTAGTTAGCTACCTCCCCCACCTTAGCCATTTGATCCATAGTTCATTGAATGAGGGGATAATTTTATAAAGACATAAAAAGTATTTGGTTATATTTGTAATGGTGCATGTTGGCCAACCCTCCTGGAGAGTCCAGCAGAGCTACTGGGGTGCAGGCTTTGTCTCCAGCCCTGCTCAAACACACAACAGTGTAAAAAAAATGGATTGGCTGATTGGTGTGTTTTAGCAGGGTTGGATAAAAAGCTTGCACACCCAGTAGCGCTCCAGATGGAGGGTTGACGAACCACATGTGTGTTTTATACAGTAGCCTATCAGTGCAGTAGCCTACTTTAATTTGTGGGGGGTTATGTGCCTTGCTCAAGGCCACAAAAGCAGGAGATATAATACATGGGATCAGAGCCCGGCAGCCTTCCATTGTCAATACCAGTGATAATAAGGTTATTTTGTGAAGTGGTTCCTTGCAAAAAACACAATTTTCAGTCACCTTTTTGGGCCATGGTGTTAGATGTATTTTTATATATAAACAAATAAAATAAAAGTATTATGACTTGAGCTTTCGGACAAGTAAAAAATCTGTCCTACTTGTCCGAAGGACAAACGGCAAAAAAAGTAAATGTCAAGCCCTGCTAGTTGGCTAGCAACCTTGCAAGTTGATTTGTAACAATAAATTAATTAATAATTTGCTTGTAAGCTGGCAATTGTTTGAGTGCAAATGATTTGGTTTAATTTTAAGATATACATTTGAAGTTATTTCTGTTGGAGTTTACATCATAGGGAATAGTCTGGCTTGCCGGGTCCTCCATATTACATCACACCCCGGAAAAACATTTTCCGACATGATATCGGCATTCTTTGTAATTCTGATCTGTTTTATGTAATAACTCCAAAAATAAAAAGGTGAGTCATAACTTTGCATTGGGACTTTTGATGCATATACTAATGCAAATCCATATCCAATCCATACATTTACATTGACATTTTAGTCATTTAGCAGACGCTCTTATCCAGAGCGACTTACAGTTAGTGAATACATATTTTTTGTTTGTTATAAGTTTATTATTTTTTTAAATATATATATATTTTTTTTATACTGGCACCCCGTGGGAATCAAACCCACAACCCTGGCGTTGCAAACGCCATGCTCTATCAACTGAGCTACATCCCTGCCGGCCATTCCCTCCCCTACCCTGGGCCAATTGTGCGCCGCCCATGAGTCTCCCGGTCGCGGCCGGCTGCGACAGAGCCTGGATCCGAACCAGGATCTCTAGTGGCACAGTTAGCACTGCGATGCAGTGCCTTAGACCACTGCGCCACTCAGGTCATTTAGTCATTTAGCAGACGCTCTTATCCAGAGCGACTTACAGGAGCAATTAGGGTTAAGTGCCTTGCTAAAGGGCACATCGACAGATTTTTCACCTAGTCAGCTCGGGGATTAGAACTAGCGACCTTTCGGTTACTGGCACAACGCTCTTAACCACTAAGCTACCTGCCGCTGATACCTACCCTTTAACGTAAATTATCTGAAAACAAATAAAAACACAGATTTATTTTTCGTATTCGCATATGTTCCAACTTAGACCCAACTTGACATCATCTTACGTATTTGTGTTGTGCCTGCCATCGATTGAGACACAGCATGCTGTTGAATACAGGCTGTGTGTCATGTTTTGGCTGATAAATGTACTAAAAAGGGAATAAAAGTGAAATTTCAACTTTCAAATGGTACCAAAAAGATGGTTGGAGGTCCACACAACAGAGAATGATGACTTGAATGTGAATATCTGTTGTTTTAAATTATATCATTCTATTGTGTCGCTGTCATCATTCTTGCTGCCTCCAGTTCAGTAGCCTATTGGAATCCTAGAAATAGATAGACATGACCATTTAAGGTGACGTTGGCCCGGCGGCCATCTTTGTGGTAGTAAATAGAAGTAAACATTTCAGTTCAGTTAAAATGTAAATAGTGCACCAGCTAAATTGCATTAATCTGAAGGGACAGGTCTATGCTATGAATTGTATTTCTGTGATTGAAATGACACCCACCCTGTATTCGAGCATGTTGTGTCTCAAACGATGGCAGGCACAACACAACTTCAGATGATGTAAAGTAGTGTCTAAGCTACAACATATGCGAATAAGAAAAGATCGGAGTTTACGGGTTTTCAGATAATTGACGTTCAGATAATTGACGTTAAATGTAAATTTTTCTGAAGCTTTTTTTTCAATAAATTATAAAATAGTTTGACAACCCTGTTTTTAAGCTTTCAAATTATATCAAACTCAACCGTTTTATATTTTCCAGTGATTAAGATATGGATGTCTCATGGTATGGTGGGGTATGCAAAATGGTCCTCAATGATGTGCATGCTTTGAAGCTTTTGACCCTCCACTGCACACATGCATACACACACATACACACACACTCCATATAAAAACCAGGGGCGCAACATTCACTGGGGATGGGCATGTCCCCCCCCCCCACATTCAGAAATTGCATTTTTGATCCCCCCAGTTTTATCATTGGAATGTGATATAAAACGAGGCAGCAGTGTGCTTTAGGACAATGCAGACGCCTCCGAGCGGTTGGGTATGCTGTTTGGAGTTTTTATCTGACTGGATTTAGGACCACACGGACACCACAGAGCGGGCTGACAGGCTGTGTGAAGGCAAATCTTCTGGAAGGCTGGCTGGACCAGCACAGGAGAGTTGAGCATAGGTCAGTGTACGTGTTGGGCTCTTTCACCGAGTTGTAAAAGGAACTGGCTACTCTGTAGTTGACTGATGTAGTTTGCAAGGTAACTGCTGTTCACATTCCAATGGTCTAAGGCACTGCATCTCAGTGCTTGAGGCGTCACTACAGACCCCCTGGTTCGATTCCAGGCTGTATCACAACCGGCCGTGATTGGGAGTCCCATAGGGCAGCGCACAATTGGTCCAGCGTCGTCTGGGTTTGGCCGGTGTAGGCCATCATTGTAAATAAGAATTTGTTCTTAACTGACTTGCCTAGTTAAATAAAGGTTAAATTAAATAAATTAAAAATAAATTAACAGAAAAAAAACGAAACTAGTGTTTATTCGCTGTGCTGAGCTAGTATTGTAACTGACAGGTAATGTTAGCTAATGTTTCATCCCCTCTCGACTGAGGTGAATGAATAAGCTACGCTAGTGAGTAGCTACCACAGCCAGGTCAGCTCTAGCCTCTAGTTATCTGTCAGCGATATGAGGTGACTATTATTACTATCTAACAGCAGTTGTTTGTATGGAAATGTTTTGTAGCCTTTGTTTTGTCACGTTTCAGAAGTAAATGAACTTGGCAAGCTTTCGCCAGTTGATGGACCACTAGAGAGAGAGCTGGCCAAATGTTAACTTACATTAGCTATTATTTTTGCCTGAATCAAACGATGAAACCATCGGCCAAATGATTGAAGATTGATCTTTTCAGTGCAATGTGAGTTGTATTAGTCAGTATGTCAATGTAACGTTATTGATCTGTCAGTTTCCCTAGCTAATTCCCTACTTTTCACACTGACACAGTAATAAACAGCTCTAACGTTACAGGCTTCACTGTCATGGTCTGCACAGGACCGATTTCTTCATCCCGCTCCTGCCCGCACCCACTGGCTTTCTGTCTGACTCCCACCCGCTACCGCAAGAACTGGTCCCAAACCCAACCGCAGTCCCGCAATATTATTTTAGGCGAATGTGACGCAGCTAATTTGCCAGCCATGGTCCCAGCAATTTTGCGCCCTGTAGGCAATATCAAATGTGCAAAAATAACTTAAGAAATAGGTTAAATTACCAGAGATTCTCACATGGCTCTTACATTCTATTACTGGGCTATATCAGCCAATATGGTAGATGTAGTTTGAAGAGAGCAGAGTTGGAGAGACTTGCACTTTCTCTTGAGCTATTTTTATAGCTTACCTTTTTAAGGAGTGGGAAGATTTTCAGACTGAGAAATATGGGTGATCAATATTTAGGCCTATTTCTAGGCAATGTAGTAAACTATATCCTAATTATAAGCCTATTTAGGAAGTACATTTCCTTGGAAAGATAACTGTCCCGTGCTTCTCCGCCCATGTATACATAGGCTATAGCCTACTCTATTTAAATGAGACCACATGCGCACCTGATCTCACAGGTATGGCTACTGAAATGGAGGCAGCAAGAACGATGACAGCGACACTTGCTATGTTTTGCATAGTCCTATAGGATATAGCCTACCTTTTTAGGAGGACGATTTGCAGGCAGAGACAAATAAATGGGTAATCTATACTTATTGAAAATGAAAAGGCGCAAAGCTCGCTCACCATAGTAGCCTAACCTATGTGCACGTTGTGCCTTTTCAATCATGATCATGATTACATTTTTTGATTGCACTTCGACTCACGTTGGTTGAGCGCCCTCCACTTCTTTTCATTATCAATATTTATTTACAGACACTGTAGTAAACTACAGTCTAATCATATTGAAGTTAATTTCATATTTAAGTTAACTGCCACGTGATTCTCCGCCCATGTAGGCAGCCTACTCTATTTCAATGAGACCACACATACTAGGCGCACTTGAACTATCACGCCCAGCTAGGAGAGGTAGGCTACTGAAGTTGAAGCAGCGAATTCTGACTGTGTGAATAATGTGAAAAATATGTATTAAAAACACAATAGGTTAACGCATACAAAGCAGAACGAGAGGACCGTTTCAAAATAATCTGTGGGACAACAAAAAAATGCAGACCGTGCCACAATCTCTGTCGGGAACCGCAGGTCTCTCAGGCATCCCGTGGGAATGAAGCCCTCTAGTGCAGTCAGTACACAACACTATGCTCATCATGTCTTAGCAGGATCAGATAGTGACAGGGGTCCCAGCAGGGTCAGACAGCCAGGGAAGACCAGTCTACGGAGCTCAGGTGAATTTAGCAGTATATTCAGTGAATGATACAAAGTTCCATCTTGAATTGATGGGTAGACCTACAGTAGCTACAGGACAGCAGCTTAAGCTTAAAGCTACAGTCTGGGATCTGGGAATAATGGTCATTTCAATTATTGAACCATTGATTCTATTCTTGGATAACATAATGTATGAATGCACACCAAGGTAATTCTTTGTCATGCCTCATTTTAGGAGGATCAGATGGTGACAGGGGTCTCAGCAGAGTCAGGCAGCCAGGGAAGACCAGTCTGTGACAGAGGTGAGATTAATTTTTACAGATACAACACTTTATTCTCTATGTCCAGCAAACACTGGACAAGCCAGATGCTATTTTAAGGCAGTCTGACAAACCTCCAAAGTTGATTTCCAAATGGTATCAAGGGTTGATAGAGGCTTTTCCTGATGACACAAAACATGTAAAACAAAATGTGAGGAAGACCTGGGAGATGCTATTGTTGATGAATGGATAACGATATGTTAGAATGCCCAGTCATTTTCATATAATCTCAGACATAGATTACTGCAGTTTAAGACCATCCATAGAACGTACTATATGCCAGTGAAACTGAATATCATGCACTCAGAAATTGTATTATTCTGCTGGAGGTGTAAAGCACAAAAGGGGACATATTTGCATATGTTGTATCCTTGTGAAGGCTGGCTGAATTCTGGCAAAGAGTATGTTCTTTTATCTCAGCATGTCTACAGATTCTCCCTTTTCCCTGTTTTTGTTTGCTTGGAAATGTTGATACTGGAGACTGTCATCAGAAGAAACTGTTTAACCTAGCATTTATAGTGGCTAATAAATGCATTGCCATTAATTGGAAGGTTGGTTATCCTCCCACACTGTGTGGAAGAAATGTCAAGTTATGTACAGTATCTCTAGATTTGTTTTAAGATTAAGGGTATACTGTGCAACTTTCATAAGGCTGGATGCCTTTTATGGAATCCTGTAAGACAAAAGGAGTCTGCATTGAAAACATGCCCACGTCAGGGGAGCCTTAGGCAACCCCTACCTGCTGGGCTGCATGGTCCTGGCCCTGGGGGTCTGCTGTACTGTTGTCACTCTTGCCTTGGCCTAACACACCTGAAACCAATAATGAATGTTTCACTAAGATCCTAATGCTGAGAGGGGTGTGTTGGGGCACTACAGGACCGTGGACCCCTAGGGGCAGGACGGGGTGACCCAGCTATATTTTAATGTTTTATTTTAACTATGTCCCCCCCCACTTCTAAAACCAACGTTGCGCCCCTGATAAAAACACATTGTAATATAATAACAGTGGTCAAGCGTCTTCTCTCTGTGTGTAGCACAGGCTTTGTGTTGATGGAATTTCGGGAGAATTTTAATCAGATTTCCTTTGTTAAAGTCCCCAGCTACAACAAACGCGACCTCAGGATATGCAGTTTGCTCAAAGTCCCTTACAATGTTCCCTCTAAGCTACGCGCATCACCTCCTCCAGGACTGCCACGCATGAGAAATGCCATGCTTCACAGATGCAAGAGATTGAACTTCACTGTGTTCGCCCCATTAGTTTGCACTATATAAATCAACGTTGTTTCTGTGATCGAATCAACATTATAGCAGCCCCTTTTCAACGCAACAAACAAAAACAAATGATTTTGTTGTAGGCAGAGCCAGAGCGCAACGGAGTAGAATTCTATTGGCGGGGGTAGCCCACGAGCGGTCTTTCAATCACCTGCGAGTGAATGGGCTTTTCAGATCAGTTCAGAGCGCGTGTGCACATTTAGTTGATATTCTTTGCTATTTAGCGAGTTATTAGCCCAGTTATAGATAAGTATAGGTCAGCAATGGGGAGTTCTTGCTTCCAACAAGAGCACAAAACGTGAAGGCTACATTACAAGCTGTCTTTGAAAAGCCAGTCGGGTAAAAAGATTATGTCTTAATTAAAGGGGCAGTGTTGTATTTTGAGACAGGCTTGAATATGCAAATAATCCATTAGGCAGAGGGGTAGCATACATTGTCTAATTATCTGTATGGTAATAATAATTAATTGTATTTTGTAAAGTGGTTTCTTGCATCATACAACACAATACAATTTACAGTTACCTATTTCGCCCATGGTGTTACAGACCAAGTAAAAAATCATGAATTAATGTCAAGCCCTTCATAATGTAAAAACGTTTTTAAAAGTCTCATGCAATGTAGGCCTGCATTAAACACCACATATAGGCTACTGTAGGCTATATCATAGAAATCAAAAGTTATTTCCATATGAAAATGTTATGGGATTTGCTCCATTGGTTTTGTTGGTAGGCCTACATTATGCTCAAATAGTCTAGGGTACAGCCTCAGTGTTCACTTTCAAAGCGCCGGAAGTTGCACAGAATTCTCACAACTTTCAAGACCAAATATTTGCTGAGTGTCCCAAAAAATTAGAGGGAACATTGGTGCATTCGGAAAGTGTTCAGACCCCTTGACTTTCTCCACATTTTGTTATGTTACAGCTTTATTCTGAATTGGATTACATTTGATTTCCCCTCTCATCAATCTACTCACAATACCCCACAATAAAGCAAAATCAGGTTTTTAGAAATTTTTGCAAATTTATATTTAAAAAAACCCCGGAAATATCACATTTACATAAGTATTCAGACCCTTTTCTCAGTACTTTGTTGACGCACCTTTGGCAGTGATTACAGCCACAAGTCTTCTTGGGTATGATGCTACAAGCTTGGCACACCTGTATTTGGGGAGTTTCTCCCATTCTTCTCTGCAGATCCTCTCAAGCTCTGTCAGGTTAGATGGGGAGCGTCGCTGCACAGCTATTTTCAGGTCTCTCCAGAGATGTTCGATCGGGTTCAAGTCCGGGCTCTGGCTGGGCCACTCAAGGACATTCAGAGACTTGTCCCGAAGCCACTCCTGCGTTGTCTTGGCTATGTGCTTAGGGTCGCTGTCCTGTTGGAAGGTGAACCTTTGCCCCAGTCTGAGGTTCTGAGCGCTCTGGAGCAGGTTCTCATCAAGTATCTCTATGTACTTTGCTGAAAAACATCCCCACATCATGATGCTGCCACCACCATGCTTCACCGTAGCAATGGTGCCAGGTTTCCTCCAGACGTGACACTTTGCAAAGAGCTCAATCTTGGTTTCATCAGACCAGAGAATCTTGTTTCTCATGGTCTTTAGGTGCCTTTTGGCAAACTCCTAGCGTGCTGTCATGTGCCTTTTACTGAGGAGTGGCTTCTGTCTGGCCACTCTACCATAAAGGCCTGATTGGTGGAGTGCTGCAGAGATGGTTGTCCTTCTGGAAGGTTCTCCCATCTCCACAGAGGAACTCTAGAGCTCTGTCAAAGTGACCATCGGGTTCTTGGTCACCTCCCTGACCAAGGCCCTTCTCCCCCAATTGCTCAGTTTGGCCGGGCGCACAGCTCTAGAAAGAGTGTTGGTGGTTCCAAACATCTTCCATTTAAGAATGATGGAGGCCAGTCTGTTATTGGGGACCGTCAATGCTACAGAAATGTTTTGGTACCCTTCCCCAGATCTGTGCTTCGACACAATCCTGTCTCGGAGGTCTACGGACAATTCCTTCAACCTCATGGCTTGGTTTTTGCTCTGACATGCACTGTCAACTGTGCCTTCCAAATCATGTCCAATCAATTGAATTTACCACAGGTGGACTCCAATCAAGTTGTAGAAACATCTCAAGGATGATCAATGGAAACAGGATGTACCTGAGCTGGATTTCGAGTGTAATAGCAAAGGGTCTGAATACTTATGTGAATAAGGTATTTCTGTTATATTTTCATAAATTTGCAAACATTTCTAAAAACCTGTTTTCACTTGGACGTCATGGGGTATTGTGTGTAGATTGCTGAGAATTTTTTTCTTAATTTAATCCATCTTAGAATAAGGCTGTAACGTAACACAATGTGGAAAAACTCAAGGGGTCTGAATACTTTCCCGAATGTACTGTAAGTAATACTGCAAAACATGTGGCAAAGAAATGAACTTTTAGTCTTGAATCGAAGTGTTATGTTTGGGGCAAATCCAACACATCACTGAGTACCATTCTTCATATTTTCAAGCATGGTGGTGGCTGCATCATGTTATGGATATACTTGTCATCAGCAAGGACTAGGGAGTAAATGGAATACAGCTATAAGCACAGGCAAAATCCTTGAGGAAAACCTTGTTTAGTCTGCTTTCCAACAGCCACTGGAGACATTCACCTTTCAGCAGGACAATCATCTGAATCATAAGGCCAAATCTACACTGAAGTTGCTTACCAAGACAACATTGAATGTTCCTGAGAAGCCTAGTTACTGTTTTAACCTAAATCGGCTTGAAAATCTATGGCAAGACTTGAAAATGGCAGTCTAGCAATGATCAACCATAAACTTGACAGAGCTTGAAGAATTGTAAAAATAATAATGGGCAAATATTGTACAATCCAGGTGCGCAAAAAGCTTTTAGAGACTTAACCCAAAAGACTCAAAGTTTTAATCATCGCCAAAGGTGCTTCTACAAAGTACTGACTCAGGGGTGGCAATAGTTATGTAAAGGAGATATTTCTATATTTAATTTTCAAAAAATTTGCCAACATTTCTAAAATATGGGGTATTGTGTGTGTGTGTGTGTGTGTGTGTGTGTGTGTGTGTGTATATGGGTAAAAAAATAAACATATTAAATCCATTTTGAATTCAGGCTGTAGCAGACCGAAATATGGAATACGTCAAGGGGTATGAATACTTTCTGAAGGCACTGTAAATAAGCTTACAATGAAAAAGCAAGGTATTTTTTGTTTATATTTATTTATAATGTTCATCATAGAAATAAAGTAGCCAGCTACATTTCCTAATGTTTTGCTTAATGAAAAATAGGCTACACCGAAAAGTACCGGAGAAAAGTAGCTACACATCGGTCAGAGTGCTGTCTGCTGATAGAATGCCCCTCCCCCCAATTCAAATAATCAATTCAAATAATCAAAGTTTGATGATGAGTAGGGCTGTTGCGGTGACCATATTACCGCCACACCGGCGGTCACGAGTCATGAAGGCAGTCAAATTCCACATGACCGTCACGGTAATTAGGCTTGGCCAAGCTCTGATGCTGCTGCTGGTCATTAGTAGCCTTCAAAACCTGCTGACTGCCTGGTACTCAGCACTCTATTGTCCCTCTAATCACTCTGACATCAATGCAAATGTACTCGAAAATGTAATCAAACACTTCATGAGAGCTCATGTTGCGCAACATTTCTATAGGCTATACAATTGCGGGAGAAAACAGAGTGATGGCCTCTATTAAAAAGAGGAGGATCCCATCAGCTTTCTATAGGCTAGGCCTACTATATTTATTTCTCAACTTTCCTAATATTAAGCACATTGCTTATATTTACAACAGGAGTATAGCCTACCTGGCTGGCATGAAAATAAACCACGGGGAAAAGCGTCCTCCATTCACTATTTAAGTGCATAGATGACATTTATTTTTTCCCACTGCCCTGTTTTGATACAGGTGCATGATAATGGTCCATTCTAAATCAAAACAAATGTCACACATATACTAAATCATTTATGTAAAGACAAGATTAAATCAAGAATAGTGACAATATTAGCCTATCACTTGTGAATGATATATTATCACTTGTGAATGATGCCCAGCATAAGAAACAATGCCTTTTTTTTGCGACTTGTTCGAATCATAGTCACACACCTAATGTAGCCTAGCCCATAGGCCTATACGTTTTAATAAGATTTGTATCACAACCAAAGTGGCCAAATAACTTCTTAAAATTAAGCACGTTAATCCGCTTTAGAAGGGGTGTAGCGCCTAACTGGCATATAAACTCAGCAAAAAAAGAAAGGTCCTCTCACTGTCAACTGCGTTTATTTTCAGCAAACTTTTTTAACATGTGTAAATATTTGTATGAACATAACAAGATTCAACAACTGAAACATAAACTGAACAAGTTCCACAGACTTGTGACTAACACACATTGAATAATGTGTCCCTGAACAAAGGGGGGGTCAAAATCAAAAGTAACAGTCAGTATCTGGTGTGGCCACCAGCTGCATTAAGTACTGCAGTGCATCTCCTCCTCATGGACTGCACCAGATTTGCCAGTTCTTGCTGTGAGATTTTACCCCACTCTTCCACCAAGGCACCTGCAAGTTCCCGGACATTTCTGGGGTAAATGGCCCTAGCCCTCACCCTCCGATCCAACAGTTCTCAGACTTGCTCAATGGGATTGAGATCCGGGCTCTTCACTGGCCATGGCAGAACACTGACATTCCTGTCTTGCAGGAAATCACACACAGAACGAGCAGTATGGCTGGTGGCATTGTCATGCTGGGGGGTCATGTCAGGATGAGCCTGCAGGAAGGGTACCACATGAGGGAGGAGGATGTCTTCCCTGTAACGCACAGCATTGAGATTGCCTGCAATGACAACAAGCTCAGTCCGATGATGCTGCAACACACCGCCCCAGACCATGACGGACCCTCCACCTCCAAATCGATCCCGCTCCAGAGTACAGGCCTCGGTGTATTACATTACATTACATTTTAGTCATTTAGCAGACACTCTTATCCAGAGCAACTTACAGTTAGTAACGCTCATTCCTTCGACCATCACCCCTGGTGAGACAAAACTGCGACTCGTCAGTGAAGAGCACTTTTTGCCAGTCCTGTCTGGTCCAGCGACGATGGGTTTGTGCCCATAGGCGACGTTGTTGCCGGTAATGTCTGGTGAAGACCTGCCTTACAACAGGCCTACAAGCCCTCAGTCCAGCCTCTCTCAGCCTATTGCAGACAGTCTGAGCACTGATGGAGGGATTGTGCGTTCCTGGTGTAACTCGGGCAGTTGTTGTTGCCATCCTGTACCTGTCCCGCAGGTGTGATGTTCGGATGTACCGATCCTGTGCAGGTGTTGTTACACGTGGTCTGCCACTGCGAGGGCGATCAGCTGTCCGTCCTGTCTCCCTGTAACGCTCTCTTAGGCGTTTCACAGTATGGACATTGCAATTTATTGGCCACATCTACAGTTCTCATGCCTCCTTGCAGCATGCCTTATGCTCGTTCACGCAGATGAGCAGGGACCCTGGGTATCTTTCTTTTGGTGTTTTTCAGAGTCAGTAGAAAGGCCTCTTTAGTGTCCTAAGTTTTCATAACTGTGACCTTAATTGCCTACCGTCTGTAAGCTGTTAGTGTCTTAACGACCGTTCCACAGGTGCACGTTCATTAATTGTTTATGGTTCATTGAACAAGCATGTGAAACAGTATTTGAAGCATTTACAAAGAAGATCTGTGAAGTTATTTGGATTTGTACAAATTATCTTTGAAAGACCGGGTCCTGAAAAAGGGACGTTTCTTTTTTTGCTGAGTTTATAAGCAGCGCGTGAGTTTCAATTTTGGGGAAGTTCATGTTCACCATAAAAATGCACCTTTTATAATAAAAGCATTACATGCATAATTGCATTTGCGGTCACTTTTGATAATGGTGTTTTCTGCTAATGGAACGTTCGCACTTATAGCCTACTACCATGGGCGCATTGCTGCGCTTATAATGTGAAGAAATAGCCGAATAGTTTATTAACATTTTAAGCTAAATGTTCTGATCTGATGCGTCAGCCACATTCCATAAAAAAAGTTTTTTTGATGCTAGTGGATGTATTGATTTGGGATCTATTGCATCCCACAACTGCCCCAGACTATGATTGGAATATTTATTTCTTGCACAGAATAGAATAGGTCGACTTTTGTACTGGGGGATAGTAGACTGACATAGGCTCCTGGCTTGTAAGTATTTCATGGTAAGGTCTACACCTGTGACAAATAACATTTGATTTGATTTTAGATTTATTCTTATTTACAATGAAAGTGACTCCGAAATAATTAATTTTTTATTTATTAATTTTTTACCTTTATTTAACCAGGTAAGCCAGTTGAGAACAAGTTCTCATTTACAACTGCGACCTGAAATGACACAATACATTACACAGTTAATCTGAAATACAACCAAAACAAACAGCAAATGTATCCAACAAGTTTGAAGATTCACAATCTTGATGTAATCATTGCACGCTAGGAATATGGGACCAAATACTAAACTTTTGAATACTTTAATACACATAAGGGAATTTGTCCCAATACTTTGATGGGACTATGCACAAAAAGTGCTGCAATTTCTAAATGGTTCACCTGATATGGATGAAGATACCCTCAAATTAAAGCTGTCAACCTGTACTTTATTCTTATAGCCATTGTATAATTTAAAATCCAAAGTGCTGGAGTACAGAGCCAAAACAACCAAAAATGTGTCACTGTCCCAATGCTTTTGGAGCTCACTGTATGAATGAATGATTGAAATTATATTTTCGTGTCAAATTGCCAATTGGCAACCCATCCCTCATGGGATTAATTGACACATAAACAAACATTACAATAATTCACTGTGGTAATTAAATGATAATTCTTCTTCCAGTGTTCTCTGCATTGCGCATCGCATAAAGAGTGTATGTAAGGTAAAAATCAATACATAATAGTAAATAAGGTTATCCAAACAATAATTAAACCCTAGAGCAGTAAAATAATATACATACAGTGAGGGAAAAAAGTATTTGATCCCCTGCTGATTTTGTGCGTTTGCCCACTGACAAAGACATGATCAGTCTATAATTTTAATGGTAGGTTTATTTGAACAGTGAGAGACAGAATAACAACAAAAAAATCCAGAAAAACACATGTCAAAAATGTTATAAATTGATTTGCATTTTAATGAGGGAAATAAGTATTTGACCCCTCTGCAAAACATGACTTAGTACTTGGTGGCATGTTCCATTCCTCTTTGCAGATCTTCTCCAAGTCATTACGGTTTCGAGGCTGACGTTTGGCAACTCGAACATTCAGCTCCCTCCACAGATTTTCTATGGGATTAAGGTCTGGAGACTGGCTAGGCCACTCCAGGACCTTAATGTGCTTCTTCTTGAGCCACTCCTTTGTTGCCTTGGCCGTGTGTTTTGGGTCATTGTCATGCTGGAATACCCATCCACAACCCATTTTCAATGCCCTGGCTGAGGGAAGGAGGTTCTCATCCAAGATTTGATGGTACATGGCCCCATCCATCGTCCCTTTGATGCAGTGAAGTTGTCCTGTCCCCTTAGCAGAAAACACCCCCAAAGCATAATGTTTCCACCTCCATGTTTGACGGTGGGGAAGGTGTTCTTGGGGTCATAGGCAGCATTCCTCCTCCTCCAAACACGGCGAGTTGAGTTGATGCCAAAGAGCTCCATTTTGGTCTCATCTGACCACAACACTTTCACCCAGTTCTCCTCTGAATCATTCAGATGTTAATTGGCAAACTTCAGACGGCCCTGTATATGTGCTTTCTTGAGCAGGGGGACCTTGCGGGCGCTACAGGATTTCAGTCCTTCACGGCGTAGTGTGTTACCAATTGTTTTCTTGGTGACTATGGTCCCAGCTGCCTTGAGATCATTGACAAGATCCTCCCGTGTAGTTCTGGGCTGATTCCTCACCGTTCTCATGATCATTGCAACTCCACAAGGTGAGATCTTGCATGGCGCCCCAGGCCGAGGGAGATTGACAGTTCTTTTGTGTTTCTTCCATTTGCGAAAAATCACACCAACTATTGTCACCTTCTCACCAAGCTGCTTGGCGATGGTCTTGTAGCCCATTCCAGCCTTGTGTAGGTCTACAATCTTGTCCCTGACATCCTTGGATAGCTATTTGGTCTTGGCCATGGTGGAGAGTTTGGAATCTGATTGATTGATTGCTTCTGTGGACAGGTGTCTTTTATACAGGTAACAAGCTGAGATTAGGAGCACTCCCTTTAAGAGTGTGCTCCTAATCTCAGCTCGTTACCTGTATAAAAGACACTTGGGAGCCAGAAATCTTTCTGATTGAGAGGGGGTCAAATACTTATTTCCTTCATTAAAATGCAAATCAATTTATAACATTTTTGACATGCGTTTTTCTGGATATTTTTGTTGTTATTCTGTCTCTCACTGTTCAAATAAACCTACCATTAACATTATAGACTGATAATTTCTTTGTCAGTGGGCAAACGTACAAAATCAGCAGGGGATCAAATACTTTTTTCCCTCACTGTACATATATACACACTGTATGTATGTATACACATGCATACATAAATACATAAATACATACATACATACATACATACATACATACATACATACATACATACATACATACATACATACATACATACATACATACATACATACATACATATATATACACATGCATACATACATACATACATACAGATAAATAAATAAATACAGAAAAAAAGAAACAGAAGGCATTCGAACCCAGTCTGGCACAAAGAGAAGATTAATATGGGAGACAAGCCTATACACAATATATATACACACGTGCCATTTACTCTGGCAGTAGGCATATCCAACAGTCTATTCCAAAGTCTCACCATACATGCTTTCCATCTCACCTCACAGGGTTCTCAATAGTATGTGCTATTGGTTGGAGTCAGCACTATTTCTTAAAGGAGCTTTAGGCTTAAAGAATGGGTCTGCTCTACACCAGGGAGTAGGCTTACGTATCCTTATTTTACACAATCAACTCAATTCAGTTGAAACCGTAATTGTGGTATAACAGTACACAGTAGCTCTTTTTTAAAATCTTAGTCAGTTGGAAAGGACCCTGTAGTTATACAACCACATTTTCTAACATGGTTTTTAATCCAACACAACAACCACAGAATGTGTAGTGGTTGAAGATTTCTGCTAAGCAATAAAAAAAAAAAGAGAGTAGGTGTGGCCCATTTCATATAATTTGTCAAAATACATGCAGTGGTGTTGGACTTGGACCAAGTGACCTTCTAAAACCTTTGTATCTGCCTTTTAGAAATGTAATTGTGCATATGAATGAATAGGCCTTACGTTTAAGAGAATTTGACCTTTTATTTGCATGTTGTTGCCATCCATTTTCTCATTTATGTTCTGCTTTGATAGCAATGATGATGTAATAGTACTAGGCTAGATGGATTCTGATGGTAAGATGTAATGCCTGGGCTTTAGCTCAGGGGGCTATCACAGTTTTATCACAATCGGTCACAATGTAGCATGTAGGCCAATGCAGTTTTTTCTTCTGGTCTTCTGTACTGTAAAGCACGTGATAACTGCTGATGTAGCCTACAACATTTGATTGATTGGTAGATTCTTATGACCCGTATTTATTACTCTGCTCTTGTCTGTGTGTCTAAAGGCTCTGGGCGGGAGATGACCAAAGAGGATGTCCCGGTGCCAGAGTCTTCAGAGGGGGACTCTGACCTGGGCCGTCACAGCACACTGTCCCACGGTGGTGTAGAGCGCCCCACCATCCACCAGGTGGCCTCGGCCCCCATGCCCACTGACTGTGGTAAGGATACACAACGTCACATGAAATTCAAATCTAAGTGTATTGAAAGCTGAAAGTGCATATGAAACATTTCAACAGGCCTACACGTAAGAAAATGTAATACACGCACTAAAGACATGTCAGTCAGACACACACACACACACACACATACACACACACACAGAGTACATACATCCATTGATTGTTAATCTAAGCCTTAAAACCTCTTGAGCTGACAAAAATGAATGGATCCATTAAATCAAAAACTATAGGTCTGACATATCCTGTACATCTGACATATGGATTCAGCTCGCTGCGGTGATTTCAATGGTGTGTATTATGCTGCCATCCAGGTGACATAAGCGGTACTACTCCACCACGTTTCATAAGTGTGCTTTCAAAATTTGAATTGGCTCAGAGAGGCTAATGTGATGTCAACAGCTATAGACGGACTTCGGTGTGAGGTAGAGTGAACTGCGAGGTACCATTGAATGAGTCTCGACCGGGACAATCCAAAAATATGTATTTCGTCTATAGGGCTTGACATCACATTAGCATTTTCTATAAATATAGACAGGTTTGTCTGATAGGGACACAAGTTGTACCAAAATAAGCACTTGGGCCTTGTGAGTTGTATGGTGTACCGTTTGTCCGTGTCCGACAGAGTGAAATTCATGGAACTAGTGCCTCAAAATTTGAGAATGTTTTTAATTAATTTTTTACAAATATTCAACTTCATAGTATACGTAGTATAACAGTATTATACAAATCAGTGTTTCCCTTAGGATTTCTTTCAGCAGCGGTGGCAAAGTTAGCGTGGGGGGGGGGGGGGGTGGGGGGTTTAAAGCAAATTTCCAGCAATTCTAAACATTTTGCCATGGCTTATGCCGTGTTCTTATACTATCTGAGTGACTCAAACATGATAACAAAATCAATGGAGGGCCATTTCTTTAATTTTAGATTCTCCCTGACTGTCTAGTTTTTATTTTGGTGATTTTTAGTTCTCAAAGATTATCTTATTTAAAAAATATATAGATCCATTATATTTTCTACATACTTTATATCTGGCTTTAGTCATTTAAGTTTACACTGAAAATGTTTGACCATCCACTCCATATGTTTTGGAGGGGTGGCACCGATTTTAGTATATTTTCAACATACTTGATTATACTAAATTAATATAGGGGAAACACTGAAAATATTCCTTCATCTCATGTCATGAACCCTCTGCTTGAAACAATATTTGTAAAGGATTCAAATGATGAAAAGCGTTATTCATTTACATGAATAATTATATACATTTGTATTTCATACTTTACATTTTTTTTTATTTGTATGATGTTTTTGAGCCTCGGTTGTGCCAATTCAGTAAGTCTCACACAAATATGGACCAGCCCACTGTATTCTACATCCTTCCAGCTTTCTGTGGATATAATCGTTTACTCGCCTATTCTTCATGGCCCTCTCTATTAGAGCTGGGAAATATGGACAAAATTCCATATCGCGATAACTTGAGTGAATGATCACGATAATTATAAATGTATTGTTTATGTTTGTAAAATTAACATGCACCACAGTTATGTTTTATTACCCTTACTACTACTACTACTACTACTACTACTACTACTACTACTACTACTGCTTTGAATGTTGTACTTATCAATTGTCCTATTAAAGGTCCAATGCAGACATTTTATCTCAATATCAAATCATTTCTGGTAACAATTAAGTACCTTACTGTGATTGTTTTCAATTAAAATGGTCAAAAAGAAACAAGAATAGCTTCTTGGCAAAGAACAATTTCTCAAGCAAGATTTTTGCTAAGACTGTCTGGGAGTGGTCTGAGTGAGGAGGGGAAAACTGAAAACTAGCTGTTATTGGCAGAGCGTTTTTGGAAATGATTGCAAGTGTATTAAAAATAAAAAACAGATACCTTATTTACGTAAGTAGTCAGACCCTCTGCTATGAGACTCGAAATTGAGCTCAGGTACATCCTGTTTCCGTTGATCATCCTTGAGATGTTTCTACAACTTGACTGGAGTCCACTTGTGGTAAATTCAATTGATTGGACATGATTTGGAAAGGCACACACCTGTCTATATAAGGTCCCACAGTTGACAGTGCATGTCAGAGCAAAAACCAAGCCATGAGGTCCAAGGAATTGTCTGTAGAGCTCCGAGACAGGATTGTGTCGAGGCACAGATCTGAATATGGGTTCCAAGAAATGTCTGCAACATTGAAGGTCCCCAAGAACACAGTGGTCTCCATCATCTTAAATTGAAGAAGTTTGGAACCACCAAGACTCTTTCTAGAGCTGGCCGCCTGACCAAACTGAGCATTCGGGGGAGGAAACCTGGCACCATCCCTACGGTGAAGCATGGTGGTGGCAGCATCATGCTGTGGGGATGTTTTTCAGTGGCAGGGACTGAGAGACTAGTTAGGATTGAGGCAAAGATGAACGGAGCAAAGCACAGAGAGATCCTTGATGAAAACCTGCTCCAGAGTGCTCAGGACCTCAGACTGGGGTGAAGGTTCACCTTCCAACAGTAAAACGACCCTAAGCACACAGCCAAGGCAAAGCAGGAGTGGCTTCGGGACAAGTTTCTGAATGTCCTTGAGTGGTTCAGCCAGAGCCCGGACTTGAAACCGATCGAACATCTCTGGAAAGACCTGGAAATAGCTGTGAAGCGACGCTCCCCATCCAGAGGATCTTCAGCGAAGAATGGGAGAAACTCCCCAAATACAGGTGTGCCAGGCTTGTAGCATCATACCCAAGAAGACTTGATGCTGTAATGGCTGCCAAAAGTGCTTCAACAAAGTACTGAGTAAAGGGTCTGAATACTTTGTACCAGTCAAAAGTTTGGACACACCCATTCATTCAAGGGTTTTTCCTTTATTTTTTACTATTTTCTACATTGTAGAATAACAGTGAAGTTAAATAACTATGAAATAACCCATATGAAATAACACATTGAATCATGTAGTAACCAAAAAAGTGTTAAACAAATTCCATATGTGTTATTTAATAGTTTTGATGTCTTCACTATTATTCTACAATGTAAAAAATAGTAAAAATAAAGAAAAACCCTTGAATTAGTAGGTGTGTCCAAACTTTTGACTGGTAGCATATGTAAATGTGATATTTATATTTTATATTTTTAATAAATTAGCAAACTTTTCTAAAAACCAGTTTTTAATTTGTCATTATGGGTTATTGTGTGTAGATTGATGTGGGAATTTAAAAAAAAAAATCAATTTTAGAATAAGGATGTAACGTAACAAAATGTGGAAAACGTCAAAGCTTCTGAATACTTTCCGAAGGCACTGTGTGTGTGTGTGTGTGTATATGTGTGTGTGTATATATATATATATATATATAACACACACACACACACACACACAGTACCAGTGAAAAGTTTGGACACACCTACTCATTCAAGGGTTTTTCTTTATTTTAACTATTTTGTACATTGTAGAATAATAGTGCAGACATCAAAACCATGAAATAACACATATGGAATCATGTTGTAACCAAAAAAGTGTTAAACAAATCAAAATATATTTTATTTTTGAGATTTCCATCCTTTGCCTTGATGACAGCTTTGCACACTCTTGGCATTCTCTCAACCAGCTTCACCTTTAATGATTTACCAACAGTCTTGAAGGACTTCCCACATATGCTGAGCACTTGTTGGCTGCTTTTCCTTCACTCTGCGGTCCAACTCATCCCAGACCATCTCAATTGGGTTGAGGTCAGGGGATTGTGGAGGCCAGGTCATCTGATGCAGCACATCATCACTCTCTTTCTTGGTAAGATAGCCCTTACACAGCCTGGAGGTGTGATGGGTCATTGTCCTGTTGAAAAACAAATGATTGTTCCACTAAGCCCAAACCAGATGGGATGGCGTATCACTGCAGAATGCTGTGGAAGCCATGCTGGTTAAGTGTGCCTTGAATTCTAAATAAATCACAGACAGTGTCACCAGCAAACCACCATCACACCACCTCCTCCATGCTTCACCGGGGGGTAGAAGGATTACTTTATACTATTCCAGGTATTCCTTAAAGAGGTAGGGTTTCAAGTGTCTCCGGAAGGTGGTCAGTGACTCCGCTCCTGTGGCGGTCCTCATGAGAGCCAGTTTCGTCATAGCACTTGATGGTTTTTGCGACTGTATTGACTCACCTTCATGTCTTTAAAGTAATGATGGACTGTTGTTTCTCTTTGCTTATCTGAAATGAATTCCAGGTGACTACCTCATGAATCTGGTTGAGAGAATGTCAATAGTGTATTATTCTACAATGTAAAAATGAAGAAAAACCCTGGAATGAGTAGGTTTGTCCAAACTTTTGACTGGTACTGTGTTTATAGATATATAAAACACAGGCAAATCAGTTTTTTGACTGCACTGGGGCTTTAACAATCACCCATATTACCACTTATATAATTTCAAACTTCACATTTCTCTAGTATTTACCTTAATGAACAATGTCAGCAAAATGTCCACGATAAGTGTTGTTTTGGTCGGTGTCGATAATTTTCGGTTTATCGTCCTTGCTCTACTCAAATCAAATCTTGCGTCAAATCCAACGGATGTAGACTTTGCCGTGAAATGCTTGCTTACAGTCCCTTCATAAGGATGCAGAGTTAAAAAATATGAATAAAATAGTAACACGAGGAATAGACTACAGAAAAATTAAGCTATGCACAGGGAGTACCAGTACCAGCTCAATGTGAAGGGGTACGAGGTATTAGAGGTAAATATGTACATGAAGGCAGGGTAAAGTGACTAAGCATCAGAATAGATAATACTAAGAGTAAGAATAAAGAACAGTGGTGTGTGTGTGTGTGTGTGTGAGTGATTAATTGCGTGCGTGGTGAATGTGTGTGGTTTTGTTTCAGTGTGGTGTGTGTGTATATTGTGCGTATATACTGTACCAGGGGTCTTCAACAGGTCGGTCGCTAGCTACCAGTAGCTCGCAGCCGACCTATGAGTAGCTCCTCAAACAATTATGAAAGTAGGTTTTCATCAAGGATTTCTCTGTACTTTGCTCTGTTCATCTTTGCCTCGATCCTGACTAGTCTCCCAGTCCCTGCCGCTGAAGAACATCCCCACAGCATGCTGCTGCCACCATGCTTCACAGTAGGGATGGTGCCAGGTTTCCTCCAGATGTGACGCTTGGCATTCAGGCCAAAGAGTTCAATCTTGGTTTCATCAGACCAGATCTTGTTTCTTGTCTTTAGGAGCTTTTTGGCAAACTCCAAGCAGGTTGTCATGTGTCTTTTACTGAGGAGTGGCTTCCGTCTGGCCTCTCTACCGTAAAGGCCTGATTTGGTGGGGTACTGCAGAGATGGTTGTCCTTTTGGAAGATTCTCCCATCTCCACATAGGAACTCTGGAGCTCTGTCAGAGTGACCATCGGGTTACCTTCCTGACCAAGGCCCTTCTCCCCCGATTGCTTAGTTTGGTTGGGCGGCCAGCTCTAGGATGAGTCTTGGTGGTTCCAAACGTCTTCCATTTAAAAATGATGAGGCCACTGTGTTCTTCGGGACCTTCAATGCTGCAGACATTCTTTGGTGTTCTTCCCCAGATCTGTGCCTCGACATAATCCTGTCTCGGAGCTCTACAGACAATTCCTTCAACCTCATGGCTTGGTTTTTGCTCTGGCATGCACTGTCAACTGTGGGACCTTATATAGACAGGTGTGTGCCTTTCCAAATCATGTCCAATCAATTGAATTTACCACAGGTGGACTCAAATCAAGTTGTAGAAACATTTCAAGGATGATCAATGGAATAAGGATGTACCTGAGCTCAATTTCGAGTCTCATAGCAAAGGTTCTGAATACTTATGTAAATAAGGTATTTCTGTTTTGTTTTTGTTATACATTTGCAGAAATGTTTTCGCTTTGTCATTGTGGGGTACTGTTTTTTTTAATCAATTTTAGAATAAGCTTGTAACGTAACAAAATGTGGAAAAAGTAAAGGGGTATGAATACTTAACGAATGCACTGTATAGGCTACAGTTTCAAAGTAGCCTACAGTGTGGTTTTGAATTATGTGCAGTGAGCAAATTTTAGAGTAGATGGTGTTAACAAACTGTAGCATAGTATACCTGTGTTTAGTTTAAATCAAAGCACATATTTTGCCTTGTGGCACGAGCTGTTGAGTTTTGGATACATGAGAGGAAAAATGCGCCATTCGCACAATCGTCCTAACACCTCTTAAGAAATGGTTGTGTTTTTTGTCTTACAGTAACGTTATACTATGCTATTATATTTGTTTCTGTTATGTAGAATACTTTCATTATGTGATCTTGCAGACATTGATTCGGCTTTGATCTAACTTTATTAAACAAGCACCATTTGCTAGAGTAGCCTGTTCGCTACCATTGGGCTGTAAAATAACTTTCTCTACAAATGGAGCGGAGACTCTGCGTGGAGTGGAGGGTTCCGCACATGCACAGAGGTTTTGGGATATTTAGCTGTTAGGAGGAAAGGTCCGGAAAAGTCGGATCCACAGCCATTCTGTAAAAAAAACATGTTTGGTTGCCCCTGTAATTTCCATTGATTGTTAGCTTGTGGTGGCTAAAGTTAGCTGAAGTTTGGAGTGGCTGGTAAAAGAAAACTGAACCTTGTATTACAGTTTATCCTGGCCCATAGACTACTTTCAGGGTGAGGAACCATATAACATCAAGTTGTAAAATTCTGAACTACTCCTGTAAGAATACCATGTTGCCGCACAGTACTTGTAAACAAATTAGCTATAAACCAAATAGGCCTACCTCAGAGATATTAGAAAAGGAGGAGATAAGAATCCCAGCGGGAAATGAATGGAGAAATGCACTTGTTCATGTAAGTCATGCTCATGTTGTTATTTTGTGTTTGCGCACATTTGACTCCCATTGACAACGTACTTGCAACGTCACAATGGCCGTTAATACGATTCCAATGGAGTTTCCCATCTCTTCAAAAGTATCTCTGCCTTCCTGTATTTGACTGTCACATAGTTTTGTAACTGGTTAAGGGGGAAAAGGACAACTCCTGACACTTTTCTTGCTGATATTGAAGTTGAGTCATGGCAGGCAGATAAGGCCAATGTGAAATTTGGAGCACATTTTCTCTCCCTAATGGTTTATGATTTGTAAAACTTGCATAGGTTCGTTGAGGGTTGCAATATTCCGGGAACTTTCCCAGAAATCCTGTTTGAAGGATTCCTGGTTTTCTGCTTATTCCCTTCATATTACGGGAATCTTCCAACAGGGATTTATGGAAAACCTGGGAATTTGGAGAAAGTTACCAGAATTTTGCAACCCTAGGGTTTGCCAAAAAATAGGTTCAATATATACTACTACACTAACTTGTAATGGTTGAGAGCACAATTGTTTGTGCACTGCAGTTGGCAATACCTAACTGTTGGATCCTCAACTTTGTTGAGCCATGAGTGGTGTTGTTGTAGTTGTCAATGCTTCTGTTTGTACCAATATGGATGGGTGGGTGGGTGTGTGTGTGTGTGTGCGTGTGTGTGTGTGTGTGTGTGTGTGTGTGAGACTTGGTTTCAGCAACACAATTCCTCAGATAACAAAGTGACATCCCGCCACTGTTTTTGTAAAAAGCTGAGGTATAGGGTAAAAACTATGTAACCACTCTCAAATTCATAGATAGAGCTATAGATGCAAGGATATTTTATATAAAAAATATGTTTTGTGGCTATATAGTTTGTTTACATTTAAATTGTTTACAAACATTGGAGGAAGACAAACTTATGTTTTGGGTTCTGATGGGGTACGACTGTTCAACTATGCTCATGAGGCATTTCTAAGTTATAATCTTCAAGAATCAATAGGTGTATATAATTAATTTACAAATCCAAAAATGTATGTAGAAAATGCAGATTGACCTTTTAAAATTCAAATTCAAATTCAAATTCCAGGCAAGAAATTGATTGGAGCGGTGTGTGTGAGGCTTGATTTCGACAACACGATACCTCAGATTCCAGACAAGGTCCCTAATTTCCTACATTTACATTACAATTTGGTCATTTAGCAGAAGCTCTTATCCAGAGCGACTTACACTCATTGTATTCAACTAAGGTTGATAAGACAATCACATATCAAAGTCATTGCAAGTTATTCCTCCTTCAAAAACCATGTAAGACAACCACAGATCACAGCCATTGCAATTAAAACCTTACTTGCTGAAGTCAGTGGTAGTAAGAACAGAAAAGCGCAAGTAAGTGATGGTGGCATCTTGGCTCTTTTCTCATCCACCCACGTTCTTCTGTGATTCAGATGGCACAGTTGGTTAGAGCATGGTGCTTGCAACACCGGGGCTGCGTTCACCACAGCACAACGTTGTGGGATGTTCATATAGAACTATATTCCGTAGTATGAAGTTGCCTGGCATTGATATGTAGCATAAGGAATCACATCAGCTCTATTCGTGACATTTCATATCGCCTTGGTTGTAGGTTTCACTCATAGTACTTATCGTGCACACATACAGTATACTGAATGTATTAATTGCAAGCAGACCTGGGTTTAAATATTAATCGAAATCTTTAATATACTTTCAGCATTTGTTGTAGCCTGTCTTGCGTGCCAGATGGGCAGGGTTTGCAGTTTTGCAACTAGATTCTTTTGCTTCCATTTTACCAGACATCCTCTATCAAGCCCAGAGGAAGTAGTTGAAATTATTTCAAATACTATTTGAACCCAGGGGTGTATTCATTAATGCACACAGTTGCCAACCATAACAAAATGGAGCGTATCTAATTAGACAAGTTCAGGTTAGTCTCTCCCCGTTTCGGCCATTTGCTTCCGTTTGGTTCCTAGTGAATACACCCCAGGTCTGATTGCAAGTGACAGGATGAAAAGAGTATTTCTGTTTTTGCTCTCGTTCCCTCCTCCAGAGTTCTCCTTCTTTGACCCCGAGGAGCCCCAGTGCAGGGAGGTGCTGTTGGAGCCCAGCACCACTGTACCGGAGCTGTTCGCCGTACTCAGGCAGTGGGTGCCCCAGGTCCAGAAGAATATCAGCCTGATCGGCAACGAGGTGACCCTTCTTCCTCCATTACACCTAGTCTGTGTCCCAAATGTCACCGTCTTCCCTATTTAGTGCCCATATGGCTCTGGTCAAAAGTAGTGCACTATATAAAGGGCATAGGGTGGCATTTGGGACGCATCATTAATATCTCTCTAGGTTAGTTCATTAAGATAACCCATTTGTCCAACGCTTATCTTCCTGGGGTTGTAGACAAACAGTCAACACATAGGACATTGTCAATGAGGACACTAATGCCTGATTCACACTATGGGGCTGACCCGAACCATACTGTGCTGGCTCGATTTGGGTCTATAGTTTGAATCCGGCATCAGTCAGTCAGTCACACTCACACTCAAAAACATGTGTGAAAAACATGTACAAAAACATTCATTTGTATGATAAAATAACTATTCAGTGTAGCTATATCACCTGTGGAAAACAACTTTTTTAATTTAAATACTGTAACATACTGTACAGTACAATGAGCTCTGATCTTAATTGAACTCAAATGTAATCTCTCGCCCTCCCATGTCTTAGTGCTCAGTGTTGTACAAGACTCCAACAAAATTCTTTAACTTTTTATTACTTTCTCTAGATAGTGTGCAACTGGATAATTGACCCCCTGAGAAAGGGAACAACTCTGCCTCTGTCCTTAGTGAAATGTAGCATTTAGGCAGGTGGACATTTCTCTGTGAATTCCAAAGCTTACAACTTGCTTCAGTGATAACATAGCATTGCAAAAAAAAAAAAAAGACCTCCTCACGCATGACTTCCCACAACAAAAGTGATAGCCATCTTTGTTTGTGTTTTCAGCCTCTCAAGTTAGCATTGGTTCAGTGCTGTAAAATCCCTTGGTTTCAGACATTTCTAGGTTATCATGGCTATTATTAGATCTGTGTTCCACATAGCTAACTGACTATTTAGACATAGCAGTGATGCTTATCGTTGCGCCACTGTTAGATCCTAAAGAGGGGCTGTGGTGTGAACGACCGAGATGGCTTGACCGACATGAGCCTCCTGCACTACTGCTGCAAGGCGGGGGCACCCGGCATAGGTGAGTAGAGGAAAGAGTATGTAGGTGTGTTAGTGCAGTCGCACACACGTGCAAGTGATTGAAGGAGTGTCTGTCTGTTTGTTTGTCTCTATCTCTCTCTGTCTCTCTGTCTGTGAGAAATATTGTTTGAAAGGTTTAAAGTCCGCACGGACATTGTGTACTGTAGTGTTCTGGCGGCCATTGACCGTCTCTCTGTCCCCTCAGGTGACGCAGACACGGCGGCCAGCTTCGCCCAGCAGCTCCTGTCCCTGGGGGCGGAGCCTGGTCTGCGGTCGCGCTGGACCAACATGAATGCCCTGCACTACGCCGCCTACTTCGATGTGCCCCAGCTCATCCGGGTGGTGCTGCATGCCTCCCAGCCCGGGGGTGAGGAAAGGGGGTAGATGGGGGAGAGAGGGGAGGAGGAGTAGGTGGGGGGGGTAGTAGTAAGGTCAGGGCACAGAGATTGAGGAGAGTTTGGAGAAGGGGGAGTAAGGAGGGGGATAGGGGAGAAGAGAGGGGAGAGGGGAGAAGAGAGACAACAACAAAGGAAAGACAATGTGGTCAGGATAGATAAACTGCGTAACAGATAAGTGGAGAGAATGCTACGAAGGGAAAGGAACTTGCCACAAACACTGTCATTTGATACTTTGTCCCCTGCAACCACACTCACATGATCTCAAAGAATAGGGATTCAAGCTTCCAGTTTTCAGAATAGGACGCTCATACAGTATGTGCAAAGGGGGTACTTGTGTAGGCAAATATACAGAATAATCTGGAGGCAAACCTGTTTAGGCAAGGTGATGTCTAGCGGAGTAGAACACTTCAAAAAGAAAAGGAGAGCCTCACACTCTAGGAGCTCAGACGCAATAATTTTATAACTAATGTTTCGACATACTGTGTTCAAGGTATAATGACAAGCACTGAGCTCCTAGTGTGTGAGGCTCTCACTTTCTTTTTCAAATATACTGAATAAACAGACACAAACAGTAAATAGACAACACTTACTCAATAACATTTGCTGACTTTCAGCATGTGACACTTCTCTCTCTCCTTAAACGTTTTGTATTATTGTGGTGATGAAGCATTGAGATACAAAGCACATTTCTTCAAAAGCAGACAATGAAGTGTAATTTAATCTAATTTAATTTGATCTATGACCTTGTTTCAGAGGTAGACACCACCTGCAGTGACTTTGACTTCGGCACGGCCCTACACATTGCCGCCTCCAACCTGTGCACCTCTGCAGTCAAGTGTCTGCTGGAGCTGGGAGCTAACCCCGCCTTCAGGGTATGTTCCCCCCAATTGCCCTTCCCCTTGGATGAACACCTTGATTTCCCAGACACTTTCAACAGAGAATGTCCATTGAACATGTTTTTTAGTCTATGACTAGGCTGAAGCTGTGTCCAGGAAACCAGGCCTAAATCGCTCTGTGCTGTTTATTTGCCTGCTGCTTACTGGGAAATGTGGTGTCAATGGGTACCTTTTTACATTTTAGTCATTTAGCAGACGTTCTTATCCAGAGCGACTTACAGTTAGTGCATACATTATTTTATTTTTCATACTGGCCCCCCCGTGGGAATCGAACCCACAACCCTGGCGTTGCAAACACCATGCTCTACCAACTGAGCTACATCCCTGTCGGCCATTCCCTCCCCTACCCTGGACGACGCTGGGCCAATTGTGCGCCGCCCCATGGGTCTCCCGGTCGCGGCCGGCTACGACAGAGCCTGGATTCGAACCAGGATCTCTAGCGGCACAGCTAGCACTGGTCTAGTGCCTTAGACCACTGCGCCACTCGGAGTTTTTACTTCTTGTAACATAATTCAACTCAGTTGGTAGCTACCTGGTACCACCTACCTGACCAGCTTAGAGGCTGTTCAGCTGTCTCTCCTCACATTTGACTAATGTAAAACACAACTCAAGACCACTTTACTCCCATTTTACCATAACCCCATTTTACCATAACCCCATACAATTTTTAAATGTTGAACTTTGTGCTGAATATATTTACGTAGTTCTTCAGAAATGGAGACCCTATAACCTTTTCATGTTTATGACCAACGTGCCCCTTGATATGAGCAGTCACTGTGTAGAGAGGAGTATACATGCAACCTATAGATCTTAATTGGCATAACACAACATTTGGAGTGTCACACAAATAGTTCTCAACACCATAGAGAGGACTAGGAAGTGGGACAGTGACAAAGTAGGCCGACAAACCCAGTGTCGGCTTGAATTATAGGAGTGGTTTGTGGTTAAATACACACTCACACACACACACACAAATGCACATGCTCGCCACATTTGTTTGTAAATACACATGCACAAACGAATGTACGCAAACACATGTACACATGCCTTCTCATTCATATGAAAAGTCTGCATTTCTACATACAGTGGGGAAAAAAAGTATTTAGTCAGCCACCAATTGTGCAAGTTCTCCCACTTAAAAAGATGAGAGAGGCCTGTAATTTTCATCATAGGTACACGTCAACTATGACAGACAAAATGAGAAAAAAAAATCCAGAAAATCACATTGTAGGATTTTTAATGAATTTATTTGCAAATTATGGTGGAAAATAAGTATTTGGTCAATAACAAAAGTTTCTCAATACTTTGTTATATACACTTTGTTGGCAATGACACAGGTCAAACGTTTTCTGTAAGTCTTCACAAGGTTTTCACACACTGTTGCTGGTATTTTGGCCCATTCCTCCATGCAGATCTCCTCTAGAGCAGTGATGTTTTGGGGCTGTCGCTGGGCAACACGGACTTTCAACTCCCTCCAAAGATTTTCTATGGGGTTGAGATCTGGAGACTGGCTAGGCCACTCCAGGACCTTGAAATGCTTCTTACGAAGCCACTCCTTCGTTGCCCGGGCGGTGTGTTTGGGATCATTGTCATGCTGAAAGACCCAGCCACGTTTCATCTTCAATGCCCTTGCTGATGGAAGGAGGTTTTCACTCAAAATCTCATGATACATGGCCCCATTCATTCTTTCCTTTACACAGATCAGTCATCCTGGTCCCTTTGCAGAAAAACAGCCCCAAAGCATGATGTTTCCACTCCCATGCTTCACAGTAGGTATGGTGTTCTTTGGATGCAACTCAGCATTCTTTGTCCTCCAAACACGACGAGTTGAGTTTTTTCCAAAAAGTCATCTGACCATATCACATTCTCCCAATCCTCTTCTGGATAATCCAAATGCACTCTAGCAAACTTCAGACGGGCCTGGACATGTACTGGCTTAAGCAGGGGGACACGTCTGGCACTGCATGATTTGAGTCCCTGGCGGCGTAGTGTGTTACTGATGGTAGGCTTTGTTACTTTGGTCCCAGCTCTCTGCAGGTCATTCACTAGGTCCCCCCGTGTGTTTCTGGGATTTTTGCTCACCGTTCTTGTGATCATTTTGACCCCACGGGGTGAGATCTTGTATGGAGCCCCAGATCGAGGGAGATTATCAGTGGTCTTGTATGTCTTCCATTTCCTAATAATTGCTCCCACAGTTGATTTCTTCAAACCAAGCTGCTTACCTATTGCAGATTCAGTCTTCCCAGCCTGGTGCAGGTCTACAATTTTGTTTCTGGTGTCCTTTGACAGCTCTTTGGTCTTGGCCATAGTGGAGTTTGGAGTGTGACTGTTTGAGGTTGTGGACAGGTGTCTTTTATACTGATAACAAGTTCAGAGAGGTGCCATTAATACAGGTAACGAGTGGAGGACAGAGGAGCCTCTTAAAGAAGAAGTTACAGGTCTGTGAGAGCCAGAAATCTTGCTTGTTTGTAGGTGACCAAATACTTATTTTCCACCATAATTTGCAAATAAATTCATTAAAAATCCTACAATGTGATTTTCTGGAAAAATAATTCTAAATTTGTCTGTCATAGTTGACGTGTACCTATGATGAAAATTACAGGCCTCTCTCATCTTTTTAAGTGGGAGAACTTGCACAATTGGTGGCTGACTAAATACTTTTTTTCCCCACTGTATGGATGTTCTCCATTTCACTCATGCATAGTCATCATAGCACGTGAATATACACACCACACACACAGTCACACATACCGTCACACCTCCTTTCCACTCATTCCCCTCTCTCGAAATCATACCCCTCAGGAATGTGCAATCCTTGTGACACAAAGACTCCGTCGAGCAGATGTGTGTTTCTTCGGCACTGAAGATGTCACACATCCCGCCTATGCCTGACTCGCACTTCGCTTTACCCTCCCCAACTCTCTCATTTAGCTCTCTCCCACAGGCTTTTTCTGCAAATTAACAGCACTAATTTATCTCCTAAACTAATTTTACACGCCCTCGGTGCGAGGGGAGAGGAACGCAACACCCAGAGGTCATGCGAGGCAACCCGGCACACTGTGTCTCGAACAACGTGCGACGCCTGTTTAAGCGTGTAAGGCCCAGAGGGGGGACAAGTAAAGAGTCTCTGTGGCTCAGCCTCTGAGTCTCTAGCTAAAGAGAAATGTTCCTGGAACATTTTGGTTGGTTCTCAGGTAGAGGTAACAGTATGAGGGAATGTTCATTTTGTCAAGGTCAAATGAAAACGATTGATTGATTGATTGGTTGATTGATTACATTTACATCATTTAGCAGACGCTCTTATCCAGAGCGACTTACAAATTGGTGCATTCAACTTATGATAGCAAGTGGGACAACCACTTTACTTTTTTTTATGGGGTGTGGGTGAAGAAGGATTACTTTTATACTATTCCAGGTATTCCTTAAAGAGGTAGGGTTTCAAGTGTCTCCGGAAGGTGGTCAGTGACTCCGCTGTCCTGGCGTCGTGGGGGAGCTTGTTCCACCATTGGGGTGCCAGAGCAGCGAATAGCTTTGACTGGGCTGAGCGGGAACTGTGCTTCCGTAGAGGTAGGGGAGCTAGCAGGCTAGAGGTGGATGAATGTAGTGCCCTCGTTTGGGTGTAGGGTCTGACAATCTCAAAGTCGCTTTAAAAATAAAACACACAAAAAACTAATTTAGGGATCTGGCAGTTCTTCGGTGATGACCTTCCACAGCTATAGATGATAGGCAGTTCGGAAAGGTAGTATCTTGATCATAGATGGAACAGCCAGGCAGGGAGGTAGAAACATCTGACAAACAGGACAAAGAGTTCTTCATCGGGCACCTTGTCTTCTTCGATGTTCACAGTCCCTCTTCCGTAGGTAGGCTGAATCCTCCACTACTGAAATGTAGCACCCACCTGGGTGATGCTTCGGTGACTGTAAAAGCATCAGTAAGACCACCACACCTCAGCAGTAGTCTGGAAAAGCCCCCTACGAGGCGAGCCTCTGCATCCCATCACACTGCAGTCCACTCCCCTCTAGGGACCAGGGCAGGTGGCCAAAAAGCTGATGCTGTTGATCTGGTGTTGTTGCATCATTCAAATCATATTAGCTAGCTATATGTGCTAGCCTAGCCAAAACAAAACAGACTTGCCATAATCAATCACCACCAGATATTTCAGTTAATCTCTCAACAAATTATCAAAAAACTAAAAAATGTGGATAAAAAAATGCAGTAGAAAACACCTAGATTGCAGCGATGTAGGCGGAGGATATAAGTTCTCAGCCCCTCCCACTCTACTGTCCTGTCCCGATAAATCAATTTAAAGAAAAGCTCCTGCGTTAGTCCTCCATACTGCCATCCCCTCTGTTTGATTCAGTAATGCTTGTGACTCACCACTGCACATTGTTAATCAGTGAGATGGTGCAATAAGTAAGGAGCAGGAGAGGTGATGGGAGTTCATTCATGTTGTGAAAGGCACAGGCTTGGTCATTTGAGGTTCATAAGCATTTGTAATCATCTCTCCAAGCCTGATCACATTCTGTCAATTAGAAAGATAGGACAGTCTAACTATTGTTAGATTACATCCATCAAGAAGTGTAGCTTCATGTGTATACTTCCAATAACATTCCCGAGGATGATGATGATAATGATTGTTAACTACACGTTGTAGTTCTGCCAATTTTTTTTTGTGGGGGGAAGGAGCGTGGAGCTTCTCCTTCCTCTGTAGTTTCTAGTTTTTATTGTCACGTGCACAAGAACAGTGTAATTTTTTGCTTGTTCTTTCCCAACAATGCAGTAATTAATATCAGTAGTACTATCAAAATAAATAAAGTCAAGTAGAACAAAAACAAACGAGAAATAGAAATAAAGAAGAACACGAGAAAGTAAGTAAGCTATATACAGGGTCAGTTCCATGGTCAGTGCCAATACCATATGTACAATGTGCAGGGATACTGGAGTGGTAGGGTTAGATATGTATAGGGGTAAGGTGACTAGGCATCGGGATATATGACAGAGTAGCAGCAGCGTATACGAGTGTGTGTGCATGTGTGTAGTGTCAGTATGAATGTGTGTGCGTGTTATCTGTGTGTGAGCAAATTAAGTGTGTGTTGGAGTGTGAGTGTTTGGGAGTGAGTGTGTAGAGTGTGCATAGAGACAGTGCAAAAATATAAACAAACTAAAAGGGTCAATGCAGATAGTCCATGTAGCCATTTTGGTAGATATTTAGCGGTCTTGAGGATAGAAGCTGTTCAGGAGCCTGTTGGTGTCAGACTTGTTGCTCTGCTCCGCTTGCTGTGCGGAAGCAGAGAGAACAGTCTATGGCTTGGGTGGCTGGAGTTTAGAAACATTTTCTGGGCCTTCCTTTCACACCGCCTGATATAGAGGTCCTGGATGGCAGGGAGCTCAGCTCCAGTGATATACTGGGCTGTCCGCACCACCCTCTGTAGGGCCATGCATTGAAGGCGGTACAGTTGCCATACCAAGCAGTGATGCAGCCAGTTAAGATGCTCTCAATGGTGCAGCTGTAGAACTTTTAGAGGATTTGAGGGCCCATGGAAAATCTTTTCAACCTCTTGAGGGGGAAGAGGCACTGTCATGGCTTCTTCGCGACTGATTGCGTGTGTGTGGACCATTTTAAGTCCTTAGTGATTTGGACACAGAGGAACTTGAAGTTCTCGACCCGTTCCACTGCAGACCCATCGATGAAGATGATCGTGAATATGCCTGCCAGCTGTTCTGCACATGCTCTGAGAACGAGCCCTGGAATACTGTCCGGCCCCGCGGCCTTACGAGTGTTGACCTGATTAATAACCTTACTCATGTCGACCTCGCAGAGCTAGATCACTCAGTCCCCTGGGTCAGCCGTTGCCCTCGTGCACGGCTCCGTTTTTTTGTATAATTTTTTTAAGCGTGCATAGAATGCATTGAGTTCATCTGGTAGAAAGGCATCGTTGGACAGATCATGGCTGGGTCTTCCTTTGTAATCTGTAATGGACTGTAGCCCCTGCCACATGCATCAGGCATCGGAGCCTGTGTAATAGGATTCCACCTTGTTCCTATATTGTCCTTTTGCTTGTTTGATGGCTCGGCGGAGGACGTAGCGGAACTTCTTGTACTTGTTTGTGTCCTCAGCCGTAGCCTCTGGGTTTGCTGTGTTAGCGGTAGCCCTGTCCTTTATTTTAGCGCCAACCTCTTGTGTTAATCTGGGGCTTTTGATTGGGGAAGCAGCGGCGCGTCACTGTGGGGACAACATCGGCGATGCATTTCCTAATGAAGCCGGTGACGCAGGTGGGTAGCTCATCGACGCTATTGGCAGAGTCCCGGAATATATTCCAGCCAGCGCTAGTAAAGCAGTCTTGTAGCATAGCCTTCTCAACGGAGCGTAGCTGTAACTGTGCTCATGAGAGGCAAGCTATTTGAACAGGCTGGTGTTACCCAGTGTGTATTGGTTTTGTTTATTTTTTTCTACACCGCTGTAAGTCGAAATGGTCATGAGATGACATTACATCATATTAATCAAAGAAACAGCATCGTTCACCCGCACAGTTAGGCTTACCTTGAAGTCAATTTCAGATATTCAAACTTTTTGTGTGTATCACATTTACCATTTGGCTTTATTCCAAATCAGTTGGCGCAGTACACTAAACAGGCATTAGTTTGGAATACCAATGTCTTTGATGTGCTTTGAATTGCCCTCTCTCATCTTAGACAAAATGCTCTCTCATGTAAGCTCTGACTATGAGACTTTTTGTCTCTGTAGCTCTGCAAAGCGTATGCTGAGAGCTTTGCTGCAGTGGCTCCCTGATTCAACTCTGACATTTACTTTGAATAGAGACTCGCACCAGGTGAAATTGACAATGCGCCCTCATGCAATGTTGTCCATATTTGCATTCGAGTGGATTTACCCAAATCATTCTGCCCATTCTGCGTCATTAGATATGCTTTATTTGATCACATGAGGGCAGCAGAGTGCTAGCGTATCTGTGAATGGATTCTGCTCCTTACACAACTAGAGAGCTTTGTGGAGAAAACTGATGTGTTATTTGGCACAGTGCACTGGCTATAATTTTCAACCTCTCTTGAAAACAAGACTTGGTCTCCAAGGAATACAAAGATCCAAGACTATGACAGTGCTAGAGGTCATGAACATTAATCGGCAGCTTAACACATAAGCATGAAAAGGATGCAGGGCAAAAATATATTGCTGTTTTTCTATAGTCCTAATTGACCTAGCTGTTACAAAGTCTATGAGCTGTCAAGAAACGTACTGTTGATATAAGTAGAACATTTTGTCTGCTCCTTTTCTTCTTACTTTTTTAAGGAGAATGCTGTGTACTTTTTATTCAGACAGCAAGGAAAGGGATCAGGCGACAGGATGTGGTTTGAACTTCTGCCTCTGGGGGTAATGTGTAGTCCGGAGTCAGCAGTGCTACCACTTCTGTCTATCTGCTCGACTCAGTTCTTTGGTGTATTGACTGTTGGCTCATACCACCACTTTCTAATTTCTAGGTTGGTAGTTTTTCAGGGGGTTTGTTATAGCTCGGTCAGTGCTCGCTTTGGAACATTTGCGCCGCATCAGATCTCGATTGGCACAGATCACCAGCAAACAACGTGTACACACACACACACACACACACACACACACACACACACACACAGAGCTGACTTAGAATTCATCAGTTTTGAGAGCCAGCAAATCAGTCATTGTGAAATCTGCGACGCATCAGATCTCTACCAGACGCATCAGATCACCTGCCAGTCAAGATTTCACAAAGCGAGTGATGGATTTGCTGGCTCTCAAAACGGATTACTTCTAGGTCAGCTCAGTGTGTGTGTGTGTGAACACATGTTTGTTTGTTGACCTCGGTAGCGCTTCGTCATTGCAAGAGGGACTTCCCAAAATAAGGTTTTTTACTGTCACACACTGAATAGGTGCAGTGAAATGTGTGGTTTTACAGGGTCAGCCATAGTAGTATGCCGCCCCTGGAGCAAATTAGGGTTAAGTGCCTTGCATAAGGGAACATCAACAGATTTTTCACCTTGTTGGCTCCGGTATTCGAACCAACAACCTTTCGGTTACTGGCCCAACACTCTAACCGCTAGGCCACCATCACAAAAGTTGATCATTCCAGAATGCTACTCTTGACAAAGTGCAGTACTCTAAAAGTATTTACAGTGCAGGATGGTATAAGGTGTTGGGTGGAGACTCAAGGTCAAAGGGTATTTACAGGCTCCACATCAGCATCCTTGGTCAGCATGTCCTGGTATCAGTACGTGCCTCGTCATCCATAATTTGGAAGCTTTCTTGGGCTTCAGTCTCCGCTCTGTCCGTGCCACGAAAGAATCTTGTCATCTCTATGAGACAGTAAATCAAGGGACTTTTTACCTTTTCATACTCCATCACAGTCCTTGCCCTGTGTGGCTTTACCTGCATTTTACATAAATTATCATTGAGAAGGAATTTAATGAGAGGTCGACTGCAAAATATAGTTATGTTTCACTGCTCGTACAGTGCATTCGGAAAGTATTCAGACCCCTTCACTTTTTACACATTTTGATACGTTACAGCCTTATTGCAAAATTGATTAAATACATGGTATTCCTCATCAATCTACACACAATACCCCTTAATGACAAAGCGAAAAACAGGTTTTTAGAAATGTTTTCAAATGTATTCAAAATAAAAACAGAAGTACATTATTTACATAAGTATTCAGACCCTTTACTATGAGACTCGAAATTGAGCTCAGGTGCATCCTGTTTCCATTGATCATCCTTGAGATGTTTCTACAACTTGATTGGAGTCCACCCGTGGTAAATTCAATTGACTGGACATGATTTTGAAAGGCACACACCTACAGTTGAAGTCAGAAGTTTATTTACACCTTAGCCAAAATACATTTAAACTCAGTTTTTCACAATTCCTGACATTTAATCCTAGTAAAAATGCCCTGTCTTAGGTCAGTTAGGATCACCACCTTATTTTAAGAATGTGAAATGTCAGAATAATAGTAGAGAGAATGATTTATTTCAGCTTTTATTTATTTCATCACATTCCCAGTGGGTCAGAAGTTTACATACACTCAATTAGTATTTAGTAGCATTGCCTTTAAATTGTTTAACTTGGGTCAAACATTTCGGGTAGCCTTCCACAAGCTTCCCACAATAAGATGGGTGAGTTTTGGCCCATTCCTCCTGACAGAGCTGGTGTAACTGAGTCAGGTTTGTAGGCCTCCTTGCTCGCACACGCTTTTTCTGTTCTACACACACATTTTCTATAGGATTGAGGTTAGGGCTTTTGATGGCCACTCCAATGCCTTGACTTTGTTGCCATTATGCCACAACTTTGGAAGTATGCTTGGGGTCATTGTCCATTTGGAAGACCCATTTGCGACCAAGCTTTAAATTCCTGACTGATGTCTTGAGATGTTGCTTCAATATATCCACATAATTTTCCTTCCTTATGATGCCATCTTTTTTGTGAAGTGCACCAGTCCCTCCTGCAGCAAAGCACCCCCACAGCATGATGCTGCCACCCCGTACTTCAAGGTTGGGATGGTGTTCTTCGGCTTACAAGAACCCCCGTTTTCCTCCCAACATAATGATGGTCATTATGGCCAAACTGTTCTATTTTTGTTTCATCAGACCAGAGGACATTTCTCCAAAAAGTACGATCTTTGTCACCATGTGCAGTTGCAAACCGTAGTCTGGCTTTTTTTATGGCGGTTTTGGAGCAGTGGCTTCTTCCTTGCTGAGCGGCCTTTCAGATTATGTCGATATAGGACTCGTTTTACAGTGGATATAGATACTTTTGTACCTGTTTCCTCCAGCATCTTCAAAAGGTCCTTTGCTGTTGTTCTGGGATTGATTTGCACTTTTCGCACCAAAGTATGTTCATCTCTAGGAGACAGAACGTGTCTCCTTCCTGAGCGGTATGACGGCTGTGTGGTCCTATGGTGTTTATACTTGCGTACTATTGTTAGTACAGATAAACGTGGTACCTTTAGGCGTTTGGAAATTCCTCCCAAGGATGAACCAGACTTGTGGAGGTCTACCATTTGTTTTCTGAGGTCTTGGCTGATGTCAAGCAACGAGGCACTGAGTTTGAAGGTAGGCCTTGAAATACATCCACAGATACACCTCCAATTGACTCATATTATGTCAATTAGCCTATCAGAAGCTTCTAAAGCCATTACATCATTTTCTGGAATTTTCCAAGCTGTTTAAAGGCACAGTCAATTCAGTGTATGTAAACCTCTGACCCACTGGAATTGTGATACAGTGAATTATAAGTGAAATAATCTGTCTGTAAACAATTGTCGGAAAAATTACTTATGTAGGCACAAAGTAGATGTCCTAACCGACTTGTCAAATCAATAGTTTGCTAACAAGAAATGTGTGGAGTGATTGAAAAACGAGTTTTAATGATTCCAACCTAAGTGTATGTAAACTTCCGACTTCAACTGTATCTATATAAGGTCCAACAGTTGACAGTGCATGTCAGAGCAAAAACCAAGCCATGAGGTCAAAGGAATTGTCCATAGAGCTCCAAGACAGGATTGTTTCGAGGCACAGATCTGGGGAAGGGTACCAAAAAATGTCTGCAGCATTGAAGGTCCCCAAGAACACAGTCACCTTCATCATTCATAAATGGAAGACGTTTGGAACCACCAAACTGAGCAATCGGGGGAGAAGGGCCTTGGTCACGGAGGTGATCACGAACCCGATGGTCACTCTGACAGAGCTCCAGAGTTCCTCTGTGGAGATGGGAGAACCTTCCAGAAGAACAACCATCTATGCAGCACTCCACCAATCAGGCCTTTTATGGTAGAGTGGCCAGACGGAAGCCGCCACTCAGTAAAAGGCACATGACAGCCTGCTTGGATTTTGCCAAAAGGCACCTAAAGGACTCTGACCATGAGAAACAAAATGTTCTGGTCTGATGAAACCAAGATTGAACTCATTGGTCTGAATGTCAAGTGTCACGTCTGGAGGAAACCTGGTACCAACCCTACGGTGAAGCATGGTGGTGGGAGCATCATGCTATGGGGATGTTTTTCAGCGGCAGGGACTGGGAGACTAGTCAGCATCGAGGGAAAGATGAACGGAGCAAAGTACTGAGAGATCCTTGATGAAAACCTGACTGGGGCGAAGGTTCACCTTCCAACAGGATAACGACCCTTAGCACACAGCCAAGACAACGCAGGAGTGGCTTCGGGACAAGTCTCTGAATGTTCTTGAGTGGCCCAGCCAGAGCCCGGACTTGAACCCATTCTGACATCTCTGGAGAGACCTGAAAATAGCTGTGCAGTGACGCTCCCCATCCAACCTGACAGAGCTTGAGAGGATTTGCAGAGAAGAATGGGAGGAACTCCCTAAGTACAGGTGTGCCACGCTTGAGTCTTCTTGGTTATGACGCTACAAGGCTGTAATAGCTGCCAAAGGTGCTTCAACAAAGTACTGAGTAAAGGGTCTGAATACTTATGTAAATATGATATTTCAGTTTAGTTTTTTAAAATACATTTGCAATTATTTCTAAAAACCTGGTTTTGCTTTGTCATTATGGGGTATTGTGTGTAGAATGATGAGGGGGAAAAACATTTTAATCAATTTTAGAATACGGCTGTAACGTAACAAAATGTTTAAAAAGTCAAGGGGTCTGAATACTTTCCGAATGCACTGTATGTTTAAAAAGTCAAGGGGTCTGAGCTTTTCAGAAAGTGCTTTACTCTCATGAATGAGAAATGTCAGATGGTCAGAAAGGTTTTCCTGTACAGTCGTGGCCTCAGTTTTTATGATGGCAATTTGCATATACTCCAGAATGTTATGAAGAGTGATCAGATGAATTGCAATTAATTGCAAAGTCCCTCTTTGCCATGAATATGAACTTAATCCAAAAAAAACATTTCCACTGCAGTTCAGCCCTGCCACAAAAGGACCAGCTGACATCATGTCAGTGATTCTCTCGTTAACACAGGTGAGAGTGTTGACGAGGACAAGGCTAGAGATCACTCTGTCATGCTGATTGAGTTAGAATAACAGACTGGAAGCTTTAAAAGGAGGGTGCTGCTTGAAATCATTGTTCTTCCTCTGTTAACCATGGTTACCTGCAAGGAAACACGTGCCGTCATCATTGCTTTGCACAAAAAGGGCTTCACAGGCAAGGATATTGCTGCTAGTAAGATTGCACCTAAATCAACCATTTATCGGATCATCAAGAACTTCAAGGAGAGAGGTTCAATTGTTGTGAAGAAGGCTTCAGGGCGCCCAAGAAAGTCCAGCAAGCGCCAGGACCGTCTCCTAAAGTTGATTCAGCTGCGGGATCGGGGCACCAGCAGTGCAGAGCTTGTTCAGGAATGTCAGCAGGCAGGTGTGAGTGCATCTGCACGCACAGTGAGGCAAAGACTTTTGGACGATGGCCTGGTTTCAAGAAGGGCAGCGAGGAAGCCACTTCTCTCCAGGAAAAACATCAGGGACAGACTGAATAAAGAACACAGCCATGAATAAAGAATACCAACACATCCTCCGAGAGCAACTTCTCCCAACCATCCAAGAACAGTTTGGTGACGAACACTGTCTTTTCCAGCATGATGGAGCACCTTGCCGTAAGGCAAAAGTGATAACTAAGTAGCTCGGGGAACAAAACATCGACATTTTGGGTCCATAGCCAGGAAACTCCCCAGACTTTAATCCCATTGAGAACTTGTGGTCAATCCTCAAGTGGCAGGTGGACAAACAAAAACCTATGAATTCTAACAAACTCCAAGCATTGATTATGCAAGAATGTCTGCCATCAGTCAGGATGTGGCCCAGAAGTTAATTGACAGCATGCCAGGGCGGATTGCAGAGGTCTTGAAAAAGAAGGGTCAACACTGCAAATATTGACTCTTTGCATAAACTTAATGTAATTGTCAATAAAAGCCTTTGACACTTATGGAATGTGTTATAATGAGTTTCTGGTATTGAGAAGTTCACAATGCAAGAATTTACTTAGACATTCTGTGGAGATTTCATACCAAGTATTTATTGAATCACGAGCTCGTGTGTTCATCTAACCAACGGACATAGCTTTGCCCTTCGTCAGTTGAACTCACTTGAAAAAAAGAAGACACTTTATATACCCTTTATTACCATTTTCCTGGCATACATCTGGCAAGTCTCCATGGGCACTCCCTGTCTTTGATGTTCATCACTCTTTACCCAAAGTCACTATCCTAAACATCACTCATGCTATCCTAAACATCACTCATGCTATCCTAAACATCACTAATCTCCTTGACATAAGGAATGTAGACTTCATGGCCCCAAACCACTTATATAGTAACTCTACCTCTGTCCTAACAATACTATGACATGACATCATTATACCATAAAAACATCATATCAGAATGCTTGTAATTATACTTCAGTATACCATAGTAACATCTGACAAAAAAATCGAAAAACCCAGAAGCAGCAAACTTTGAAGACCAATAAGTAATTCTCAAAACTTTTAACCACGACTGTACATGAGTGGCAATTGAAAATGTGTCTGCTAATGCTAGTAGTGCATTAATGTCGATCTAACGATGGAAAATAACATGGTTGCTACTGTGTATGTGTCCATCCCTCTGAGCTATTTAGTAAAGACTAGTATTAGCTAGCCAGCTTTAGACTGAAACTGGTCCAGGTCAGCTGTTAGCACTAGCACAGGAACCATATCAAAGTCAGTGGCTGAAATTGCTATCTTGCTTCTTTGCCGAGCTACTCACCGTTCACCGTTAGGAGAAAAAGCCTGTCCAAATGTATGTCATGGCTCTGTTATTGGCTTCCGACTAGCTCCTCTCTCACAAAAAAATAAATAAAAAGGTTCAAGACTGGGTTAGATTTGCCCGCCCAACCTGCTACCATCTGCTATCTTCCACCACAGGCCACCTACCTTTACAACTCCTCGGCAAACTACTGCCCCTTTCACAACGAATCCCTTCTCCCAATCAGAGGAGCGGGAACCTGACCTTTTTGTCCCGACCACCCCCCATGGCAACTGTTGCTGTCCGAAACAGATGTTAAGAAATAAACAAACAATTCGTTTTGGTTGTTAATGAAGGCTTACTCTGCAAAGTTCCGTATCTGGTTGTGATTATATGTGAGCGTTATCTTCCCCGCGTCTCCTCTGAGCACTAAATGACTGCATTGGAAAATATCTTAATGCGCTAATTGGTCCGTTGAATCTCCTTAACACCTGTCGGCAGTTAAATGCAGCTACTGTAGGTTACTAGAAAGTACTATAGGTTGCTGGAAATGTAAAAGAGAAAATTACAGTAGTGCTGGACTGGCAGGGTCAAGGTTTTCCTAGGAATGAAAGAATTTAACTGAATTAAAGTTTGGAAGAAAAAGAGTACCCGCCAACCACCCACACACCCATTGCCACTGCCATTAAATCCCTTCCTGGTCACGGAATGACTTTTTTTTAACACATCATAAATTAGCATCGCATTTACACCCATGGCCTGACTTTAAATATATTCCAGCTAACATACAGTGCCGTCAGAAAGTATTCACACCCCTTTACTTTTTCCACATTTTGTTGTCTTACAAAGTGGGATTAAAATGGATTTAATTCTCCTTTTTTGTCAACGAGCTACACAAAATACTCTAATGTCAAACTGGAAGAAAAATTCTAACATTTGTAAAATAAAATATGAAAAATATAACTAAGTATTCATCCTGAGTCAATACATGTTAGAATCACCTTTGGCAGTGATTACAGCAGTGAGTCTTTCCTGGTTCCCATTCGTTTTTTGAAAATTCTTCAAGCTCTCTCAATTTGGTTGTTCATAATTGCTAGACAACCATTTTCAGGTCTTGTCATAGATTTTCAAGCAGATTTAACTCAAAACTGTAACTCGCCACTCAGGAACATTCACTGTCTTCTTGGTAAGCAACTCCAGTGTAGATTTGGTCTTGTGTTTTAGGTTATTGTCCTGCTGAAAGGTGATTTTATCTCCCAGTGTCTGGTGGAAAGCAGACTGAACCAGGTTTTCCTCTAGGATTGTGCCTGTGCTTAGCTCCATTCCTTTTCTTTTTGTCCTGAAAACTCCCAAGTCCTTAACGATTACAAGCATACCCATAAAATGATGCAGTCACCACTATTCTTAAAAATAGGGAGAGTGGTACTCAGTAATGTGTTTTATTGGATTTGCCCCAAACATAACACTTTTTTATTATTATTCTGTACAGGCTTCCTTCTTTTCACTCTGTCAATTAGGTTAGTATTGTGGAGTAACTACAATGTTGTTGATCCATCCTCAGTTTTCTCCTATCATAGCCATTCAACTTTGCAACTGTTTTAAAGTCACCATTGGCCTCATGGTGAAATCCCTGAGTTTAGGAAAGATGCCTGTAGCTTTGCAGTGACTTGGTGTATTGATACACCATCTAAAGTGTAATTAATAACTTCACCATGCTCAAAGGGATATTCAATGTCTGCTTTTTTCATCTACAAATAGGTGCCCTTCTTTGCGGGGCATTGGAAAACCTCCCTGGTTTTTGTGGTTGAATCTGTGTTTGAAATTCACTGCTCGACTGAGGGACCTTACAGATAACTGTATGTGTGGGGTACAGAGATGTTAAACACTATTGAGTGAGTTCATTCAACTTGTTATGTGACTTGTTAAGCATATTTATACTCCTGAGGTTATTTAGGCTTGCCATAACAAAGGAGTTGAATACTTATTGACTCAAGACATTTCAGCTTTTCATTTTTAATTAATTTGTAAACATTTAGAAAAACATAATTACACTTTGACATTATGGTGTATTGTGTGTAGGCCAGTGACAATCTCAATTTAGTCAATGTTATACTCAGGCTGTAACACAACAACATTTGGAAAAAGTCAAGGGGTGTGAATACTTTCTGAAGGCACACACACACACCCTTCTATCTCCAAAGGCCTTAATGTACTAAAGAAATGCTTTAGTACAACAACATGATACATTACTTACATAACATTCATATCATATCGACAGACATTACACGTACACACACACCGAAGTCAATCAGCAGCGTGTCCATTAGCACAGTGTGAAAGGCAGGCTGTCGCAGAGAGCTCCTTTGACGATTCATAAAGAACCACTCGCCTCTCCAGAGGGGTGAGTGAGTGGAGTCCCAATTACTTCAGCAGCACCACTTCAAACTCCCTTCCTCGTCTATTACACCTCTGAAGCCATCTCTCCTCTCTCTCCCCCGACACCTCAGTGCTCTGACTGTCTCTCTGACAGTTATGAGAATCTCTGAGGCTGAGCCATTTCACTGAACCCCCAGGGTGTGTGCCCGTGTCAATGTACTGCACAGGAAACCACTGATAGGGTGTGTTTTTGTTGGTAATGGTGGTAATCAAGTCCAAACTGAGCTCTCCGGACCTGAGTAGGACCACCATCCTCATGAAGTGACATTGTTGTTAACTTTTTGGGAGGCTCATTTTTGGGCTATTACTACGGACAGTTGCTGTTTTATAAATCAGCTGGGGATAAATCCGTCTAGTGTTGACTCTCTTTCTGCCATTCTTTTTTATTCTCTCTCCCTCATTCTCTCCCTGTCTTTCTCCCTCTCTCTGTACCCTCTCAATTATTTTCCTATTCTTGCCCCCTCCTCCTCCTTTCACTCTCTTTCTCTCTCTCCAGAATGAGAGGGGCCAGTGCCCGGCCGACGTGGTGTCCGAGCCCTTGGACATGCTCTTGGAGATGGCGGACGCCGCCGTCCTGGCCAAGGAGCTGCGCAGCCTGCTGAGGAAGGCCCTGCCCCGGCCCTGCGCCCCCCTGCCCCTGACCCTCGCTGTCCGAGCACCATCAGGCCTCTCTGACAAGGCTCGGGTCCAGCTCACCACCATGGGCATCCGGCTGGGCGACCGCGTGGTCATCGCCGGTCAGAAGGTAGGCGGCCAGTTCCATAGCCATCAATGAAGGGTCTCAAGTCCACAGACTGTCATTGGTTGATTGTCCATAACTGAGGTAGAAAAAAGGAGCCTTCTTAGTCTGCTTATTTGAGTGAATGGTTAACAGCTCATGTACCAAGTCAATCAGAACAGAAGCCTCTTTTCCCTTCTACTGATTGTAACTCATAACAATACAGCACTCGATGAAAGGTCATGTTGCTATCATGTTGATCATGCTATTCACCCCACCTCTGACTCTCTAGCCCCGGGAAATTGTATTTGACAACACCATCTTTGGCTGTCAAGTATGTTTTTCTTCTTCTTAAGACAAGTGAAGGAAAGAAAGCGATGAAAAATAATAGAAAAGGGAATGCGAAACTGTGAAATGAAGGACTTGTAATCTGTGTTGTGTTCCTGCCTGAAGACACCCTCACTCCTACGCACGTATACAGACAGACGGGGCCCCCACAAAGAATAAGCTATTAATTAATTCTCGAGCCACACTGAGAGCGAAAACGCTGGGCGTTGAGTTTCCCCAGATTGGCTAATCAAAACCCTATTTTCTCCCTGCTGCTCTGGCGAGCCAGGCACTTTGATCTCTATTTTCTTTTAATTCATTTTTGTCCCTTCTCTGCGTGTTTATAGATTTGGACTCATCAAAACATGCTTAAGTTGCGGCAGGTCCTTGATAGGGGAGCCCGCCCTTACCTAAATGCGCAGCGGCACGTGTGCGTTTCTGAATGAAGATGTAATCACTTTCCGCCGCTCTCTCCCGAGGATGGGCAGATAGAGGATGAAACAATCATATTGAGAGAGTTTTTTTTACTCTGTTTATCTTTAGGAGTAGGGCCCTGCTTGTTGGCTCTATAGCTGTTTAATGTGTGTGTGCCTGTGTGTATTCAGGTGGGCACTCTGCAGTTCTGTGGCAGCACCGAGTTCGCCGGCGGTCTTTGGGCCGGTGTGGAACTCGACCAAGCGGAGGGGAAGAACGACGGATCCGTCGCTGGAGTCCAGTACTTTACCTGCCGCCTCAAACACGGTATGTCCGCTGCAACCCCGACTGACAGTACTCTCTAAGCATTAATCAATCCAAACGCTGCGACAATCATAGACTCAATCTATATCCTCCATCCAAAGCTATTAGGACCTATCGAAGAAGTCGGTTGCTCAATGGTGTCTCACCATGGCAATAGCTATTCTCCTCATGTGAGATGTGAGTGAATTCGACATCTCAAATGACTGCCCCAATCTGGTGTTTGGCCCATTTTTTGATCTCTTGCTCTCTTCATTACTTTTAGCAATCTCTTTCTCTCTATCTCTCTCACGCTCTCATTTTCTCACATTCTACATCGCTGTCATCGGGGCGGGGGGTGGCTATTTGAGGAGTCTCAAATGTAGAATGTATTTTGATTTGTTTGGCACTTTTTTGGTTACTACAAAGCTGTCACGGGCTCCTGAGTGGCGCAGTGGTCTAAGGCACTGCATCGCAGTGCTAACTGTGCCACTAGAGATCCTGGTTTGAATCCAGGCTCTGTCGCAGCCGGCCGCGACCGGGAGACTCATGGGCGGCGCACAATTGGCCCAGCGTTGTCCAGGGTAGGGGAGGGAATGGCCGGCAGGGATGTAGCTCAGTTGATAGAGCATGGCGTTTGCAACGCCAGGGTTGTGGGTTCGATTCCCACGGGGGGCCAGTATAAAAAAATAAATAAAAATATTCACCAACTTTAAGTCGCTCTGGATAAGAGCGTCTGCTAAATGACTAAAAATGTAAAAAATGTAAATGTAAATACATCTCCCCCCTGACAGGGATCTTTGCACCCCTGTCCAAGATCAGCAAACCCTCGGAGCGATGCAAAGCCAACCCACAGAGGAGCGCCACCCCCATACAGCCCTCTCGGCGCATCAACCTGTCACACGTCACCTCCAAGATCAACACAGGTAACAGTTTCTCCGACAGGGACGTCAAATATTTGTGCCACGTCAATGGATGGATGGATGGATAGGCTACAGGGTAAAGGATAGCTAGTCCTATAGTCCCAAGGGGCACAAAGACAAATGGACCTACCTGTGATGGAAACCTCACATCGTTATGAAAGCACAGAGAAACTCCTGAGCCTGAAGGGCTGAGAGGTTGAGTTACGGAGGTAGGGAGCAGAGTCAGGAAGGGGGAAGAAGATGGAGAATGGCATAAAGGGAGGAGAGCCATTTTCCACTTCAACATTTATCTCATTACACCCCATCCAGGACCTGCTTTCTGTAGACCCATACACATGAATGCATTATTAGAGGCCACACATCACAGGAACCACAGAAACACACACCTCGCCACCTCTCCCTCCCTAATGACATTAGTTTTGGATGCAATGTCTCAACCCCCTCCCACCTCAATAGGCTTCCACTGACTGAGACATAACTCTGAAATTAATCCACGCTGGGGGGGTGTAGTGTAGAACACAAAGCCATGATAAAGACAGTAATGGTCATGAAAACTACAGCTTCTCCATCTCCCCGCTGCTCGGGGGTGGCTAGCAGAGGGGCCAACGACGAAGTCACGAACCCCATGAAAAGCGAGGCCACCTATCTCCGCTAACCAGATTTCCGCGGATGCCCGACGGAAAGGCGCAACGCCACCTCTGATGTTTGTGACTCGATCTTTCCCCCACCTCACCTGGGAATGAGTAGGTTTATCTGTCTGTCGGAGCTCTCCGGGGCACAAGCCAAGGTCTCTCCCACGCCTTGATTGGATTGCCTGTCGTAGTGGCCCGGCTTTTGACCTCTTTCGCTGCTTAATGTATACATATGGTTACGGAGAGCTGCCCACGGTGATAAGGCTTCTTCAGAGGAAAGATGGCAAGCCTCGGGTTTGGGTCTCTTCCTCTGGTGCTATTACTTCTCACATTCTTTCTCTGCTAGCTCGTTTTTGTTGATAATAACCATCTTGACTAGGGCTGTGGCGGTCATGAAATTTTGTCAGCCAGTTATTGTCATGCAAAAGCCTGCATGTCTCACGGTAATTGACTGTTAATTAACATAAACACGTTTAGCATCTCCAGGCCTCCAAGTATACAAGCCGCTGATGTGAGCCTTTGGAACATCTACATTTAAAATAGTATAATAAATCAATTGAATATACTGTACACCATCACAATAAATACATGATTTATTTTAGGCAGGTCTAAAGAAACGGTATGATATGAAGAAAATGTATTTCAGAAGAACAGAATATGAGTTGGCCTACTGTATGTTATCTGGCAATGCGCCATGCCAGAGCCTGTAGGCTTGTTCATTTAGCAGACAAGATATGCTTATAAGTCCCGTGCCATTATTTAATATTATAACATTTTATAGTAAGAAGAATATAATTAAGTTAATAAAATTGAAAGGATATTTTTCCCATTCTGGAGCTAGAGTGCGCGCATATGAAGTGGCTATGTTGAGCGTAAAAGTGATCATTTGAAACAGGTCCTATACGCCAGATTTAGAGTTATTTGGCAACTTTAGTTGTGAATTATACAAATCTTAGAATGCCTTAGAAATCAAAACATATATGATCTGCATGGTGCGACTATAAGCTATTGATGATTTGAGAATGTCGCAAAAAAAACGTTGTTCCTTGCCTCAGGCTGCACATGCTGTTCTCTCATCAAGTGATCATATTATCAGTCATCAGACTATTCTCAATTTAATCTTGTCTTTATTAATATGTAAAATTCGTTTTAATTTAGAATGGCCCATTATCAAATGGGCAAGAACATGGGCAATACAAAAAATACATGTCATCCGTATGCACTCGAATAGCAAATGGAGGCGGGAAAAGTATGTTTTTCACTCTGTATTCCAACCCTGTTCCTGCAGCTACCCAGTGCTTAATTTAGGAAACCAAGTGAAATCTGTTCGGAAACATCAATAATAATAAAAAATCACTAAGACCCTCTCTCTGCGCACTGGAGAAAGGCATGAAGGAGAGAGGGTAGGAGATGGAAACTCTGTGGCTATAGGTAATGTGTCAGCCTATTAATTATGAAAATATAAAAAATGCCCTATTAGTAGGCTATTCAAAATCAAATACAAATTCAATTTAATTGTAGGCTAAGTCAGAATTTGTTTAATTTAGGCTAGACCAATTATCTACCAAAGGTATCTTAAATCAGTATTTTTTCTATATTTTTCTGCCATGTGTAAAGTGTGGTAGGCTATGTATTGTATAATGGCACATTCATTATTTTAATTCAGGGTTTATTTCGGCTTGAGCTCATATATAGGCCTATGCTTATGCATAAACTCTAATATGGGTATGGGTGTTTTGAATTAATCATCACCTTAGAAAGCGCTGTCCATTTCGTTGTGTTATTTTTTTATTTGATTTATTAGGTTCCCCATTTGCCGACGCCAATGGGGTCCGACAGATAACAAAAAATACATTACAGACAAAATACTTTACAATTGACATACATTCAAAAACATTAACATGTAGTGTGTGTGTGCATCTATCAGTTACACATACATGTCAGTACATATACACAGCAAGTAGGTCACATGGGGGAAGAGGTGTTGCTTTATTTGTTTTTTGAAACCAGGTTTGCTGTTCACTTGCGCTATATAAGATGGAGTTCCATGCACTTATGGCTCTGTATAATACTGTACGTTTCCTTGAATTTATTCTGGTCTTGGGGACTGTGAAAAGGCCCTGGTGGTATGTCTGGTGGGGTAAGTGTGTGTGTCAGTGCTGTGTGTAAGTTGACTATGCAAACAATTTGGAATTTCCAACACATTAATGTTTCTTATAAAACAAGAAGTAGAAAGAAGCAGAAAGCCTTTCCTCAACTCTTAGCTAAGAGAGATTGGCATGCATAGTATTAATATTAGCCCTCTGATTACAATGAAGAGCAAGACGTGCGGCTCTGTTCTGCGCCAGCACTTGACCATATGACTAGACAATAATCAAGATAAGATAAAACTAGAGCTTGCAGGACTTGCTTTGTGGAGTGTAGTGTCAAGAAAGCAGAGCATCTCTTAGGCTTTGAAACATCCACAAGGACCATGTTTTCCACTCAGTTTCAACCTATTGTTGAACCTGTTTAAAAGCACATACTGTTTTGATGATAAGTGTTTGATGTGATTTTCGATTGCATTTGCTTTGACGTCAGAGTGGTTATAGAGACAATAGAGCCCTGAGTACCAGGCCATTAGCGACCTGATGATCGTTAGCGAGTTGAGTACTACTAATGCATGTCCAGAGTGCATAACAGGAGATTACTGTGACTCAGCGGTCACGTAGAATTTTACTGCGGTCATGACTCATTACTGCCGGTGTGGCGGTAATACAGTCACAGTAGCAGCCCTAATCTTGACTGCCATTGAGTGCCAGTAAAGCACACTGAGTCACGATTCTAGCTGATATTCAGCTTTTCAACTGCTTTTTGTGACCTTTAGAATTTCCAACCCTGAAGAGTCATGAAAAATGAGCCGGCAATTCCGTGGTCCCAATTACATTCTTGTGACTCAGCCTCTTACAAACAAAGCTACAATGGCGATGTGCAGGTGAAAACAATGGCAATTTTTGTGACAAATATGATTAGGAAGAAACAAAATGATCTTTCCTCTCTGGTAGTTACGTATAAGCCTTTTTACACCCTCTTTCCTATGTGGGGTATTATTCCGTGCCCTTGGGTGCTACTTGATGGGACTTGAGGGGAATAAAGGGACCGCTGAGTGTCCCGTGGAATTCCGCCGCTCCCGCTGATTGATAGTCCAATTATGCCGGTTTAATAACCAGTAGACAGACAGCCTGAATGGCCAGCCAGCCATTGATCACAAGTTGTGTGTGTGTGTGTGTGTGTGTGTGTGTGAGTGAGAGACGGTGTGGGTGTGTGAGAGATGGTGTGGGTGTGTGAGAGACGGTGTGGGTGTGTGAGAGACGGTGTGTGTGTGTGTGAGAGACGGTGTGTGTGTGAGAGACGGTGTGTGTGTGTGAGAGACGGTGTGTGTGTGTGAGAGACGGTGTGTGTGTGTGAGAGACGGTGTGTGTGTGTGTGAGAGACGGTGTGTGTGTGTGTGTGAGAGACGGTGTGTGTGTGAGAGACGGTGTGTGTGTGTGTGTGTGTGAGAGACGGTGTGTGTGTGTGTGAGAGACGGTGTGTGTGTGTGTGAGAGACGGTGTGTGTGTGTGTGAGAGACGGTGTGTGTGTGTGTGTGAGAGACGGTGTGTGTGTGTGTGTGAGAGACGGTGTGTGTGTGTGTGAGAGACGGTGTGTGTGTGTGAGAGACGGTGTGTGTGTGTGTGAGAGACGGTGTGTGTGTGTGTTCGAGAGAGCGTGTGTGTTAGGATTGGGCAGTATCCAGATTTCCATACCTTCATACCATGCCTGTGCCTTCCCGGGATATATGGTATTACCGGTAGTGCACACAAGGGGCGCTATTATTATTTTCGAACGTAAAAACCCCCACTAAAACTTCACTTATCAGAATGCTGACAAAATGCTAACAAGTTCTAAGGAATTCTCATTGCAGATGCTAGGTAAATGCTAACAAGCACATGCAAACATTTACTTCTAGGACAGACAACCCAGCTCATAAAGTTATGCAAGTATCTCAAAACGCAGTTTGCAGCACACACAAAACAAATATTAGCCAGCAAAGGCTCTTGATCCAGGAGGGGATTCTCTGTTGTTACCAAGTGAATGCTTGATTTTTTAAACAAGAGAACCTTAGCTAGATAGCTAACTAGCAAAGTGGTTTACTAGCTACTACGCTGCACAAAAATATGAACGCAACATGTCAAATAAAAAATAAGAAGGAAGGGAAGTGCTGCTAAGGTACGCAATAGTAGGTTTTTGTAGACAGAAGGTGCTCTTTGGTAAAAGGGGTAAGTTGGTCATCAAAAAGAAGGAGGACCAAGGCACTCTTCATATAATTAATTAAAATGCCTTTATTTGTATGGCATGTTCAATGGAAACAAAGACTTTACATTTTTACAGTGCATTTGGAAAGTATTCAGACCCCTTCACATTTTCCACATTTTGTTATGTTAAAGACATATTCTAAAATTGATTAAATATTGTTTTCCCCCTCATCAATCTACACACAATACCCCATAATGGCAAAGTGAAAACAGGGTTTTAGATTTTTGCAAATGTATTAAAAATAGAAAACAGAAATACCTTAATTACAGAAGTATTCAGACCCTTTGCTATGAGACTCGAAATTGAGTTCAGCTGCATCCTGTTTCCATTGATCATCCTTGAGAAGTTTAAGTTTCTACAACTTGATTGTAGTCCACCTGTGGTAAATTCAATTGATTGGACATGATATGGAAAGGCACACACCTGTCTATATAAGGTTCCACAGTTGACAGTGCATGTCTGAGCAAAAACCAAGCCATGAGGTCGAAGGAATTGTCTGTAGGGCTCCGAGACAGGATTGTGTCAAGGCACATATCTGGGGAAGGGTACCAAAAAATGTCTGCAGCATTGAACGTCCCCAAGAACACAGTGGCTTCCATCATTCTTAAATTGAAGAAGTTTGGAACCGCCAAGACCCTTCCTAGAGCTGGCCGCCCGACCAAACTGAGCAATCGGGGGAAAGGGCCTGAGTCAGGGAGGTGACCAAGAACCCGATGGTCACTCTGACAGAGCTCCAGAGTTCCTCTGTGGAGATGGGAGAACGTTCCAGAAGAACAACCATCTCTGCGGCACTCCACCAATCAGGCCTTTATGGTATAGTGGCCAGTCGTAAGCCACTCCTCAGTAAAAGGCACATAACAGCCTGTTTGGAATTAGCCAAAAGGTACCTAAAGGACTCTCAAACCATGAGAAACAAGATTCTCTGGTCTGATGAAACCAAGATTTAACTTTTTAGCCTGAATGCCAAGCGGCACGTCTGGAGGAAACCTGGCACCATCCCTACGGTGAAGCATGGTGGTGGCAGCATCATGCTATGGGGATGTTTTTCAGTGGCAGGGACCGGGAGACTAGTCCGTATTGAGGGAAAGATGAACAGAGCAAAGTACTGAGAGATCCTTGATGAAAACCTGCTCCAGAGCGCTCAGGACCTCAGACTGGGGCGATGGTTCACTTTCCAACAGGACAACGACCCTAAGCACACAGCCAAGACAATGCAAGAGTGGCTTTGGGACAAGCCTCTGAATGTCCTTGAGTGGCCCAGCCGGAGCCCGTACTTGAACCCGATCTAACATATCTGGAGAGTCCTGAAAATAGCTGTGCAACAACACTCCCCATCCAACCTGACAGAGCTTGAGAGGATCTGCAGAGAAGAATGGGAGAAACTCCCAAAATACAGGTGTGCCAAGCTTATAGCTTCGTAACCAAGAATACTCAAGGCTGTAATCGCAGCCAAAGGTGCTTCAACAAAGTACTGAGTGAAGGGTCTGAATACTTATGTAAAATTAATTCTTTATAAATTTGCAAATATTTATAAAAAACTGTTTTTTCTTTGTCATTATGGGGTATTGTGTGTAGATTGTCAAGGGGAAAAAACAATGTAATCAATGTTAGAATAAGGCTGTAACGTAACAAAATGTGGAAAAAGTGAAGGGGTCTGAATACTTTCCGAATGCACTGTGTATGAAGAGAGCCTTGGTCCTCCTTTCTTTTTGATGAGAAACATGTAAAGTGTTGGTCCCAGAAATGTACCATCCGAATAAAAAGCTTATTTCTCTAAAATGTTGTGCACAAATTTGTTTACATCCCTGTTAGTGAGTATTTCTCCTTTGCCATGATAATCCATCCACCTGACTGGTGTGGAATATGAAGAAGCTTAAACAGTATGATCATTACACAGGTGCACCTTGTGGTGGGGACAATAAAAGGCCACTCTATAATGTGCAGTTTTGTCACACAAAAAGCAACCAAAAAAAACAAAACATGTATGCATTCACTAACTGTAAGTCGCTCTGGATAAGAGCGTCTGCTAAATGACTAAAATGTAAATGTAAACACAGTGCCACAGATGTCTCAAGTTTTGAAGGAGTGTGCAATTGGCATGCTGACTCTAGCAATTTCCACCAGTGCTGTTGCCAGATAATTGAATGTTCATTTCTCTACCATACATTGGAGGTCAATGTTGTTTTAGAGAATTTGGAAGTACGTCCAACAGGCCTCACAATCGCAGACCACATGTTACCAATCTTGCCCAGGACGTCCACATCCTGCTTCTTCACCTGTGGGATCGTCTGAGACCAGCCACCCGGACAGCTGATGAAACTGACTAGGATTTCTGTCTGTAATAATCATTCTGATTGGCTCCCCAGTGGGTGGGCCTTTGCCCTCCCAGGCCCACCCATGGCTGCACCTCTGCCCAGTCATGTGAAAACCATAGATTAGGGCCTAATTCATTTCTTTCAATTGACTGATTTACTGTAACTCAGATTTTTTGGGGAAATTGTTGCATGTTGCACTTATTTTTGTTCACTATAAATTAGCAATCCAAATGCACAAATGCAGAGCATTTAGCACATTAGACAGTTAATTTAATAGTTGAATATACAGTGGGGGAAAAAAGTATTTAGTCAGCCACCAATTGTGCAAGTTCTCCCACTTAAAAAGATGAGAGAGGCCTGTAATTTTCATCATAGGTACACGTCAACTATGACAGACAAATTGAGAAAATAAAATCCAGAAAATCACATTGTAGGATTTTTTATGAATTGATTTGCAAATTATGGTGGAAAATAAGTATTTGGTCACCTACAAACAAGCAAGATTTCTGGCTCTCACAGACCTGTAGCTTCTTCTTTAAGAGGCTCCTCTGTCCTCCACTCGTTACCTGTATTAATGGCACCTGTTTGAACTTGTTATCAGTATAAAAGACACCTGTCCACAACCTCAAACAGTCATACTCCAAACTCCACTATGGCCAAGACCAAAGAGCTGTCAAAGGAAACCAGAAACAAAATTGTAGACCTGCACCAGGCTGGGAAGACTGAATCTGCAATAGGTAAGCAGCTTGGTTTGAAGAAATCAACTGTGGGAGCAATTATTAGGAAATGGAAGACATACAAGACCACTGATAATCTCCCTCGATATGGGGCTCCACGCAAGATCTCACCCCGTGGGGTCAAAATGATCACAAGAACGGTGAGCAAAAATCCCAGAACCACACGGGGGGACCTAGTGAATGACCTGCAGAGAGCTGGGACCAAAGTAACAAAGCCTACCATCAGTAACACACTACGCTGCCAGGGACTCAAATCCTGCAGTGCCAGACGTGTCCCCCTGCTTAAGCCAGTACATGTCCAGGCCCGTCTGAAGTTTGCTAGAGTACATTTGGATGATCCAGAAGAGGATTGGGAGAATGTCATATGGTCAGATGAAACCAAAATAGGACTTTTTGGTAAAAACTCAACTCGTCGTGTTTGGAGGACAAAGAATGCTGAGTTGCATCCGAAGAACACCATACCTACTGTGAAGCATGGGGGTGGAAACATCATGCTTTGGGGCTGTTTTTCTGCAAAGGGACCAGGACGACTGATCCGTGTAAAGGAAAGAATGAATGGGGCCATGTATCGTGAGATTTTGAGTGAAAACCTCCTTCCATCAGCAAGGGCATTGAAGATTAAACGTGGCTGGGTCTTTCAGCATGACAATGATCCCAAACACACCGCCCGGGCAACGAAGGAGTGGCTTCGTAAGAAGCATTTCAAGGTCCTGCAGTGGCCTAGCCAGTCTCCAGATCTCAACCCCATAGAAAATCATTGGAGGGAGTTGAAAGTCCGTGTTGCCCAGCGACAGCCCGAAAACATCACTGCTCTAGAGGAGATCTGCATGGAGGAATGGGCCAAAATACCAGCAACAGTGTGTGAAAACCTTGTGAAGACTTACAGAAAACGTTGACCTGTGTCATTGCCAACAAAGGGTATATAAGAAAGTATTGAGAAACTTTTGTTATTGACCAAATACTTATTTTCCACCATAATTTGCAAATAAATTCATAAAAAATCCTACAATGTGATTTTCTGGATTTTTTTTCTTCTAATTTTGTCTGTCATAGTTGACGTGTACCTATGATGAAAATTACAGGCCTCTCATCTTTTTAAGTGGGATAATTTGCACAATTGGTGGCTGACTAAATACATTTTTCCCCACTGTATCTAGCTGGCAAACATTTAGTTGTGAATTCCATGCTGTAATTTGATCACCTGGCGCATGCTGCATGACATTGAGTGAATCACAAGGCTCCAGTCTCTAGTAATCTGACAGATGAAATGAAGAACGCAGTGTTCTTTATCTCCTAACGTATTGCAAATGTTGACTGCAGGCATTTACCTAAAAAGTAGCTACAGATATTCAAATTTATTAAACGGTATTGAAAAACCATCCCGTGGCTTTTTCCAAATACCCCGGTAAACTGTATATACGGTATACTGCCCAAGCCGAGCGTGTGTGTGCGTGTGCTGCGCACCTACTCTGCAATAAGTGTAATTTATGAACGACCAGTTCTCAGGGATGGGGTAAAGTTTTGAGCTTATGCCGCGACCGTTTGTGGTGGATGGTGGCAGATTGTGGTAAATTGCGTTATTTTGTCATTGCACCACATTATCAGGGGAGTTAGAACGCTGATCTATCGGTAGTCTAAACTGTGGAACAAATTGACTATCTTTTTGTAAATTAATGGAGGTGTGAATGTTTTAGTCCGAGAGTCTATCTTCTCTGAAACTAGAGTCCTGCATCAGGCCAAAAAAAATGTGCTGGCGAGTGGTCCTGGAGTTGAGAGAGAACTTGGGGTAAATACAATGGCGCAATTACACTTGACATGTGGACTGACGATTTTTGAAAAAATAGGCACGGTGGGCTTTTGGTTTCTCTCCCCCTGAAACCAGAAATAAATTATTCTAAATAACAAACTGGCTTTATTTACTACAGTGTGAAAGAGTGATAGCCCCTCTATATTAAGTGAGTTTGTGAAACACGGAGTCCTTCTTTGCTGATGTGAAGAAGAAACTGAATGAAAGAGAGTCCAGCGAGGACAGGGAGGGGATAAAAGTGTCCATATATTCAAGACCTTAGCTACTTCATTTATTTATGAAATGTACTTGTTTATTTAGACAATTTAATGTATTTGTTTAGGCTTGGCCTATTTAGTAGGCTATTTTCCACCATAAAGCTATATCTGTCAGCATAAAGCTAAATGACTCACTCATTCGTGGCTTTGGATCAAAATAAATAGTACCAACATTATTTCTGAAAGTCTTTAACTTGGTCAAAACATTTATTTGTTAATCTGCTCATGTTGTGTGTGTTCAATTATTTGTGACATTGTGGTTATAATGAAGAATGTAAACGAAATAAATCAAATAAATCCTATTCATAATGAATAATCAGATGTGTGTTGCAAGCTTGTCATTTGTCCTTGTTTAATGTTTTTGTAAGATTTTATTTGATATTTTTAGACAATACAAACATACACATACAGTGACGGAAAAAAGTATTTGATCACCTGCTGATTTTGAACGTTTGCCCACTGACAAAGAAATGATCAGTCTATAATTTTAATGGTAGGTTTATTTGAACAGTGAGAGACAGAATAACAACAACAAAATCCAGAAAAACGCATGTCAAAAATGTTATAAATTGATTTGCATTTGAATGAGGGAAATAAATATTTGACCCCCTTGCAATCAGAAAGATTTCTGGCTCCCAGGTGTATTTTATACAGGTAACGAGCTTAGATTAGGAGCACACTCTTAAAGGGAGTGCTCCTAATCTCAGCTTGTTACCTGTATAAAAGACACCTGTCCACAGAAGCAATCAATCAATCAGATTCCAAACTCTCCACCATGGCCAAGACCAAAGAGCTCTCCAAGGATGTCAGGGACAAGATTGTAGACCAACACAAGGCTGGAATGGGCTACAAGACCATCGCCAAGCAGCTTGGTGAGAAGGTGACAACAGTTGGTGTGATTATTCGCAAATGGAAGAAACACAAAATAATTGTCAATCTCCCTCGGCCTGGGGCTCCATGCAAGATCTCACCTCGTGGAGTTGCAATGATCATGAGAACAGTGAGGAATCAGCCCAGAACTACACGGGAGGATCTTGTCAATGATCTCAAGGCAGCTGGGACCATAGTCACCAAGAAAACAATTGGTAACACACTACGCCGTGAAGGACTGAAATCCTGCAGCGCCCACAAGGTCCCCCTGCTCAAGAAAGCACATATACATGCCCGTCTGAAGTTTGCCAATGAACATCTGAATGATTCAGAGGAGAACTGGGTTGAAAGTGTTGTGGTCAGATGAGACCAAAATGGAGCTCTTTGGCATCAACTCAACTCGCCGTGTTTGGAGGAGGAGGAATGCTGCCTATGACCCCAAGAACACCATCCCCACCGTCAAACATGGAGGTGGAAACATTATGCTTTGGGGGTGTTTTTCTACTAAGGGGACAGAACAACTTCACCGCATCAAAGGGACGATGGACGGGGCCATGTACCGTCAACTCTTGGGTGAGAACCTCCTTCCCTCAGCCAGGGCATTGAAAATGGGTCGTGGATGGGTATTCCAGCATGACAATGACCCAAAACACACGGCCAAGGCAACAAAGGAGTGGCTCAAGAAGAAGCACATTAAGGTCCTGGAGTGGCCTAGCCAGTCTCCAGACCATAATCCCATAGAAAGTCTGTGGAGAGAGCTGAAGGTTCGAGTTGCCAAACATCAGCCTCGAAACCTTAATGACTTGGAGAAGATCTGCAAAGAGGAGTGGGACAAAATCCCTCCTGAGATGTGTGCAAACCTGGTGGCCAACTACAAGAAACGTCTGACCTCTGTGATTGCCAACAAGGGTTTTGCCACCAAGTACTAAGTCATGTTTTGCAGAGGGGTCAAATACTTATTTCCCTCATTAAAATGCAAATCAATTTATACAATTTTTTACATGCGTTTTCTGGATTATTTTGTTGTTATTCTGTCTCTCACTGTTCAAATAAACCTACCATTAAAATGATAGACTGATCATGTCTTTGTCAGTGGGTAAATGTACAAAATCAGCAGGGGATCAAATACTTTTTTCCCTCACTGTAATAGGTGGCCTACTATGATATTAGCGTAAAAGGCCTTAACAAAAAAAAATATCGTAATGAGCCACTCAAAACTCAAAACATGTTTTCAAAAAAAATTTTCACAAGTGTAGCAGGTTGTAAACTCTGCAAACAATGTGAATGAGAATGGTAAATGATTGTAATTAATACATTCATTCAATACATTGGAATACAAAAGAAGCCATCCACCCATGATGGGCTATTAGCAGGACAAAATAATCTTGCCAAGAAGGAGGGTGGGAGGAGCATTGTATTTAATTGAATACTGCACAGTAGCCTAATAAACATGCATTTTGAAAGAGTAAAAAAATTATCGAATTCAATAATATATTTATACCACTGTAGATGCTGTGTTTTTGGTTGATGACGAAGCCATCAAAATTAATTAAGAATTAATACCTGAATTAAATTGCTTCAGCCAACATGTTGCAGTTTATTTATTTTTTAATTATTCATGACTCCTTTTTCCTGGAATAGAAACACACTTATCTGTGCTGGAGTTCTTTCAACAATCCAAAAGGAGCCCTCCACCTTTGATGAGCTATCAGCAGGACAATAGACTCATGCCGAGTTTAGGGACGTTAAATGTATTAATGGTTGTTTGCGAGGCATGTCACTTCTCCCATCTCTTTGCATAGCCCACCAAATTGATCCATAACGAATTACTATGGTAATAAATATCACTGAATGACAGAAATATTGAAATAAAGTAGGCTAATGAAAGCAACAAATTGTTGCTTACTGAAACACCTAAAGTCATACAATTGTTATAATAGGATTTGAAGCAATAGCCTACCCGAGTGTGGTCAACTATTTCAGCACCGTGTCGCGCTGCTCTGAGACAAGCATGGGGACTGGTCTTGATAAATCAATCAGATTTTTATTTTCACTGAATCTCTGTTTGGGTATTGGTTAGCCTACAATTAGGATGTGGAAATGTTAGGATTATTTTGCTCTTCACTCGCAGTCAGTTAGGAGCGTAGGCCTACTCCTGACCAGTCACGTTGTACAGCGGCATATTTTCCTAATGGAAACCCTGAGGCCTACATAGGCTACTGTAAAATGCATTTTCGTTTTTCTTGGAATAGAAACACCATAATATTAATCAATTTAATTAAGCTACATTTCTACAAAAAAAGGTTTTAAAGTCTCTAGCACAGCCAATATTAAAAACAGTCAAATGCATTCGTGAATTCAATCGCTTTAGCCGACATGTTGCGGTTTATTCATTGTTTAATTATTCAAGGCTCCCTTTGTATTTTCGTTTTATAACAAAAATTATTTACTGTATTTAAAGACATGGATGACTTGTATGATGTGTGATGACATGCACAAATGAATGAATGATTGATTATTGATATACTGTATATTGAAGTAGGCCTTTATGCCAAGAAGTAAGTTACGCTAAAACAGCTACAGTAAACAGGACTCTTAGGCCTACAGCTCCATGTCATTTAAATAACTTGGCCTCTTAAAGATGCCCTCTGGTGGTCAAAATAGCATTTAACGGCAACAAATGCTGACAGTAAAATAATTTCGTCATGCACTCTAACATGCCATACAATTACGCATCATGCCACAAGCTGTGCTGCAGTATGACAACTTTTAAAGGAAGAACCACTGTAGGCTACTTTTCATTTAAACGTTTCAATTCACTAGTCCATGGAGCCCTCTCTCGCTAGAATGAACTATATGCATCTTCTAGCGATCTATTGATAGGATAGGCTCATATCAGTCACAAAGCGAGCGACGACAGGGAAACGCAGACTGCTGTCTGTCCCGTCTTCTGGTACAATTTGTGTGCGCTGTGGTTGGTTGCAGTCATGAATTTGCACGTCCCATGTAATGTAAGTGGTAACGATGAGTTGAAATCTACGACTTAGCGTAATTATTGTTTTCTTGCACATTCATTTATTTTCTCCTACAGTATATCCCTGTACTATTCATAAATCATACAATGTGGTTATATGTCCATGGTATCGCATCGGGACAAGTAAACCAAAGGATTTCCTAGGTTTCCTTTCCTAGGATGTCAGGTTTGCCAGACAGTGACGCTAAAGAGAGTGACTCATCTCGTTAGTCAGTGTAACCTACTGAATCGCATCAGTGGGAGAGACGTTAATTTGGCTCCCTAATTTGCATAGGCTACTGGTAGGCCTTGGGTTTTTGGCGATTATCTGCAGGTAAATTATGAAAGATGGTGAATCATCACTGCAGAGAGCCTCATTCTGGTCCAAATATGATAATTAGGGCCCTCACGGAGTCCAGGAATTAAAACTGAATTCTACAATATTCAAGAAAAATTTGACCTTAGTAGGGAATCAGCTGAATGTATTGAAAATTAATAAATTTTCCCAAGTTTATCAAAGGACATTAACAGAATGCATCAGTGATTTGTATTTCCTGCAACTTTCTGAAGAGGCAACGACAATGCCCCTGGCTATGTGTGTGCTGTGCGTGGGTCTATCACTTTGTGTAGCCGTTAGCGATGATGCTGAAAACAGTGTTCTGGTACATGGAAAGGCTTTCCCAAAAACCTCAATTAAATGGTAACTACAAAGTAGCCTATGCTTACCTGGCAGAATGATATCATGATTATGTTCATAAATCCAGTGGGTATTTGTTTTGCAAACTTTACCATCACGTGAGCTACAAAAACACGCCTATACAACAACCTCTTGCTAGGAGCACACTTGAATTAAAGGGTAACTACACCAAAAAATAAGAATGTATCAGATTTTTTTTTTTCCAGACCTCAAAAGTGGTTTCCTGATTTGGTTGAGGCATTGTTGTGGACATGGAACATCAAATTGTTTTGTTTTTCGGTTAATAAAATGCGAAAACCTGACAATTCTTTTGAACAACGGAAACCTGGAAAAACAAAACAGAGAAAACAGAATTTTATAAGGCCGTACCTAATGTTATTTTTTAATTAATTTAGGCTATGTAAAATCAGAAAGACATAATACTTAAGACTGATATAACCCTTTAGTTTTTTCTATTTAACCTTTAATTTATTTTTCAAGATAATGTGGGCTATTTAGTTCATTTTTCTGTTTTAATAAAATACACAATTTGAAGAACAAACATCATTGTGGCAATTCATATCTTGCAGTAAAACTCTAAATAAGACTTTAGTCTCATGAGAAAGCAGGTTAAATGTAAAAAAAAAAAAAAAAAAAAAGAAGGGTTAATGTTCTCTTATTTTGAAAATAGTCCTGATCATATAAGCCTAGACGATATCCAAAACAACAATACACTGAATTCATACATTTTCAGTCATTTAAATTGTAAAATCATGTATTTCTACATAATACCCTAACTACTATGATTTGTCCAATCTGAGAGGTAAACTCGATAAAGTATTCAATAATTATGCTGTGTATTTCTGATGAAATTAAGACATTTGAATGTACGAGAGGCCACCAAAATAGGTGGCTCCTTCGGCTACTCTATGTAATTGTGGAAAACACTAGGAGAGACAGAATCCGCAAACCGCAGGGCTGGCCCCTATTAGAGCGTGTTAAACGGAGCTCATTCTTGATACACACGGGAAACTGTTGAGCATGAAAAAACCAGCAGCATTGCAGATCTTTACACAAACCGGTGCGCCTGGTACCTATTACCATACCCCGTTCAAAGGCACTTAAATATTGTGTCTTGCCTTTCCACCCTCTGAATGGCACACATAAACAGTCCATGTCTCAAGGCTTAAAAATCCTTCATTAACCGGTCTCCCCTTCATCTACACTGATTTAAAATGGATTTGACAAGTGGCATCAATAAGGGATCATAGCTTTCCCCTGGATTCACCTGTTCCGGCTATGTCGTGGAAAAGCAGGTGTTTTGTACACTCAGTGTATTTTATAGTAAAAAAAAGATGATGTAATATAACAGTATAAAATAGAACAGAATATTTTTCCAAATGAAAAAAGTTACCAGGGTGAAGTGATGCGCATTTGGAGTCTGGAACGGTTATTCTGAAAGAGTGCTCATTTGAAACGGGGCTCAATTTGGTGAGTTGAAAGAAAAACAATTCAGGGTTACAAACCAAAATCGGTCTTCTTTTTTATATACAGACGCTCAATTTAGTTTATTCTGCCTGTTCTTTGGAATTTTCTAAACGGATGAACAATTCCACATTGAACAATGCATGGTGATGAATTACGGCCATGTTTGGTGAGTAGACCTATGCTTAATGATTCTGATGAAAATATGCTCTTTATCTTTATCAAACTAATGTTTTTGTGTATACTATTTTCAGTGTGGAACCTGTCTATGTTTAGGGTGGTTATAGCATAGGCAACCAATTCTAAATGCCACTAGCAGTTCGCAAAGTAGCCTAAGTGGAAAATAGATGGGAAGCAATTATTCCAAAACTGCAGCTCATGTTGGAACACATATTTCCCTACTTCAATCGACCAGTCCATTTTGAATTTGTGATAACACTGTCGTCATTTTTGCAAGGAATGTAGCTTGTGTATCTCATAAGTTAGATACGTTTTTATAGGCATTTATTTCTGTAGGCCTAATGGGAGCTTGTGTTCGCACTCAGCACGTGTGTGTGTAGGGAGCGGTTGGAACCCAATTGAGTGAATGAGACAAGGAGGGAAAAGGGAATTTAGGGAGAAGAACTGTGTGATGATTGGCTTGTTTTTGTAAGTAATTTTTTCGCAAATGCACATGTACAAATGGAACACCAGAGTCAAAGCAAATTAACGTTGTCTTCATGACAACATTTGACTTTCCCGTTCTGGCGGCCACAAAGCACATTCCACCAAAAAGTTTTACAGTATTAGATTTGTTTTAAATCGCTGGTTAAAGATCAAGCTTTGACGTCAGTTCGAGTACTCGGTTACTCATGCCCATCCCTACCAAGTACCTGTTAAATACCTGTAGTTTACCTGCAGTGTTATCCCCCTTCACTTAGGATGAAAAAGGAAGACTAGTATCGTGGTCCTCTGTAGCTCAATTGGTAGAGCATGGAGCTTGTAACGCCAGGGTTGTGGGTTCGATCCCCGGGACCACCCATACGTAAAAATGTATGCACACATGACTGTAAGTCGCTTTGGATAAAAGCGTCTGCTAAATGGCATATTATTATTATTATTTATTATTATATTGAAAGGCTCTGGACTTTCTTGTAATGAGTATCTAGTCAGCCTCACCATTCAACCATTTAGCGTCAGACACCTGAAGTCTGAACTATGAGAAGAGGAGCATTGTGGTGAAATCATTTCCCTATATTGGTTAACAATGAATGGCCGCTTCCACTGTCCTTGGAGGCGGGTCCGGTTTTGATTGGGGCTCTTGCATGGGAGTGACCTCTCATTCGCGCTTTGTTGGAATCTCTGAGGGCATTGGTGACAAGTGCTGCTTTTCAATATATCTATTTTTGTTCTCCAACGCTATAGTCCCCTTCACTGCAATGTCACGCTGTCTTTCATTACATTTGCATCGCCATCTCTCTCCCTCTCTCTCTCTTTCTCTCTTTCTTGCTTATTTTTCTCGTTGGCAACCTTCCCACTTTTCCTCAGTTTTTCTTAGTTTGTCTCCTTTTCACACTCTTGTCCCTGTCAACTTCTCATGTTTTCATTTTCTCTCTCATATTTTGTCTCTTTCTTTCTTTATGAATGTGCCTCTTTTTGTCTACGTGTGGGGAAAAGGTTCTCCATCCGCCCAAAAATCACCCGATAAACCGAAAAGCTGCCCAGTTCCTGAACAGGGCACAGACGACACCCCTGAGGCCAAGACAGGTACTACAGTCACATAGGAATGGGCTGTGTTGCACTGTGTATGGGAGGTATGAAGCCTTTGGAACCCATTCTGGGAAGAATTATCATATGTCAATCATGTTATGGGAGTGAAGAGCTACTTTAAGGGGATAGTTCACTTTTTTGGCTTATTTTGTACTTCAACTAACCAGCTACCCTGGGTAAAAAAAAAAAGTATCTTTAAAGTGAAGTTGGCTCAATCACAGACAACTGATAATGGAGTCGGTATGATAATCCCGCCTATGTTTGACCCTCACGTCGCCATATGTCCCATCACTAGTACAAAGTGTACCTTGATACTGAACCTACCATCCCTGTCAACCTTCCCAACAGCTCAATGCTGTGAGCATCACAATAAAAACACAAGATACCTAAAGAAAGCAATGCCAAAAGGCTTCTCATAGCTATCCTGGATTTGTCAGATCGAAAGTTGAGACTTCAGAAACTTCTCTGCTGCAATGAATACGTAATTAGACCAAAGCAGGCAGACGGAATCAACAATTTTGCATCTTGTCTGCTGACACCCAATACATCTGCTAACATCTTCCATTTAGAAGTTTTGGAATAGAATCACTTACTTTCCCCCTGGAATCTAGTTCATAATAAGTTTGGAACAGAATCTATCCCTAATTTGCTTAAAATGTTTTGATGCGTGTTTAAACAATTACTCCCTCTTACTTTTGCAATTAATGAACTATTGGCCTGTGAAGGTCTGCGAAAGTTAAAGCTTAATGAGGTCCTGCCTCCAAAATTGTTTTGTAAAAGCCAAATCGGGTGACCCATTTGGGAAATTCTAAACACTGTCTTCTGATCGCAGATCTTGTTTTTCCCATTTATTTTCCATTGCTTATAGTGAATTTTCTTTTACCTCTTCGCTAACTCTGTCCACTTCTTCCTTTCCTCCCCCAGGTGCTCTCTCTCGTTCCCTCTCTTCCTCTTCGTCCTCCCTGGACTCCAGACATGGCCTGACCGTGCGGCCTCGGCCATTGCCGCGACAACGGCCTCCTGCAAGGCAGCGGCGAGAACGGCTCCACCCCAGCTCCAAAACCATGCCCCCTCCGACCCGCTCAAATCCCAGCCCTAGCCTCATTGGTACTGCACACTCGTGTCATAATTTCTGACCAACGTAATCCATTTACGTTGCTTTGAGTGACATACAGTTGAAATCTGAAGTTTACATACACTTAGGTTGGAGTCATTAAAACTCATTTTTCAACCACTGCACAAATTTCTTGTTAACAAACTATAGTTTTGGTAAATCGGTTAGGACATCTACTTTGTGCATGACACAAATAATTTTTCCAACAATTGTTTACAAACAGATTATTTCACTTATAATTCATTGTATCACAATTCCAGTGGGTCAGAAGTTTACATACACTAAGTTGACTGTGCCTTTAAACAGCTTGAAAAATGTCAGAAAATGATGTCATGGCTTTAGAAGCTTCTGATAAGATAATTGACATAATATGAGTCAATTGGAGGTGTACCTGTGGATGTATTTCAAGGCCTACCTTCAAACTCAGTGCCTCTTTGCTTGACATCATGGGAAAATCAAAAGAAATCAGCCAAGACCTCAGAAAGAAAATTGTAGACCTCCACAAGTCTGGTTCATCCTTGGGAGCAATTTCCAAACGCCTGAAGGTACCATGTTCATCTGTACAAATAATAGTACGCAAGTATAAACACCATAGGTCCACGCAGCCATCATACCGCTCAGGAAGGAGACGCGTTCTGTCTCCTAGAGATGAACATACTTTGTTGTGAAAAGTGCAAATACATCCCAGAACAACATCAAAGGACATTGTGAAGATGCTGGAGGAAACAGGTACAAAATCATCTACAGTGGAGAGAACAAGTATTTGAAACACTGCCGATTTTGCAGGTTTTCCTACTTACAAAGCATGTAGAGGTCTGTAATTTTTATCATAGGTACACTTCAACTGTGAGAGACGGAATCTAAAACGAAAATCACATTGTATGATTTTTAAGTAATTCATTTGCATTTTATTGCATGACATAAGTATTTGATCACCTACCAACCAGTAAGAATTCCGTCTCTCACAGACCTGTTAGTTTTTCTTTAAGAAGCCCTCCAGTTCTCCACTCATTACCTGTATTAACTGCACCTGTTTGAACTTGTTACCTGTATAAAAGACACCTGTCCACACACTCAATCAAACAGACTCCAACCTCTCCACAATGGCCAAGACCAGAGAGCTGTGTAAGGACATCAGGGATAAAATTGTAGACCTGCACAAGGCTGGGATGGGCTACAGGACAATAGGCAAGCAGCTTGGTGAGAAGGCAACAACTGTTGGCACAATTATTAGAAAATGGAAGAAGTTCAAGATGACGGTCAATCACCCTCGGTCTGGGGCTCCATGCAAGATCTCACCTCGTGGGGCATCAATGATCATGAGGAAGGTGAGTGATCAGCCCAGAACTACACAGCAGGACCTGGTCAATGACTTGAAGAGAGCTGGGACCACAGTCTCAAAGAAAACCATTGGTAACACACTACGCCGTCATGGATTAAAATCCTGCAGCGCACGCAAGGTCCCCCTGTTCAAGCCAGTGCATGTCCAGGCCCATCTGAAGTTTGCCAATGACCATCTGGATGATCCAGAGGAGGAATGGGAGAAGGTCATGTGGTCTGATGAGACAAAAATTGAGCTTTTTGGTCTAAACTCCACTCGCCGTGTTTGGAGGAAGAAGAAGAATGAGTACAACCCCAAAAACACCATCCCAACCATGAAGCATGGAGGTGGAAACATTATTCTTTGGGGATGCTTTTCTGCAAAGGGGACAGGACGACTGCACCGTATTGAGGGGAGGATGGATGGGGCCATGTATTGCGAGATCTTGGCCAACAACCTCCTTCCCTCAGTAAGAGCATTGAAGATGGGTCTTGGCTGGGTCTTCCAGCATGACAATGACCCGAAACACACAGCCAGGGCAACTAAGGAGTGGCTCCGTAAGAAGCATCTCAAGGTCCTGGAGTGACCTAGCCAGTCTCCAGACCTGAACCCAATAGAACATCTTGGGAGGGAGCTGAAAGTCCGTATTGCCCAGCGACAGCCCCGAAACCTGAAGGATCTGGAGAAGGTCTGTATGGAGGAGTGGGCCAAAATCCCTGCTGCAGTGTGTGCAAACCTGGTCAAGACCTACAGGAAATGTATGATCTCTGTAATTGCAAACAAAGGTTTCTGTACCAAATATTAAGTTCTGCTTTTCTGATGTATCAAATACTTATGTCATGCAATAAAATGCAAATTAATTACTTAAAAATCATATCATGTGATTTTCTGGATTTTTGTTACAGACCTCTACATGCTTTGTAAGTAGGAAAACCTGCAAAATCAGCAGTGTATCAAATACTTGTTCTCCCCACTGTATATCCACAGTAAAACGAGTCCTACAGTGGGGGAAAAAAGTATTTAGTCAGCCACCAATTGTGCAAGTTCTCCCACTTAAAAAGATGAGAGAGGCCTGTAATTTTCATCATAGGTACACGTCAACTATGACAGACAAATTGAGAAAAAAAATCCAGAAAATCACATTTTAGGATTTTTAATGAATTTATTTGCAAATTATGGTGGGCAATAAGTATTTTGTCACCTACAAACAAGCAAGATTTCTGGCTCTCACAGACCTGTAACTTCTTCTTTAAGAGGCTCCTCTGTCCTCCACTCGTTACCTGTATTAATGGCACCTGTTTGAACTTGTTATCAGTATAAAAGACACCTGTCCACAACCTCAAACAGTCACACTCCAAACTCCACTATGGCCAAGACCAAAGAGCTGTCAAAGGACACCAGAAACAAAATTGTAGACCTGCACCAGGCTGGGAAGACTGAATCTGCAATAGGTAAGCAGTTTGGTTTGAAGAAATCAACTGTGGGAGCAATTATTAGGAAATGGAAGACATACAAGACCACTGATAATCTCCCTCGATCTGGGGCTCCACGCAAGATCTCACCCCGTGGGGTCAAAATGATCACAAGAACGGTGAGCAAAATCCCAGAACCACACGGGGGGACCTAGTGAATGACCTGCAGAGAGCTGGGACCAAAGTAACAAAGCCTACCATCAGTAACACACTACGCCGCCAGGGACTCAAATCCTGCAGTGCCAGACGTGTCCCCCTGCTTAAGCCAGTACATGTCCAGGCCCGTCTGAAGTTTGCTAGAGTGCATTTGGATGATCCAGAAGAGGATTGGGAGAATGTCATATGGTCAGATGAAACCAAAATAGAACTTTTTGGTAAAAACTCAACTCGTCGTGTTTGGAGGACAAAGAATGCTGAGTTGCATCCAAAGAACACCATACCTACTGTGAAGCATGGGGGTGGAAACATCATGCTTTGGGGCTGTTTTTCTGCAAAGGGACCAGGACGACTGATCCGTGTAAAGGAAAGAATGAATGGGGCCATGTATCGTGAGATTTTGAGTGAAAACCTCCTTCCATCAGCAAGGGCATTGAAGATGAAACGTGGCTGGGTCTTTCAGCATGATAATGATCCCAATCACACCGCCCGGGCAACGAAGGAGTGGCTTCGTAAGAAGCATTTCAAGGTCCTGGAGTGGCCTAGCCAGTCTCCAGATCTCAACCCCATAGAAAATCTTTGGAGGGAGTTGAAAGTCTGTGTTGCCCAGCGACAGCCCCAAAACATCACTGCTCTAGAGGACATCTGCATGGAGGAATGGGCCAAAATACCAGCAACAGTGTGTGAAAACCTTGTGAAGACTTACAGAAAACGTTTGACCTGTGTCATTGCCAACAAAGGGTATATAACAAAGTATTGAGAAACTTTTGTTATTGACCAAATACTTATTTTCCACCATATATAATTTGCAAATAAATTCATTAAAAATCCTACAATGTGATTTTCTGGATTTTTTTTCCTCATTTTGTCTGTCATAGTTGACGTGTACCTATGATGAAAATTACAGGCCTCTCTCATCTTTTTAAGTTGGAGAACTTGCACAATTGGTGGCTGACTAAATACTTTTTTCCCCCACTGTATATCGACATAACCTGAAAGGCCGCTCAGCAAGGAATAAGCCACTGCTCCAAAACCGCCATAAAAAAGCCAGACTACGGTTTGCAACTGCACATGTGGACAAAGATCGTACTTTTTGGAGAAATGTCCTCTGGTCTGATGAAACAAAAATAGAACTGTTTGGCCATAATGACCATCGTTATGTTTGGAGGCACTTCACAAAATAGATGGCATCATGAGGAAGGAAAATGATGTGGATATATTGAAGCAACATCTCAAGACATCAGTCAGGAAGTTGAAGCTTGGTCACAAATGGATCTTCCAAATGGACAATGACCCCAAGCATACTTCCAAGCCCTGACCTGAACTCTATAGAACATTTGTGGGCAGAACTGAAAAAGTGTGTGCGAGGAAGGAGGCCTTCAAACCTGACTCAGTTACACCAGCTCTGTCAGGAGGAATGGGCCAAAATTCACCCAGCTTATTCTGGGAAGCTTGTGGAAGGCTACCCTAAACGTTTGACCCAAGTTAAACAATTTAAAGGCAATGCTACCAAATACTAATTGAGTGTATGTAAACTTCTGACCCACTGAGAATGTGATGAAAATAATTAAAACTGAATTAAATCATTCTCTCTACTATTATTCTGACATGTCACATTCTTAAAATAAAGTGGTGATCCTAACTGACCTAAAACAGGGAATTTTTACTAGAATTAAATGTCAGGAATTTTGAAAAACTGAGTTTAAATGTATTTGGCAAAGGTGTATGTAAACTTCCGACTTCGACTGTACATGTACCTTATATGATGGAACCAGTTTAAAGTCATAGAGGAGCCTTTTATATTGCTCTCTGATCCGATTATTAGTTAGTTACATTGGCAATTGAGTCATATTGATTAGTGAGCTCTCGAGCAGTATAGACAATCCTTACTTTAGTAATGACCATGAGGCCGTGGTAATGTTGAGAGCTGAGATTACTAATATTATTATGGCAATAAAGGTGCTTGAATAATAAGCCATTATTATGGTGGTGGCATTAGTGAAGATGATGGTGATGATACAGTAGTGATGATGATAATGATGATTATAATAATGGCTTCCCTGATGTTACAGCTGTTTATGGTGTTGGTAATAACATTAATATTCTCTCTACCCCTCCCATGTTCCAGTACCCCGGAGCCGGACTCCCTCGGCCAGTAGCTCCTTGTGCGACGGGCCCGAGGTGCGCCTAGGGGAGAGGGTGTTGGTGGTGGGCCAGAGAACAGGGGTGGTCCGCTTCTACGGCAAGACCAACTTTGCCCCAGGTCAGATCACTGTCTATTCCCCAAACCCACTACACACATCACACTACATCCACTGGTAACCATGAGAACTGCCATACTAACAGGGTTGCGGTCAATTCTATTTCAATTTAGTCAATACTGAAAGTGTTCTGAAATGATGGAGTCACCCATGATTCATCAAACAATATTTTGAAAGAGGAAGTAAAGTACTTTAAGTATATTTTTTTGTTTGTCTCCTCTGAAGCTAATTGTATGGATTTTTTTCTATTAATAATGTTAAATTAACAGCTGTACAGAAAGACTCATGTGAAGGCCAAATTACAGAGGAGGAACTTCTTGATGCAATTAAAGCCTTTAAGTCTGGGAAAACTCCAGGGCTGGATGGCATACCAGTGGAGGTATACCAAACCTTTTTTGATATACTCAGAGGACCATTATTAGTATGTTTTAACCGCTCCTATATAAATGGTAGATTATCAGATACACAACAAGGTCTGATTTCATAATTACTGAAACAGGATCCAAGTGGTAAATATAAAGATCCAGTCCATTAAAGAAATTGGAGGCCTCTTACATTTCAGTGTTGTGATGCAAAAATTCTAGCAAAATACATAGCGCATGGAATTAAAAAGGTATTGTCAGATATTATTCATCCTAAACAGACAGGTTTTTTACATGGGCAATACATTGGAGATAATATAAGACAAGTACTGGAAACAATAGAACACTATGAAAAATCTGGAAAACCAGGCCTGGTATTCATAGCTGACTTTGAAAAGGCTTTTGATAAAGTATGACTGGAGTTTATATATAAATGCCTGGAATATTTCAATTTTGGAGAATCTCTTATAAAATGGGATAAAGTTATGTATAGTAAATAATGGTTACTTCTCAGAAAGTTTAAACTGTCAACAGGAGTAAAACAAGGTTGTCCACTATCGGCATATCTATTTATTATTGCCGTCGAAATGTTAGCTGTTAAAATCCAACAGATCCAACAATAATATAAGGGATTAGAAATCCAGGGCTTAAAAACAAATGTCATTCTACGCTGATGATTCCTGTTTTCTTTTAAATCCACAATTTTGATCCCTCCACAGCCTCATAGTGGATCTAGATACTTTTTCTAACCTCTCTGGATTACAACCAAATTATGATATGTACAATACATTACGTATTGGATCACAGAAAAATGCAACTTTTACATTACCGTGTAGTTTACCAATAAAATGGTCTGATGGTGATGTGGACATACTCGGTATACATATCCTGAAGAAAGAAATTATCTCACTCCAATAAATTGAAATAGAAAGTTATCAAAAATACATAAGATATTGCTAACATGGAAAGGAAAATACCTGTCTATTTGTGGAAAATTCACCCTGATTAACTCTTTAGTCATATCCCAGTTTACCTATTTTCTTATGGGCTTGCCTACACCTAGCAACCTGTTTTTAAATTATATGAGCAAAACATATTCCATTTTATTTGGAATGGCAAGACAGACCAAATTAAAGGGGCCTATTTATATAATGAATATTAATTCGGAGGGCAGAAATTATTACATATTAAAGCATTAGACCTATCACTAAAGGCGTCAGTCATACAAAAGTTATACTTAAATCCGAACTGGTTCTCTAGCAAATTAGTAAGAATGTCTCACCCAATGTTCAAGAATGGCCTTTTTCCCTTTATTCAGATTACAACCTCTCACTTTCAGTTATTTGAAAATAAAATAATCTCCAAAATATCACTATTTTTAAAACAAGCCATAGAAAGTTGGTTCCAATTTCAGTTTAATCCACCAGAAAAGACAGAACAAAAAATACAACAAATATTGTGGTTAAACTCAAAATACGAATTGATAAAAAAAAAACATGATTTTTCAATAACATAAAAAAAAAAGTTATAATCTTTGTAAATGATATAAAATTAGGACTGGTGGAGTTATGTTACACATGCAACTAACAAAAATATATGGAAATGTCTGCTCTACCCAAAATTACAACCAACTAATGGCAGCATTACCGCAAAAATGGAAGAGGCAAGCAGAAGGGGGAAAAAGTAAGGAACTTGTCTGTCGGCCCTGCATTTTTTATTTTTTCACCTTTATTTAACCAGGTAAGCCAGTTGAGAACAAGCATCAAAGGCCAAAATTGTTTAAAGAACATTTTGATGAATAAAAAAGTATACCAGTTTAATTTAAGGACCAAAAAATGGACAGCTGTGCCATATACAGTGGGGGAAAAAAGTATTTAGTCAGCCACCAATTGTGCAAGTTCTCCCACTTAAAAAGATAAGAGAGGCCTGTAATTTTCATCATAGGTACACGTCAACTATGACAGACAAAATGAGAAAATATTTTCCAGAAAATCACATTGTAGGATTTTTAATGAATTTATTTGCAAATTATGGTGGAAAATAAGTATTTGGTCAATAACAAAAGTTGCTCAATACTTTGTTATATACCCTTGGTTGGCAATGATACAGGTCAAACGTTTTCTGTAAGTCTTCCCAAGGTTTTCACACACTGTTGCTGGTATTTTGGCCCATTCCTCCATGCAGATGTCCTCTAGAGCAGTGATGTTTTGGGGCTGTCGCTGGGCAACACAGACTTTCAACTCCCTCCAAAGATTTTCTATGGGGTTGAGATCTGGAGACTGGCTAGGCCACTCCAGGACCTTGAAATGCTTCTTACGAAGCCACTCCTTTGTTTCCTGGGCGATGTGTTTGGGATCATTGTCATGCTGAAAGACCCAGCCACGTTTCATCTTCAATGCCCTTGCTGATGGAAGGAGGTTTTCACTCAAAATCTCACGATACATGGCCCCATTCATTCTTTCCTTTACACGGATCAGTCGTCCTGGTCCCTTTGCAGAAAAACAGCCCCAAAGCATGATGTTTCCACCCCCATGCTTCACAGTAGGTATGGTGTTCTTTGGATGCAACTCAGCATTCTTTGTCCTCCAAACACGACGAGTTGAGTTTTTACCAAAAAGTTCTATTTTGGTTTCATCTGACCATATGACATTCTCCCAATCCTCTTCTGGATCATCCAAATGCACTCTAGCAAACTTCAGACGGGCCTGGACATGTACTGGCTTAAGCAGGGGGACACGTCTGGCACTGCAGGATTTGAGTCCCTGGCGGCGTAGTGTGTTACTGATGGTAGGCTTTGTTACTTTGGTCCCAGCTCTCTGCAGGTCATTCACTAGGTCCCCCCGTGTGGTTCTGGGATTTTTGCTCACCGTTCTTGTGATCATTTTGACCCCACGGGGTGAGATCTTGCGTGGAGCCCCAGATCGAGGGAGATTATCAGTGGTCTTGTATGTCTTCCATTTCCTAATAATTGCTCCCACAGTTGATTTCTTCAAACCAAGCTGCTTACCTATTGCAGATTCAGTCTTCCCAGCCTGGTGCAGGTCTACAATTTTGTTCTGGTGTCCTTTGACAGCTCTTTGGTCTTGGCCATAGTGGAGTTTGGAGTGTGACTGTTTGAGGTTGTGGACAGGTGTCTTTTATACTGATAACAAGTTCAAACAGGTGCCATTAATACAGGTAACGAGTGGAGGACAGAGGAGCCTCTTAAAGAAGAAGTTACAGGTCTGTGAGAGCCAGAAATCTTGCTTGTTTGTAGGTGACCAAATACTTATTTTCCACCATAATTTGCAAATAAATTCATAAAAAATCCTACAATGTGATTTTCTGGAATTTTTTTCTCAATTTCTTTTTTATAGTTGACGTGTACCTATGATGAAAATTACAGGCCTCTCTCATCTTTTTAAGTGGGAGAACTTGCACAATTGGTGGCTGACTAAATACATTTTTTCCCCACTGTACACTAATCGATGGGGCCAGATGGTTAAAGCCTTTAAGTAATTTTTATTTTGTGCAAACTGCCACCAAAAGGAAAGATATTGGGCAATGTGGTGGTTATCGCATAATTAAAATACAGTGAGCTCCAAATGTATTGGGACAGGTACATATTTTTGGCTCTTGTACTCCACCACATTGGATTTGAAATGATACAATGACTGAGGTTAAAGTTTAGACTCAGCTTTCATTTGAGGGTATTTTCATCCAAATCGGGTGAACTGTTTAGAAACTTAAGCACTTTTTGTAGATAGTCCCCCCATTTTATTGGACCAAAAGTATTGGGACAAATTCACTTTTGTGTATTAAAGTAGTTACAATTGTAGTTTTGGTCCCATATTCCTAGCACTCAATGATTACATCAAGGTTGTGACTCTAGAAACTTGTTGGATGCATTTGCTGTTTGCTTTGGTTGTGTTTCAGATTATTTTCTGCCCAATAGAAATGAATGGTAAATAATGAATTGTCATTTTGGAGTCACTTTTATTGTAAATAAGAATAGAATATGTTTCTAAACACTTCTACATTCATGAGGATATGACCATGATTACAGATAATCCTGAATGGTTTGTGAATAATGATGAGTAAGAAAGTTACAGACGCACAAATATCATACCCCCCCCCCCCCCCCCCCCCCCCCCAAAAAAAAAAAGAACAAAAAAGAAGGTTAACCTCTTAGGGGTATGATATTTGTGTGTATTTATTATACTAAAGTTGAGGACACTGTTGATTTTGTGTGCATTATACATTTACTATACTTTTCACCGCATTTGTTGAAAACTAAATCTGAAAATACTCTGGAAACATTCAGTAACATGATAAGAATATACTTTCAAAATTTGGGGTAGGTGCAACATAAGACAAAATAATTACAAGCGTTGGAGTGAGAGGTCAAACTGGCCACACACCTCTCTCAAAGAAGAGTCTTCAACTATAAGGTGCTTTTTTTATTTCGCTCTCCTAGCTATGCCATTGAGGAACTAGAGCAAGCAGACTTGTTGTTTTGTTTGGAATACAGCCCTGCATCCCCGCCATCATACAATTACTGTTGTTGTTTACGCAATCCAAAAATGGTCCGTTATAAATCGCAATCTGGGTCAGGTGGGCATCATTTGAAAGCTTGTTATGTTGCCAACATGACTAGCTAAATTATCAAATACTATCTTACAGTGTTAGGCATTTACAAGGCAATTCATAAAACAGGGTTTAAAGTTCTCCGTCACGTTGACGGATTTCCGTCATATGGATCCTGAGGAGGTTGTTTTTGAGATCCGTGTAGATCCGCTATTATAAAAAAACGAGACAAGACCGAGCTATTCAAAATGTGGTCTCTAGACCGGACTTGAGACCAAGACGGGTCTGGAGTACTACAACACTGATATAAGCACTTGGCCCCTCCCAGGACCATACAATTACGCAATTGGCAATTACAACCAATAAACAGTTACAACCAATAAATGTAAAATGCAATTTCCACATCCATTTTTACATTATAAATTAGTCTTAATCAGACTTAGTTATTAATAATGATATTTCATCACCATTCATACATGGAACAATCATTTGATCTTATTCAACCTGCTGACTCCAAAGCGTGACGCACAGGCCACATAGCCTATTTCTATGCGCACGGAGGAGCACTCGCCCCTATTCCAAACAACAAGAATGACAGAGCCATAGGACACAGACACACGGGGGAACTCCAACATAACCCAGGAAATAAGAACAAAGGAAACCATACATTTAATTAAATAAACACTTCTTGAAACACACAGGAAACTGTTGAGTGAAAAACACAGCAGCCTTACAGTTATTGACACACTCAAACCGGTACGCCTGGTACCTATTACCATACCCTGTTCAAAGGTACTTAAATATTTGGTCTTGCCCATCCACCCTCTGAATGGCACACACATACAATCCATGTCTCAAGGCTTAAAAATCCTTCTTTAACCTGTCTCCTCCCCTTCATCTACACTGATTGGAGTGGATTTAACAGGTGACATCAATAAAGGATCATAGCTTTCACCTGGATTCACCTGGTCACTATGTTGTGGAAAGAGCAGGTGTTTCTAAGGTTTTGTACACTGTAGATTTACCATATATGCATTTAAACGCGTGAAAGCAACAGCAAACATTTCAACAAGAGAACAAAGCACTCTCCACTGGCGGGAGTTTGGATAGCATAAGTGGAGAAACGTGCCTATGGTGCATCTTCGCCACAGAAATAAAACATTTTAACTAATTCCAAATGCAAGCTTCATGAGTAAATGATCAATTTCAAGCAATTTTGACATACCAAAACACCAGTAGGCCTGTGCTAGTAATTGTTGTTTGATGCCCCGTTGCTGGTGAGCTTGCAAAGTAAACTGTTAATATTCTTCGTCACCAAACTATTTTTGGAGCTGCATTTATTTATTATGGCAATGCTCTCTCCCAACAATTTGATGTTTGCACTGCACCCGATCCTATAGCTGTACAGAAAATCAGCATTCTGTTCGCTAGCTCACCCGACCTGTTGATTGACAGTTTGCTGGTCCAATCAGTGGGCTTAGTGTGCGTTTCACTAGCGTTTTTTTTTGCAAGGGCGATGCTGCGGCTACTGTCTCTGGGTGGGTGGTGGAGAGTAATGCCTTGTTCACGTGCTAGTCAGAACTAGGAAACTCTGAAATGTCCGACTTGCTAACTGGTTGAATGCGACACTTGTATAACTACAACCAGTTAGCACGTTGAAAATGTCAGAATTCCGACTAGCACGTAAATGCGGCATTATCCACAGAGTGACAAAACCTTGCCAAATAATTTCAAGTCATCAGTCTCAAGTCAAAGTTGAATCGTGAGTCTTAAGGCTCCAAGTCAAGTCTCATGTCATTTTATTGTCTATCATGTCGAGTCTCAAGTCATCAAATTTGTGACTCGAGTCCAAGTCATGTAACTTGAGTTAACAACTTTGCTATAGTATGCCTAAGGGCTTTGAGATTAGTCTCTAGACATCCGCGTTGCATCCCACATTTTTCAAATGCTTCGACTTAACAGCATCTGTATGTAAATAAAACAGCAGTTTGGACATCCGGCTTTCCTACGTCACTGCCGTTTCACGTTGTTGCCCTAGTAAACAATCCTGCAGACACAAAGTAGTAGCTAACAAGATTCTCTCGTCCTCGGGCGTTCTAACTTAATCTTACAGATCACGCTAAATAGTGGCAACTAGCATATTAGCCAAAATATAAGTATTGTCTTTTTGGAAATATGCTGGTAAAGTCAAACGTTACAACGTGTTCTAAACCGCTCTGGTGACAAACACACTTTTTGCCGTGTCTCCATTTGTCCACGTGGCTGCTTTTCTGCTCTTTGCTACCACTGAAAAAAATCTGTAAGGTTGCCCATTATTTTGTTTTTTTGTTATTTATTATTTTGTTTTGTAACACTGAGGCAGTGGGAGAACCTATTCAAGTAAGTAAATACATTTTGAAAATGTAAAAAAAATATATGTATTATTAGCTAGCTAGATAGCTGGCCACCTTGTAGGATAATTCAACTGAGCTGCTAGCTAGCTAGTTAACTTTACACACTCTTTAGCTAAGTGAATTAAATGTCATTGAGCTAGCTAAATTCCTATTAGCTAGCTATCTTGATGTAATCACTGTAAATTAAATACAATCTCCAAATGCATTTGTTGATAAGAGCCATGGAAGAGGGTGAAATTCCAACTTCAGTTGTCAAGTAAAGGGAGCGTGTAGTGTACTGGATAGGGAATGTAATTTTGTGGGAGGACATTATGAAAATATTATTCTGTTCCAGTGCCTAGAGGGGAAGACTTTGAGGACAGAGAGATAATAGCAACATAATATTCAGTGCTGTCTATTTTTAGTATAATGGAGCTGTCATGATCGTTTACAGTTGGAACGGACCAAGGCGCAGCGTGATATGCGTACATGTTTATTTTAATGAATAAACAACCGACAAAACAATAAACAAACGAAACGTGAAGTCCAAGGTGGAACACAAAACATACCTACACGGAACAAGATCCCACAACCCACTAGTGCCAATAGGCTACCTAAGTATGGTCCCCAATCAGAGACAACGAGCGACAGCTGCCTCTGATTGGGAACCACACCGGCCAACATAGATCTAGACGATCTAGATCTAAACCTAGAAAATACAACATAGAACATACCACACTGAAAATACACACCCTGACTCAACAAAAACGAGTCCCCAGAGTCAGGGCGTGACAGTACCCCCCCCCCCCCCCCCCCCCCCCCCCCCCCCCCCAAAGGTGGGGACTCCGACCGCGCAACATAAACTGGGGACTCCGACCGCGCAACATAAACATCACAGGGTAGGGGCCGGGTGGGCATTCCGCCTCGGAGGCGGATCCGGCTCAGGGCGTGACGACCACTTACTCTCCGCCTCCCTGTTGCGCCCCTGGTCTGGTCTGGACCTCGGCGCGCTGCTTCCCCTATCCTTCCTCCCACGAAGTACCAAGCCCTGTCTGGACCCTGGTGTGGGAGACCCCGAACCTGGAGAGGGGCTGACGTCTGGGTCTGGACTGGAGCCGCTGACCGGAGCTTGACCGGGCACCGGTGGAGAGGACTATACAGGCTCCGGACTGGAGCCGCTGACCGGAGCTGGATTGGGCACCGGTGGAGCGGATTGCTCTGGCTCCGGAGTGGAGCCGCTGACCGGATCTGGACTGGACCCCGGTGGAGCGGACTGCTCTGGCTCCGGAGTGGAGCTGCTGACCGGAGCTGGATCAGGCACCGGTGGAGCGGACTGCTCTGGCTCTGGAGTGGAGCCGCTGACCGGAGCTGGACTGGACCCCAGTGAAGCGGATTGCTCTGGCTCCGGAGTGGAGCAGCTGACCGGAGCTGGATCAGGCACCGGTGGAGCGGACTGCTCTGGCTCTGGAGTGGAGCCGCTGACCGGAGCTGGACTGGACCCCAGTGAAGCGGATTGCTCTGGCTCCGGAGTGGAGCAGCTGACCGGAGCTGAACTGGGCACCGGTGGAGCAGACTGCTCTGGCTCTGGAGTGGAGCAGCTGACCGTTGCCAGACCAGGCACCGGTGGAACAGGCACGGGCCGTGCCGGACTGGACACATGCACCACTGGCTTGGTGCGAGGGGCAGGAACAGGCCGGGCCGGGCTGGCGACGCACACCACTGGCTTGGTGCGAGGGGCAGGAACAGGCCGGGCTGGCGACGCGCACCACTGGCTTGGTGCGAGGGGCAGGAACAGGCCGGGCCGGGCTGGCGACGCGCACCACTGGCTTGGAGGTTATTTTCCTGGCACCACACTCCCAGAGTCCTCACCTCCTCCCTGTAGGCGGTTTTGTCATTGTAGGTAATCAAGCCTACTGCTGTTGTGTTGTCTGCAAACTTGATGATTGAGTTGGAGGCGTGCTTGGCCACGCAGTCATGGGTGAACAGGGAGTACAGGAGGGGGCTGAGCACGCACCCTTGTGGGGCCCCAGTGTTGAGGATCAGTGAAGTGGAGATGTTGTTTCCAACTTTCACCACCTGGGGGCGGCCCGTCAGGAAGTCCAGGACCCAGTTGCACAGGGCAGGGTTCAGACCCAGGGCCTCGAGCTTAATGATGAGCTTGGAGGGTACTATGGTATTGAATGCTAAGCTATAGTCAATGAACAGCATTCTTACATAGGTATTCCTCTTGTCCAGATGGAGTTGGTCTAGGGTGACAGGTAAGGTAGAGGTGATATGATCCTTGACTAGTCTCTCAAAGCACTTCATGATGACAGAGGTGAGTGCTACAGGGTGATAGTCATTTAGTTCAGTTACCTTTGCTTTCTTCGGTACAGGAACAATGGTGGCCATCTTGAAGCATGTGGGAACAGCAGACTGGGAAAGGGAGAGATTGAATATGTCCGTAAACACACCAGCCAGATGGTATGCGCATGCTCTGAGGACGCGGCTAGGGATGCCATCTGGGCCGGCAGCCTTGTGAGGGTTAACACGCTTAAATGTCTTACTCACGTCGGCCATGGAGAAGGAGAGGCCACAGTCCTTGGTAGTGGGCCTCGTCAGTGGCACTGTGTTATCCTCAAAGCGGTTGAAGAAGGTGTTTAGCTTGTCCGGAAGCAAGATGTCGGTGACGTGGCTGGTTTTCCTTTTGTAGTCCGTGATTGTCTGTAGACCCTGCCACATATGTCTTGTGTCTGAGCCGTTGAATTGCGACTCCACTTTGTCTCTATACTAATGTTTTGCCAGTTTAATTGCCTTGCGGAGTGAGTAGCTGCACTGTTTGTATTCTGCCATGTTCCCAGTCACCTTGCCATGGTTGAATGCGGTGGTTCGTGCTTTTAGATTAGCGTGAATGCTGCCCTCTATCCACGGTTTCTTGTTAGGGAAGGTTTTAATAGTCACAGTGGGCACAGCATCACCTATACACTTCCTGATAAACTCACTCACAGTTTCAGTGTATTCGTTAAAATTATTTCCAGAAGCTACCCGGAACATATCCCAGTCCGCGTGATCAAAACAATCTTGAAGCGTGGATTCCGATTGGTCAGACCAGCGTTGAATAGTCCTTAGCACGGGTATTTCCTGTTTGAGTTTCTGCCTATAGGATGGGAGAAGCAAAATGGAGTCATGGTCAGATTTGCCGAAAGGAGGTCGTGGGAGGGCCTTATAACCATCCCGGAAGTTCGAATAGCAATGGTCGAGGTTTTTGGCAGCACGAGTACAACAGTCGATATGTTGATAGAACTTCGGCCGCCTAGTCCTCAAATTTGCTTTGTTAAAATCCCGGCTACAATAAATGTAGCCTCAGGATATGTGGTTTCCAATTTGCATAAGGTCCAGTGAAGTTCTTTGAGGGCCATCGTGGTATCGGCTTGAGGGGGGATATACACGGCCGTGACTATAACCAAATAAAATTATCTTGGGAGATAATACGGTCTGCATTTGATTGTGAGAAATTCTAGGTCGGGTGAACAGAAGGACTTGAGTTCCTGTATGTTACTACAATTACACCATGAGCTGTTAATCATGAAACACACACCCCCGCCCTTCTGCTTCCCTGAGAGATATTTATTCCTGTCTGCGCGATGAACTGAGAACCCCTCTGGCTGGACCGATTCCGACAGAATATCCCAAGAGAGCCATGTTTGCGTGAAACAGAGTATGTTACAGGCCTTGATGTCTCTCTGGAAATAAATCCTTGAGGTTGCAGTTGTTCCCATAGACAGTACATGGTTGCTCTATGTATCACTGACCCTGGATAAGCTAAAGACTGGGCTAACACGGCTAACCTTTTAGGTCAATAATATGCTATTTTTATCAACATTTTGTTGGCTTTGTAATCCTGAGAGAAAATGAACTAGCTAGTAGCTAGCTAATTATACCTATGTAGCTTACAAGGTTAGCTGACTTTTCTCAAAACAAACCTCATTGTGGCTAGCTACTTCATTTCACTCTTGCTAGCATGTACACAGCCAAATATCACTTCAGAAACGGCAAAATATTTATGGCCAGCATTGTAGAGCATTTCTCCCCTCTTGCTGTAGCTTTAGCTCATCTCAAAACAACAGAGAAATGCTGTGAAAACCAGCGTGCTGCAGCACATTTCAAAATGTCGTTCTAAAATGTTGCATGATGGAGACAAACGAGGGCGATAGTGCAGGGATTGAGGAGGAGGACGTTGAAGAACGAGTGAGAAGATGGAAGTCGATATGGAGCTCGAGATAAAACAACTGAAAAAAAGGACACAAAATACATGTTTCCGAGGTGATGATTTTTCATGAGCACAGTTCCGCCTCGCATTTTAAGGTCTGCCTTGCCACACCCATGATTTGTTGGGAGAGTTGGCTGTCTGAAGAAGACAACCTCAGATATTTTTATTCTCATCATTTTTTTGAAGTGGCCAAAATAATCTGTCATTGAAACCAGACCCTAGTCACTGTTGCCTACGGTCTGGTTTTTGAGGCTGCTTTGAGATTATACCTATGAGCAATCCCCGGGGTTAAATTCTCTACTGCATGTAGTATCATCATACATAATATTAAGCATCATAGTACTGTATATTTGTGTTCTCACTTGTTTGTACTTCTGTTGCCATGCAAAGGCCATGCCAAGGCATTTCCTACAAGCTTCCTTAATCAGGGTTAACAATTTGCAATTTAAGCATGTTCACAAAGTCAGAAACAAACAAAGCTGGTTTTAAGTGTATGGCAAATTGTTGAAAGTATATTGAAGTCATGCTCTTAACACATGTTCTTTACGTAGGGATTGCGGTTGCATTGGACATTTTCATTAGCATTGAGTAATAGTGGCAGCAGCATCACTTGACCTCCCCATTAGCAATATGGATTATGCAATGTATACATGATACGTAATATACATTGTCTACTGAAAGTCTACACACCCCTTGCACAGTCTTCACATTTTTTTGCCTTAAAATTAAATCTAAAAAGGGATTACATTTGATTTTTTTCCTACAGATGGACACAACCTACTCTAAATGATGAAAGTGAAATAAAATTCTAGAACATTTTCCTAATGAATAGTTTATTTTATTTTGTATTTTTAGATGTCTTGATTGCCCAGAGTAAATGCTTGATGGAAGCACCTTTGGAAGCCATTACTGCTGTGAATAATTTTGAATAAGATTCTACCAAACTCTATGCTAACCATTATTGGTTATGTTGAGAGGTTAGTATCTCTTGGGTGTATGATCTTTGACCCTCTAACTTTCTCACTCATCATTATTTATGATTCATTCAGGATTATCTGTAATCATGGTAGCATCCACATTAATGTAGATGTGTTTAGAAACATATTATATTCTTATTTATAATAAAAGTGACTCCAAAATAACACAGTACATTATTTACCATTCATTTCTATTGGGCACAAAATAATCTGAAACACAACCAAAACGAACCGCAAATGCATCCAACAAGTTTGTAGAGTCACAAGCTTGATGTAGTCATTGTGTGCTAGGAATATGGGACCAAGTGCTAAACTTTTGAATACTTTATTCATAAGAATCGTTAGGGGTGTCAATTTTGACCCTACCTTTTTTAAGGAAAAAAGTATTACTGTTAATCAAAATATTTCTCTCTGAGCAATTGTATTAGTATAAAATATAATTTCCGATTTTTTTTTACCATACAATATACAGTGCATTCGGAAAGTATTAAGACCCCTTGACTTTTTATGTTACAGCCTCATTCTAAAATATATTTTTTCCCTCGTCAATCTACACACAATACCCCATAATGACAAAGCAAAAACTGGTTTTTAGAAATGTTTGCTAATTATATATATAAAAATGAATACCATTACATAAGTATTCAGACCCTTTGCTTTGAGACTCGAAATTGAGCTCAGGTGCATCCTTTTTCCATTGATCATCCTTGATGTTTCTACAACTTGATTGGTGTCCACCTGTGGTAAATTCAATTGATTGGACACAATTTGGAAAGGCACAGACCTGTCTATATAAGGTCCCACAGTTGACAGTGCATGTCAGAGCAAAAACCAAGTCATGAGGTCAAAGGAATTGTCCGTAGAGCTCCGAGACAGGATTGTGTCGAGGGACAGATCTGGGGAAGGGTACCAAAAAAATTATCCAGCATTGAAGGTCCCCAAGAACAAACTGGCCTCGATCATTGTTAAATGGAAGAAGTTTGGCACCACCAAGACTCTTCCTAGAGCTTGCCCCCCCCCAGCCAAACTGAGCAATCGGGGGAGAAGGGCCTTGGTTAGGTAGGTGACCAATAACCTGATGGTCACTCTGATAGAGCTCCAGAGTTCCTCTGTGGAGATGGGAAAACCTTCCAGAAGGACAACCATCTCTGCAGCTCTCCACCAATGAGGCCTTTATGGTAGATGTTTTTCGGTGGCTGGGACTGGGAGACTAGTCAGGATTGAGGGAATGATGAACAGAAGAAAGTACTGGGAGATCCTTAATGAAAACCTGCTCCAGAGCGCTCAGGACCTCAGACTGGAGCGAAGGTTCACCTTCCAACAGGACAACGACCCTTAGCACACAGCCAAGACAACTCAGGAGTGGCTACGGGACAAGTCTCTGAATGTCCTTGAGTGGCCCAGCCAGAGCCCGGACTTGAACCCGATCAAACATCTCAGGAGAGACCTGAAAATAGCTGTGCAGTGACGCTCCCCATCCAACCTGACAAAGCTTGAGAGGATCTGCAGAGAAGAATGGGAGAAACTCCCCAAATACAGGTGTGCCACGCTTGTAGCGTCAAACCCAAGAAGACTCAAGGCTGTAATCTTCTGCCAAAGGTGCATCAATAAAGTACTGAGTAAAGGGTCTGAATACTTATGTAAATGTGATATTTCAGTTTTTTATTATTAATACATTTGCAAACATTTTTAAAAACCAGTTTTTGCTTTGTCAATATTGGGTATTGTGTGTAGATTGATGAGGGGGGGAAAAACAATTTAATCCATTTTAGAATAAGGCTGTAATGTAACAAAAGGTGGAAAAAGTCAAGGGGTCTGAATACTTTCCAAATGCACTGTAGCTCAGTATTTTAACTATTTATTTTATACAGTCATTATTGCTTATCTTTATCAAGGCTGTCTATAATTTCAGACCCCACTGTTTATCATCTACATAAATATAGCTATGATTGTGTTTTCTGTTGATTCAGTACTTGTGTTTTAAACTCTCCACAGGAGAAAATGTTTGGTAACACTTTACTTGAAGTGTTCTTGGGACTCTACTCCGCAGTATCAATCCTTTGGATACACAGAAGCCAGAACTAACCGGGTACTATTAAGTGGAGTGTATAGGCTTTGGGCAGGTCTGTCTGTCATTGGAACAACTTCGGTGCAAACACAGTTAGTTTTCTCTTCATTCAGTCATTTTCAAGGTGAAGGGCCAGATGTTCTGTCTTGAAAGTGAAAGTGAAGTTCCATTGTCACAGTTTCTCAACAAACCTCCATTCAAGAGATTTATAGAAGGGCACAGTTTACTTTCTTTTAACCAAATAACATTTTAATAAACATTTCATAAGCAGTAACAAAGGCAAGAGATATGTTATGGAACGTTTTACAATTTATATGAGAAAGTATCTTAGGTTGCATGTAAGGTGGAATATACTCCTATATATTTGGTCTTTTAAAGAGTAACCTTCATGTAAAAAAAAATATATATATACAGTACCAGTCAAAGGTTTGGACACACCTACTAATTCCAGGGTTTTTCTTTATTTTTTACTATTTTCTACATTGTAGAGTAATAGTGAAGACATCAAAACTATGAAATAACACATATGGAATCATGTCGTAACCAAAAAAGTGTTAAACAAATTTTATATTTGATATTCTTCAAATAGCAATCTCTCAACCAGCTTCACCTGGAATGCTTTTCCAACAGTCTTGAAGGAGTTCCCACATATGCTTAGCACTTGTTGGCTGCTTTTCCTTCACTCTGCCGTCCGACTCATCCCAAACCATCTCAATTGGGTTGAGGTCAGGGGATTGTGGAGGCCAGGTCATCTGATGCAGCACACCATCACTCTCCTTCTTGGTAAAATAGCCCTTACACAGCCTGGAGGTGTGTTGGGTCATTGTCCTGTTGAAAAACAAATGATAGTCCCACTAAGCCCAAACCAGATGAGATGGCGTATCGCTGCAGAATGCTGTGGTAGCCATGCTGGTTAAGTGTTTTTAACACCACAATAAAGAGATTACAGAGATGGAGACAAAAAAATTATCAACCTCCGGATGAGTATGAGGGGGGAGTTTAAGTACAATTATTACAAGCTTGTTTGGCTGGTAGCTTATTCTTTTGATGTTTGGGGCTGCTGGTGAACAATGATGTGCAGGCATAATCAAAGTGACACTGGATTAGCGCACTTGCCAGCCTTTAGGGTGACTATAGCTAGGTTTCCATCCAATTGGCGACAGATTTTCAAGTGAATATTCGAAAAGATTATGGAACATTGCTGCGGGGGACTTTCATTCAGCCACAAGAGCATTAATGAGGTCGGGCACTGATGTTGGGCGATTAGGCCTGGCTTGCAGTCGGCGTTCCAATTCATCCCAAAGGTGTTCAATGGGGTTGAGCTCAGGGCTCTGTGCAGGCCAGTCAAGTTCTTCCACACCGATCTCAACAAACTTCGCTTTGTGCATGGTGGCATTGTCATGCTGAAACAGGAAAGGGCCTTCCACAAACTTTTGCCACAAAGTTGGAAGCACAGAATTGTCTAGAATGTCATTGTATGCTGTAGCGTTAAGATTTCCCTTCACTGGAACTAAGGGGCCTAGCACGAACCATGAAAAACAGCCCCAGACCATTATTCCTCCTCCACCAAACTTTACAGTTGGCACTATGCATTGGGGCAGGTAGCGTTCTTCTGGCATCTGCCAAACCCAGATTCGTGCGTTGGACTGCCAGATGGTGAAGTGTGATTCATCACTCTAGAGAACGCATTTCCACTGCTCCTGAGTCCAATGCTTTACACCACTCCAACCGACGCTTGGCATTGCACATGGTGACGCTTGGCATTGCACTTGTGTGCGGCTGCTTGGCCATGGAAACCCATTTCATGACGCTCCCGACGAACAGTTCTTGTGCTGACGTTGCTTCCAGAGGCAGTTTGGAACTCGGTAGTGAGTGTTGCAACCGAGGACAGATGATTTTTATGCGCCTGTTAGCAACGGGTGTGGCTGAAATAGCTGAAATAACCAAATCCACTAAAGGGGTGTCTACATACTTTGTATATATACTGTCTGTCTGTCTGTCTGTCTATATAGACACTGAAAAAATTTTTTACGCAACATGTAAAGTGTTGATCCCATGTTTCATGAGCTGAAATAAAAGTTCCCAGAAATGTTCCATACGTACAAAAAGCGTATTTCTCTCAAATTGTGTGCACAAATCTGTTTACATCCCTGTTAGTAAGCATTTGTCCTTTGCCAAGATAAACCATCCACCTGACAGGTGTGGCATATCAAGAAGCTGATTAAACGGCATGATCATTACACAGGTGCACCTTGTGCTGGGGACAATAAAAGGCCACTCTAAAATGTGCAGTTTTGTCACACAACACAATGCCACAGATGTCTGAAGTTTTGAGGGAGTGTGCAATTGGCATGCTGACTGCAGGAATGTCCACCAGAGCGGTTGACAGTGAATTGAATGTTAATTTCTCTACCATAAGCCGCCAACGTCGTTTTAGAGAATTTGGCTGTACGTCCAACAGGCCTCAGAACCACAGACCACGTGTATGGCGTTGTGTGGGCGAGTGACCCATGATGGCGGTGGGGTTATTGTCTGTGCAGGCATAAGCTATGGACAACGAACACAATTGCATTTGATCTATGTCCATTTGAATGCACAAAAATACAGTTACGAGATCCTGAGGCCCTTTTTTTTTTTTTCAAAGGTATCTGTGACCAACGGATGCATATCTGTATTTTCTCAGTCATGTGAAATCCATAGATCAGGGCCTAATGAATTTATTTAAATTGACTGATTTCCTCATATGAACTGTAACATCAATGAAATTGTTTCATGTTACGTTTATATATTTGTTCAGTATATACAGTACCAGTCAAAAGTTTGGACACACCTACTCATTCAAGGGTTTTTCTTTATTTTTACTATTTTCTACATTGTAGAATAATAGTGAAGACCGACAGCCAACAAGTGCTCAGCATATGTGGGAACTCCTTCAAGATGTTGGAAAAGTATTCCAGGTGAAGGTGGTTGAGAGAATGCCAAGAGTGTGCAAAGCTGTCATCAAGGCAAAGTTTGGCTACTTTGAAGTATCTCAAATATAAAATATATTTTGATTTAACACTTTTTGGGGTACTACATGATTCCAAATGTGTTACTTCATAGTTGTGATGTCTTCACTATTATTCTACAATGTAGAAAATAGTAAAAATTAAGAAAAACCCTGGAATGAGTAGGTGTGTCCAAACTTTTGACTGGTACTGTGTATATATATATATATATATATATATATATATATATATATATATATATATATATATATATATATATATATATATATATATATATAGTATCTCACAAAAGTGAGTACACCCCTCACATTTGTGTAAATATTTGAGTATATATTTTAATGTGACAACACTGAAGAAATGACACTTTGCTACAATGTAAAGTAGTGAGTGTACAGCTTGTATAACAGTGTAAATTTGCTGTCCCCTCAAAATAACTCAACACACAGCCATTCATGTCTAAACCGCTGGCAACAAAAGTGAGTACACCCCTAAGTGAAAATGTCCAAATTGGGCCCAATTAGCCATTTTCCCTCCCCGGTGTCATGTGACTCGTTAGTGTTACAAGGTCTCAGGTGTGAATGGGGAGCAGGTGTGTTAAATTTGGTGTCATCGCTCTCACACTCCCTCATACTGGTCACTGGAAGTTCAACATGGCACCTCATGGCAAAGAACTCTCTGAGGATCTGAAAAAAATCATTGTTGCTCTACATAAAGATGGCCTGGGCTATAAGAAGATTGCCAAGACCCTGAAACTGAGCTGCAGCACGGTGGCCAAGACCATACAGCGATTTAACAGGACAGGTTCCACTCAGAACAGGCCTCGCCATGGTCGACCAAAGAAGTTGAGTGCACGTGCTCAGCGTCATATCCAGAGGTTGTCTTTGGGAAATAGACGTATGAGTGCTGCCAGCATTGCTGCAGAGGTTGAAGGGGTGGGGGGTCAGCCTGTCAGTGCTCAGAACATACGCCGCACACTGCATCTAATTGGTCTGCATGGCTGTCGTCCCAGAAGGAAGCCTCTTCTAAAGATGATGCACAAGAAAGCCTGCAAACAGTTTGCTGAAGACAAGCAGACTAAGGTAATGGATTACTGCAACCATGTCCTGTGGTCTGATGAGACCAAGATACAATTATTTGGTTCAGATGGTGTCAAGCGTGTGTGGCGGCAACCAGGTGAGGAGTACAAAGACAAGTGTGTCTTGCCTACAGTCAAGCATGGTGGTGGGAGTGTCATGGTCTGGGGCTGCATGAGTGCTGCCGGCACTGCGGAGCTACAGTTCATTGAGGGAACCATGAATGCCAACATGTACTGTGACATACTGAAGCGGAGCATGATCCCCTCCCTTCGGAGACTGGGCTGCAGGGCACTATTCCAACATGATAACGACCCCAAACACACCTCCAAGACGACCACTGCCTTGCTAAAGAAGCGGAGGGTAAAAGTGATGGACTGGCCGAGCATGTCCCCAGACCTAAACCCTATTGAGCATCTGTGGGCCATCCTCAAACGGAAGGTGGAGGAGTGCAAGGTCTCTAACATCCACCAGCTCTGTGATGCCGTCATGGAGGAGTGGAAGAGGACTCCAGTGGCAACCTGTGAAGCTCTGGTGAACTCCATGCCCAAGAGGGTTAAGGCAGTGCTGGAAAATGATGGTGGCCACACAAAATATTGACACTTTGGGTCCAATTTGGACATTTTCACTTAGGGGTGTACTCACTTTTGTTGCCAGCAGTTTAGACATTAATGGCTGTGTGTTGAGTAATTTTGAGGGGACAGCAAATTTACACTGTTACACAAGCTGTACACTCGCTACTTTACATTGTAGCAAAGTGTAATTTCTTCAGTGTTGTCACATGAAAAGATATACTCAAATATTAACAAAAATGTGAGGGGTGTACTAACTTTTGTGAGATACTGTATATCCTATATAAATGAAGATAAGCTTAGGCCTAACCCCAGAGAGATAGAGATATGCCGGTGGCATGCTACGAAACCGACATGCATTTCTCAGATGGCTACTGCGTCTGCTATACAGATATAGACATACACAGGAGGGTAATTAATTAATTTTAAATCCGAATAATTTGTATAAAGATAAGCATTATATTGTTAGATTATAGTAGTAACTCTGGTAGGCCTGAAACAGTCTTCCTCAGCTTAAGTTCAACTGTCGGAGTCAGTTGGAGCTCAGGGGCACACTGCCTTCATATCATAGGCCTGCTAAAGCTTAATAATTGCCACACCATACCAAACGTTTCTAAACTTTTTATTAGGGTAATATCAAAAGTAAGTCAAGCCATTGTTTATAGGGAAAATACGAGCAGAAGAGCAAATGTACACCAGGGAAAAAACGTACTACCCTCCCCTGTGCCCCCCCCCCCCCCCCCCAAAAAAAAAAACAACAACACACAACCAACCTCAAAGCAAAAAAATACGTTTTACAACCCTCCCCTATTTTGGACCACCCCTTCAACACAGTAAATGTTGATCTGTCCTTAACGTCATCCATTGGAATGCATCAATCTCGTAGAAGACAGTTGTTTAAGAATATGACTACATTAGTTATTGTAGCCACAGCGTGCAAGAATTTATTCTACATGAATGCACTTACTCTTGTTTTGCATTGTGATATTTTTGCATTGAAGTATTGATGGCCTCGAGAAGCTGCACACAGTATGTTTTCATACAGCTTAGCTAGGGTACAGTACACTCAAGGGCCATTCACTTGTTCTTGTGGGACTTTAAGTTCATGACACTCACAGCAGACAAGCAGGCTGGCAGAAACACGCACGCGCGCTCACTCGCGCACAGTCACCCACAATTTTGTGTCTCTTGTCCCACTGCTCTATTCATGGCTTGACCTTGACCGTCTGTCTGCCTCTTTTTCCATATATCCATCCCTCAGGGTTCTGGCTGGGGATCGAGCTGGACAAGCCCAGCGGGAAGAACGATGGCTCGGTCGGCGGGGTTAACTACTTCAGCTGCCCTCCCAAACACGGTGTCTTTGCCCCTCCATCACGTGTACAGAGGTAGGTACATACCCCCTGGGCTAAATAACAACATAAAAAATCTGTCTCTCTATTTCTCACATTTAGAAATTGGTTTAGAGAAAAAATTAACCAAACCAAAGGCGCATCTGGTGAATGTCGCTGGAGGTAGTAACGTTTCATTACATTTACATTTTAGTCATTTAGCAGATGCTCTTATCCAGAGCGACTTACAGTTGGTGAGTGCAAACATTTTTCATACTGATATATTGTAAATGTAATTGCATCACTTCCAATCCCCCATATTACTAGGGCTGGCACAATTACCGTATAACTGTGTAACTGACGGTTAGGGATGAAGACTGTCATGAAAATAAAATAACAGCCATATGTGGAACGAACAGCTCACTCAGGCATTCGTGCGGTTGAGTCTGTTCCTGCTGTAACATGGACTCTTAACAACGTAATGAAACTAGAAATAGAATGAATAGAACAGGCTTGGAATCTCTAACCCTGAAAATTTGACTGGTAAACTCATGGGCACACTCACAATGGCTGCCTGGTATTGTAATGCAATAATTTCCATGGTAATGTAGAATGTTCATTAAAATTATATTAATGCATGGAATGTATTTTTTGTAATGTCAGTTGAGTTGAATCAACAAATCACAGTACATATTAATGGGTACACTTCCTGCTTTTAATTCCTTCTTTGCTCCTATGGGTACGCTCGCAATGGCCTCCAGTCCACCCATTATGACATCATTGACTTCAATGGGGACGCCCGTTCTATTCATTCTATTTCTATGGCAGCACATGCACGTGGTAGTGGAGGAGAAGAGAAATGGTTATCAGTCATTTGGCTGGCCAATAGCCATCATCCAAAATTCCATGACCGTCACAGCCCTATTCATTACACTCATCAATATTTGGAAGGCACTAACGAGCCAGTTCTCGACAATGCCATTTGTGAGAGCTGTTGGAATATTTCATTTTCACTTTCTTGTGGACACTGCAAACAGTCCAGATTGGTGATTTACTAGACTACGGGTGTCAAACAGGGACAGGAAGCTTACGGCCTATTCACAACCAAGCCATCTGGGCTGTGTTCATTAGGCTCTAAACGGACGAAAACTGACGAAACAGGGAAGGCCAAAGGGCTACCTGGGCTGGTCTGTCTGTTACAAATATATACAGTCTGGGGTGAAGTTTGCCCTAGGTACAGATCTAGGATCAGCTTCTCCTTCCCCAATCCTTCCTTACCTGAACCATTAGTGGGGGAAATGCTAAACTAACCCAAGGTCAGCATCTAAGGGCAACTTCACCCTACACTAATATTATAGACATGACGATAGTTTTTCCCCCCCTCTTTTCTTCATCAATACAATATTCCTGAATGACGTTTGGGACCTCAGCTGAGAACTCCATTCCCTAAATGGTCACCAGATGGCGCCGCAATCAGTTCACTAGTTTTCTTGCAAAAAGGGTTTTTAATTTATTAGCATTATCCAATAGGCACTTTTTGAAATGACCTCCAAGAAATTCCACAAAGTTGTCAACAGTGACACTCAAATCACAGAGAATGATTAATTATGACCACTTCCTTCCGTTGACCTTTGTTTTGGAGGTTTTCAGAACAGGCAGAGAAAGCGTGCTGGACACTAAGAAAGTCCAGGGAGTTCTCCTAACCTGTGCTACGAAAAGTCACTTGTGCTGGTCAAAACTGGCAAACCTGCCCTGAGAACAGTCTTGGTTTCCACTAATGCGATACAGCCCCAGGTTCACGTATCATCCAAGCAGCCCAGCTACAGCACAAGTTGGCTAGCTGGACAGCGAACTAATTTTACCTTGACAACATTGACCCTCAACAAACTTATTTTGTTCAATTATCTCAGCCATGTTCACAATTAAATTCAAGATAGATTAACTATCTAACAGGCATGAGCTCAGACCGGCTACAACCGTTCATTTTGTTGCATCAAATCGACCTCTCCACTGTAGCTAGCTAGCTAGTTAGCTATGTTAGCTAATCAAACCAATGCTCAAATTACATACAATAGCATAATGCCGCGACAGTTTCATCAAACAAAGTAGAATGTTATACAGTGGGGGAAAAAAAGTATCTCCCAAAAGATGAGAGGCCTGTAATTTTCATCATAGGTACACGTCAACTATGACAGACAAATTGAGAAAAAAAAATCCAGAAAATCACATTGTAGGATTTTTAATGAATTTATTTGCAAATTATGGTGGAAAATAAGTATTTGGTCACCTACAAACAAGCAAGATTTCTGGCTCTCACAGACCTGTAACTTCTTTAAGAGGCTCCTCTGTCCTCATTTTACATTACATTTACATTTTAGTCATTTAGCAGACGCTCTTATCCAGAGCGACTTACAGTTAGTGAATACATATTTTTTTATACTGGCCCCCCGTGGGAAACGAACCCACAACCCTGGCGTTGCAAACGCCATGCTCTATCAACTGAGCTACATCCCTGCCGGCCATTCCCTCCCCTACCCTGGACGACGCTGGGCCAATTGTGCGCCGCCCATGAGTCTCCCGGTCGCGGCCGGCTGCGACAGAGCCTGGATTCGAACCAGGATCTCTAGTGGCACAGTTAGCACTGCGATGCAGTGTCTTAGACCACTGCGCCACTCAGGAGACAGCTGAGCAGTCCTCCACTCGTTACCTGTATTAATGGCACCTGTTTGAACTTGTTATCAGTATAAAAGACACCTGTCCACAACCTCAAACAGTCACACTCCAAACTCCACTATGGCCAAGACCAAAGAGCTGTCAAAGGACACCAGAAACAAAATTGTAGACCTGCACCAGGCTGGGAAGACTGAATCTGCAATAGGTAAGCAGCTTGGTTTGAAGAAATCAACTGTGGGAGCAATTATTAGGAAATGGAAGACATACAAGACCACTGATAATCTCCCTCGATCTGGGGCTCCACGCAAGATCTCACCCCGTGGGGTCAAAATGATCACAAGAACGGTGAGCAAAAATCCCAGAACCACACGGGGGGACCTAGTGAATGACCTGCAGAGAGCTGGGACCAAAGTAACAAAGCCTACCATCAGTAACACACCACGCCGCCAGGGACTCAAATCCTGCAGTGCCAGACGTGTCCCCCTGCTTAAGCCAGTACATGTCCTGGCCCGTTTGAAGTTTGCTAGAGTGCATTTGGATCATCCAGAAGAGGATTGGGAGAATGTCAGATGAAACCAAAATAGAACTTTTTGGTAAAAACTCAACTCGTCGTGTTTGGAGGACAAAGAATGCTGAGTTGCATCCAAAGAACCCCATACCTACTGTGAAGCATTGGGGTGGAAACATCATGCTTTGGGGCTGTTTTTCTGCAAAGGGACCAGGACGACTGATCCGTGTAAAGGAAAGAATGAATGGGGCCATGTATCGTGAGATTTAGAGTGAAAACCTCCTTCCATCAGCAAGGGCATTGAAGATGAAACGTGGCTGGGTCTTTCAGCATGACAATGATCCCAAACACACCGCTCGGGCAATGAAGGAGTGGCTTCGTAAGAAGCATTTCAAGGTCCTGGAGTGGCCTAGCCAGTCTCCAGATCTCAACCCCATAGAAAATCTTTGGAGGGAGTTGAAAGTCCGTATTGCCCAGAGACAGCCCCAAAACATCACTGCTCTAGAGGAGATCTGCATGGAGGAATGGGCCAAAATACCAGCAACAGTGTGTGAAAACCTTGTGAAGACTTACAGAAAACGTTTGACCTGTGTCATTGCCAACAAAGGGTATATAACAAAGTATTGAGAAACTTTTGTTATTGACCAAATACTTATTTTCCACCATAATTTGCAAATAAATTCATAAAAAATCCTACAATGTAATTTTTTTCTCATTTTGTCTGTAATAGTTGACGTGTACCTATGATGAAAATTACAGGCCTCTCTCATCTTTTTAAGTGGGAGAACTTGCACAATTGGTGGCTGACTAAATACTTTTTTCCCCCACTGTAGCTATGTCTATTATTACCTTGATCGTCAGTATTAGCTAATCTTTGCCCATATCTCCAATGTTATTTTGAGTAACCCCAAATAATACGTGTCCAGGCAATGTTGTTCTGCACTAAGATGGCTGTTGACTTAGCCTGACTTATCCTGACTCTCTGACAATTGTGTAATTCATAAACAACTTAGCTATTGAAATGCAAGCAGCAGGTGATGAGACCAGTTACAGAAAGTATTACAATACCAAAACATAACAATATTTCACTCAAGTCAACCTTAACAACATGATTGTAATAAAATCATCAGTACTATTCATATTGACCTACTGGACCTCCTTAGCACAAACAAACAAGAATATGAAACAAAGATTATTCACTTTATTTTAAATGATGATGTAAGGGTGTATTAATCACACATTGTTAAATGTGGTAGCTGCAAGCTGTCTGTGTTTACATCCCTCTCAGTCCAATCACCAAAGACGGCTATAGTAGAGGGAGAGAGATTACAAGAGAAAAGGGTTGGGGGACTAGGTGGAGGTTCAGATCTCATGGAGAGTTACCCTCCTGTAGCTTATCAACCAGCAAGTTATTAGAATCAGGTTCACTAGATTAGGGTTGGAGAACACCTACAAGACGGTAACTCTCCAGGAGAGCCCTGTCTGGATCTTGCATCGAGTCTGTTGATTCCATCTCGATCTGGTCATCCTCATCGTGGTACTCCAGCCCTCTGTGGCCTGATTGGTGTCACACTTCTTCCTCAGCCCCAGCTAACACACCTGATTAAAATAATTGCATTCCGAGGACCAGAGTTGTCCATCTCTATGATGACTGCCACCATGATCACCTGAAAAACATAAATAGTGTCGCAATTACTTTGTTTGCAAACTGTAGCAACACTGAAACTTCTTAAAAACTAAGCAATGCTCTCATATCTAACCTACATGCTTGTGGTCAGCAAAGAAACAAACAGGTACACGTAACAAACATTCATTGAAGTATAGTCATTGTGTTCACAGAGTTGGAACATGTCTACATACGGTAGCCAGTAAGAGGTGAGGTGGGGAATGTGAGTAGTCTAGATGGAACATCATTTCTTAATCATGGTCCTGGGGACCCAAAGGGGTACACATTTTTGTCCTAGCACTACACAGTGTGTTGATGATTTGTGTGTGATTTGAAAAAGGTGTGTAGTGCTAAAGCAGTATATTTTCCTCCACTGTCCCTGTCACTCACTGGGCTCGAACCAGTGATCCTCTGCTCGGAAATACACTTGACCATCCTCCTTGACAATGTACTATCGGTTTGAGACACCCAAAAGGTACCAATTGGATGGCTCCATCTGTGACATTTCAAGCTAGCTGTGGATTGAGCTTACTGCACTTTATTAAATAATAAGTATTTTTTTTACAACCAAATCTCTATTTTTTTGTGATTTTTGAGAAACCCAAACAGCAAATCACTTCCTCATCCTCTTTGTGTAGTATGGGGGCCCCAACAAAGCATGAACAAAGTCTCCAAAAACATCCAAATACGTCCTTTTTAGAAACGGCAAAGCTCTCAGTGTAGTGATGCAGGTCTTTAGATGTTGTACACATTAAATTGTGTCATTCTGAACTATAAAGTTGTGGATGAAGTTCGGAATGACACAATTTCATGGGTACAACATCTAAAGACCTACATCACTATACTGAGAGTGTCAGTTTCTAAAAGGACATATTTGTTTTTGTTTTTTTGCTTTTGTTCATGTCTTTAGTGTGCCCTGGTACCTCACAACGAGCAATGAGGAAGTGAAGAAGCGGCTGGGGTAAGTTTCTCAAAAACAAGCCAAATCACAAAAAAAGTGATAAAATTTGGTGATAAAACAGAACTTCTCCTTTAACTCTGTTACACGTTTGTATGTGATCATGCATTAGTGTACAGTATGTCTGTCATTCCTCTCGTGACCCACCTGCCCTCGGCACCACTCATGCATGTCGCCTCTCTCTTAGACCATCGTACTGTACTTGTACTCCTCAGTCTTGCCTTCATCGTTCTTCACTGAGACGAGGTGGTGGTATTGGGGGGTTGCCCACGGTCTCATTCTTCCGAGGCATTTCTCTCCAGAGGAACACTGAGGGGGGGAGGGATGGTCTTATCAGGAAGGTATACTAGTATAAATACTGGTATTCTGGTTAGAAATGGGGTGCTTGTCGAGGCAAATAATGCATTACTAAACCTTCTAAAAAAGAGATTGAGGAGATGTTAAGACATTGAGGAGCTGAGGGGAGGATACTCACTTGTACATTGAGATGAAGCCATAGGTGGAGTTGACTCTACGTCTCCTAGTTGAACATCTCACTGGCATCCCAGCCATTAGACTAACAGAGAGAGATGCAAGGGAATTATGGTTAGTGTGTGTGTGTGTGTGTGTGTGTGTGTGTGTGTGTGTGTGTGTGTCACATTGTGTGTCTCACTGTCTGTCACCAGAGTGGTATATCACAACGCAAGCTAGATCTACTCAGGCTTTTATAATCTAGCCAGCTTCAGTTAGCTTCACATTCCAGCTCAGGCTTCATCCGTACTACAACGGTGGATATTGCTCACCCTCCCGCCTCCCGCTAATTCTAGCAGGCTTCTAACTGAGCGTGCAAGTCACACATGGCTAGTCGAACGCCAAACTCTTCATTGAGACAATGTTGAAACATCAATCCTTGGGTGAGTCAGTGCCACTTTTTAGTTTGTGCCGAAATCAAAATGAAAGGCAACGTATCTTGCAAATTCATTATGCTATGGTGGGAAATAGGCTTTTAGAAGTGTTGACTTTATCTTATGAATTATCGTTAATGCTGTCTTTGGTGTGCTTATCAATGCACATGCACCTTTTTCCCACTCCTATCGCTCCTTGTGGAACAGCTTGTTGCGTTGTGGCCATTGCATATACAGTGCTTTCAGGAAGTATTCACACCCCTTGACTTTTTCCACATTTTGTTGTGTTACTGGCTGAATTTAAAATGGATTCAATTAAGATTTTTTTTGTCACTGGTCTACACACAATATCCCATAATGTCAGTGGAATAAGGTTTTACTTTCTTTTAAACAAATTAGTTAATAAAAACTGAAATGTCTTGAGTCAATAAGTATTCAACCTCTTTTGTTATGGCAAGCCTAAATAAGTTCATGAGTAAAATTTGCTTAACAAGTCACATAATGAGTTGCATGGACTCACTCTGTGTTCAATAATAGTGTTTAACATGATTTTTGAATGACTACCTCATCTCTGTACCCCACACATACAAATTATCTGTAAGGTCCCTCAGTCGAACAGTGAATTTCAAACACAGATTCAACCAGAAAGACCAGGGAGGTTTTCCAATGCCTCGCAAAGAAGGGCACCTAAAGGGTAGATGGGTAAAGATAAAAAAAGCTGAATATCCCTTTGAGCATAGTGAAGTTATTAATTACACTTTGGATGGTTTATCAAAACACCCAGTCACTACAAAGATACAGGCGTCCTTCCTAACTCAGTTGCCGGAGAGTAAGGAAACCGCTCAGGGATTTCACCATGAGGCCAATGGTGACATTTAAACCGTTACAGAGTTGAATGGCTATGATATAACACTGAGGATGGATCAACAACATTGTAGGTACTCCACAATACTAACCTAATTGACAGAGTGAAAAGAAAAAAGCCTATACAGAATAAAAAATATTCCAAAAGATGCATCCTGTTTGCAACAAGGCACTAAAGTAATATTGGCTTAAATGTGGCAAAACAATTAACTTTTTGTCCTGAATACAAAGTCTTATGTTTGGGGCACAGTGGTGGCTGCATCATGTGATGGGTATGCTTGTAATCATTAAGGACTAGGGAGTTTTTCCAGGATAAAAAAAGAAACGGAATGGAGCTAAGCACAGGCAAAATCCTAGAGTAAAACCTGGTTCAGTGTGCTTTCCTGGGAGATTAATTCACCTTTCAGCAGGACAGTAAACTAAAACACAAGGCCAAATCTACACTGGAGGTACTTACCAAGAGGACAATGAATGTTCCTAAGTGGCTGAGTTACAGTTTTGACTTAAATCTACTTGAAAACCTATGGCAAGACATTACAATTGTCTAGCAATGATCAACAACCAATTTGACAGAGCTTGAATAATTTTTTAAGAATAATGGGCCAATGTTGCACAATCCAGGTGTAGAAAGCTCTTACAGACATACCCAGAAAGACACACCGCTGTAATCACTGCCAAGGTGCTTTTGCAAAGTATTGACTCAGGGGTGTGAATCCTTATGTGAATGAGATATTTCTGTATTTAATATTCATAGATTTGCTAACATTTCTAAAAACATAATTTCACTTTGTCATTATGGTGTTTTGTGTGTAGATGGGTGAGGAAAAAATATATATTTAATCAATTTTAAATTCATGCTGTAACACAACAAAATGTGGAATAAGTCGAGGGATATGAATACTTTCTGAAGACACTGTAATCCATAGAAGGGTTTTGGAACCTCTAACCCTGTCAATTTGACTGTTAAACTCATGGGTACCTTGGTAATGGCTGCCAGTCTTGACTTGAATGGGAACTACCATCTATGGATTATATGTCTATGCTTGGTTGGTTTCAGTTTGCCTTTCGCAAATTTCAAAATACAATAGTGCGAGAAATGTACCGTTTGGGAAGCAAATGCTGTCCTTACTAAATGTGTAATGTGATAGGTATTTAAAAAATGTTTTTACATACAAAACCTTTGTTTATTAAAATATTTTATCAGTCTTCCTCAAATGAAGGGGATTGTGACAATCTTTGCGAGAGGGGGGGTATCTGATTTCACTGGTCCTCAACTCGTGGCTCAGACGAATAATTCTGGATAAATGGAGTTAGCACTGATTTAGCCTGCATGTTAGTTCTGAAGGATTCGTTGCCATAGAAATGTACCTGGCCACTTTCATGGTACCGGTTATCCCGGGTTGAACTCATAGTTGACCAAAGTTACCTTGCTAACTCCTCAAACCTGATTCTTAGTATAGGGCTCAGGACGAAGCCCTCTCTGTTGCCATCTCCTCTGTCCCACTGCCTACAGCACTGTGCTCCCAGTTCACCCCCAACAAGCTGATCACTGTGTCTGTGAATGCATCCCCACACAAACACAAACACAAACACACACACACACACACACACAGAGAGAGGAGACATAACACTAACACTATCTACAAACAATTAACAAACCAATCAGTAATTAGGAATTGAAGATTCATCGTAATCTCAAGTCCCCTGTAGCTCAGTTGGTAGAGCATGGCACTTGCAACGCCAGGGTTGTGGGTTCGTTTCCCACGGGGAGCCAGTATGAAAATGTATGCACTCACTAACTGTAAGTCGCTCTGGATAAGAGCGTCTGCTAAATGACTAAAATGTAAATGGGACTCGTTTTACTGTGGATATACAGTGGGGAAAAAAAGTATTTAGTCAGCCACCAATTGCGCAACTTCTCCGACTTAAAAAGATGAGAGAGGCCTGTAATTTTCATCATAGGTACACGTCAACTATGACAGACAAAAAGAGATTTTTTTTCTCCAGAAAATCACATTGTAGGATTTTTAATGAATTTATTTGCAAATTATGGTGGAAAATAAGTATTTGGTCAATAACAAAAGTTTCTCAATACTTTGTTCTTTTTTTTTCATTTTATACATTTTACATTGTTATATACCCTTTGTTGGCAATGACACAGGTCAAACGTTTTCTGTAAGTCTTCACAAGGTTTTCAGAAACTGTTGCTGGTATTTTGGCCCATTCCTCCATGCAGATCTCCTCTAGAGCAGTGATGTTTTGGGGCTGTCGCTGGGCAACATGGACTTTCAACTCCCTCCAAAGATTTTCTATGGGGTTGAGATCTGGAGACTGGCTAGGCCACTCCAGGACCTTGAAATGCTTCTTACGAAGCCACTCCTTCATTCCCCGGGCGGTGTGTTTGGGAACACATCTGAAATCAGGCTACTTGATGGGATTTTGATAAATGCACAAAATCGCCAATGAAAACAAACGTTCTACCACAACGACCATGTTATTTTGGGGAAGCATATTTTATTCTGAGTTCGAACATATAACTTCGGTATGTGAAAACAATTTCTAAGATGTATAGGCCTACTTTCAGTTTTTCCGAACTCACTTCACTCGTACATAAGCATAGAGAGAGAGGTTTGCGCTGCTGGTGCTGGCACAAGCGCAGATTAAATACATTGCTATAGTTGACGTAGCCTACAATGGCTGACGTAGCATCGCAAACCAATCGCAGAATGTGATGACAGAACTGGAGCAAATCGTACGATCTGTCCAGATTGTTAACAAGATTTTAATGTGGTGACATCGCACAGTGTGACGTGTAATTGTAAAAGACTGAATCCGATGTACAGTCTGCAAAGGCCTTTAGCATCACTGAGATAGTTGTACTGTAGCATGAGGTCATAAAGACAGATGGCGACATGCTCACCTCTATTGTGCCTTGCTGTACACCTCTTTCTTGATTTGCTTGTCTTTTCTGATGCCAATTCCTGAAAGAGAGGTTTCATTCGACTCCATTGAACAAGATACCGGTCCAGTATATTACCCTCCAGCAGTCTCTAATAATGGTCACATTGTTGAACCATACACTACTGTTATACAGTCTGCTACAGTGCCTTGCAAAAGTATTAAGCCCCCTTGGTGTTTTCCCTATTTTGTTGCATTACAACCTGTAATTTAAATTGATTTTTATTTGGATTTCATGTAATGGACATACACAAAATACTTGAAATTGGTGAAATGAAATGAAAAAAATATTTTTTTTTTTACAGAAAAGTGGTGCGTGCATATGTATTCACCCCCTTTGCTATGAAGCCCCTAAATAAGATATGGTGCAACCAATTACCTTCAGAAGTCACATAATTAGTTAGATTACACACAGGTGGCCTTTATTTAAGTGTCACATGATCTCAGTATATATACACCTGTTCTGAAAGGCCCCAGAATCTGCAACACCACTAAGCAAGGGCCACCACCAAGCAAGCGGCACCATGTAGACCAAGGAGATCTCCAAACAGTACAGATCAGGGTTGGGTTTAAAAAAATATTAACATTAAATCCATTATTAAAAAATTGAAAGAATATGGCACCACAACAAACCTGCGAAGAGAGGGCCACCCACCAAAATTCACGGACCAGGTAAGGAGGGCATTAATCAGAGATGCAACAAAGATAACCCTGAAGGAGCTGCAAAGCTCCACATCAGAGATTGGAGTATCTGTCCATAGGACCACTTTAATAATAATAATAATAATAATAATATAATAGTATGCCATTTAGCAGATGCTTTTATCCAAAGCGACTTACAGTCATGTGTGCATACATTTTTACGTATGGGTGGTCCCGGGGATCGAACCCACTACCCTGGCGTTACAAGCGCCATGCTCTACCAATTGAGCTACAGAGGACCACTCCAAGACATTTAAGCCGTATACTCCACAGAGCTGGGCTTTACGGAAGAGTGGCCAGAAAAAAGCCATTGCTTAAAGAAAAAAAAATAAGCAAACACATTTGGTGTTCGTGAAAAGGCATGTGGGAGACTCCCCAAACATATGGAAGAAGATACTCTGGTCAGATGAGACTAAAATTTAGCTTTTTGGCCATTAAGGAAACTGGTCAGAATTGAAGGAATGATGGATGGCGCTAAATACAGAGAAATTCTTGAGGGAAACCTGTTTCAGTCTTCCAGAGATTTGAGACTGTGACGGAGGTTCACCTTCCAGCAGGACAATGACCCTAAGCATACTGCTAAAGCAACACTCAAGTGGTTTAAGGGGAAACATTTAAATGTCTTGGAATGGCCTTGTCAAAGCCCAGACCTCAATCCAATTGAGAATCTGTGGTATTACTTAAAGATTGCTGTACACCAGCGGAACCCATCCAACTTGAAGGAGCCTGAGCAGTTTTGCCTTGAAGAAAATATTTTGTATCTTCAAAGTGGTAGGCATGTTGTGTAAATGAAATGATACAAACCCCCCAAAAAACGATTTTAATTTCAGGTTGTAAGGCAACAAAATAGGAAAAATGCCAAGGGGGGTGAAGACTTTCGCAAGCAACTGTACATTAGCTTGTAACACTGTTCACTACATTAGACTAACTTTGGCAATAATAAAGGGGCTGACGACTACATCATCCCATATTACAGTACACTCCATTAGGCCCCATTTAACTTCCTTTAGCCTGTGTGTCTGTGTGTGTGTGTGTTGCAGCTGTAAATGAGGCTAGTCAGTGGGCATGCCCGGTCTGGGTGTTCATTAATGGCCATTAGAGTGTTGTGGGGCTCACTATACACAGCCTTCACACTGGGAGAGAGAAGGAGCGAGGGAGAAACGGGGGAGAGATAGAAAGGGGAGGGTGAGCGAGAGGGAATGAGAGATCAGGGCATGAGATAAAGAAAGACCACCTCCTAGTAACAGTCTGACTGCAGGTGTAGCCTACCTCTCATTGTTGCTGATGCCCATTGCTGATCCTCTTCCTCTCCTCCTTCTGTGGTTGGTCTCCATGTAGCGAGGGGTGTAGTGGGTAACCTCTTCCAGAAACCTTCTCAAAGCGGGGATCACACCTGGGGGTGTCGCATTGGCGGGAGATGTACACGTTATTACACACACCCACGTACATACAGTGCATTCGGAAAGTGTTCAGACCCCTTGACATTTTCCACATTTTGTTACGTTACGGCCTTATTCTAAAATTGATTAAATTGTTTTTTTTCCCCTGTTCAATTTACACACAATACCCCATAATGACAAAGCAAAAACAGGTAATATCACATTTACATAAGTATTCAGACCCTTTACTCAGTACTTTGTTGAAGCACCTTTGGCAGCGATTGCAGCCTTGAGTCTTCTTGGGTATGACACTACAAGCTTGGCACATCTGTATTTGGGGAGTTTCTCCCATTCTTCTCTGCAGATCCTCTCAAGCTCTGTCAGGTTGGATGGGGAGCGTCGCTGCACAGCTATTTTCAGGTCTCTCCAGAGATGTTCGATTGGGTTCAAGTCCGGGCTCTGGCTGGGCCACTCGAGGACATTCAGAGACTTGTCCCAATGCCACTCCTGCATTGTCTTGGCTGTGTGCTTCAGAGATGGTTGTCCTTCTGGAAGTTTCTCCCATCTCCACAGAGGAACTCTTTTTGGTACCCTTCCCCAGATCTGTGCCTCGACACAATCCTGTCTCGGACCTCTACGGACAATTCCTTCGACCTCATGGCATGGTTTTTGCTCTGACATGCACTGTCAACTGTGGGACCTTATATAGACAGGTGTGTGCCTTTCCAAATCATATCCAATCAATTGAATTTACAATTTCGAGTCTCATAGCAAAGGGTCTGATTTACATTTTAGTCATTTAGCAGACGCTCTTATCCAGAGCGACTTACAGTTAGTGAGTGCATACATTTTCATACAATACTTATGTAAATTAAGGTATTTCTGTTTTTTATTTGTAATAAATTATGGGGTATTGTGTGTAGATTGATGAGGAAAAAATTGTATTTCATCCATTTTAGAATCAGGCTGTAACGTAACAAAATGTGTATAAAGTCAAGGGGTCTGAATACTTTCCAAATGCACTGTAGATAAAGGCACGTTTCCAGTAGAACATCATGTTATTACAATATTACAATATTGAGAAAAGGGTAAATGTACAAAAAAAAGGTGTTATTCTGTACTTTGATTGTGGTTGTACTATATTTTCAAACGTGTTGGTGGGTTACAGTTGGATATCCTTGATCTTGTAAAGTGGTTATCCCACTGGTTATAGGGTGAATGCACCAATTTGTAAGTCGCTCTGGATAAGAGCGTCTGCTAAATGACGTAAATGTAAATGTAAATGTATCTAGAAAATGTGTATTTAAATTTTTCTTTACGACACATCAGGTATGACTACCAGAAACAAATAATGATTTTTAAATGATAGACATTTAATCATAGGACTGGATTTTTTCAAATACTGACGTTAATTAGCTAGCTAGTTATTCTACTCATCAAGGCCTTTTAATAGGAAATCAACTTGACTGTTTACAGCTAGCGTTAGACAACTAGCTAGGAATCGTAGCTAAGTAAGACCTCTGTCTCTCTGGTTGATAACGTGAACTAGCTAGCTAGGTCAAAGCAATATATAGCCAGATATTAGTATGCTGTAGCGTTAAGATTTCCCTTCACTGGAACTAAGGGGCCTAGCCCGAACTATGAAAAACAACCCCAGTCCATTATTCCTCCTCCACCAAACTTTACAGGTGTCACTATGCATTGGGTAGCGTTCTCCTTGCATCTGTCAAACCCAGATTTGTCCGTTGGACTGCCAGATGGTGAAACGTGATTCATCACTCCAGAGAACGCATTTCCACTGCTCCAGAGTCCAATGGCGACGAGCTTTACACCACTCCAGCCGACGCTTGGCATTGCGCATGGTGATCTTAGGCTATTGTGCGGCTGCTCGACCATGGAAACCCATTTCATGAAACTCCAGACGAACAGTTATTGTGCTGACGTTGCTTCCAGAGGCAGTTTGGAACTTGGTAGTGAGTGTTGCAACCGAGGACTGACAAGTTTTACGCGCTTCAACACTTGGCGGTCCCGTTTTGTGAGCTTGTGTGGCCTACCACTTTGCGGCTGAGCCTTTGTTGCTCCTAGAGGTTTCCACTTCACAATAACAGCACTTACAGTTGACCGGGTCAGCTCTAGCAGGGCAGAAATTTGACGAACTGACTTGTTGGAAAGGTGGCATTCTATGACGGTGCCACGTTGAAAGTGACTGAGCTCTTCAGTAAGGCCATTCTACTGCCAATGTTTGTCTATGGAGATTGCATGGCTGTGTGCTCGATTTTATACACCTGTCAGCAACGGGTGTGGCTGAAATGGCCGAATCCACTAATTTGAAGGGGTGTCCACATACATCTTGTTATTCATACCATGTCTTGCTTTGAAGTGTTTTGACTGATGTCATGTCTATACTAATATGGCAAAAAAAATCTCTAGCTAGCTAACCAACAACTGTAACAATGTATTTGAGAGACAACAAGTGCTCATTGTGCAAATGTATTTGTTTCCAATATGTGGAGAATAAATATAGTTTACATATTGTCAACAGTCTATGCCAACCCCGTCTATTTTTCCCCATAGTTGCACACATGTCAGTTTTAGTTGCTAAACAACCAACCCGTTTATAGCAACTATGCAAGAAGAATTAACGACTGGGTCGAGTCTGTAGCAACATGACCAAAATAACTAACAACCAGATTTTTCACCGCATTATATATATGAATTTACTTATCAAAATAAAGTTTAGAAAATGTAATTTATTGTTATTTTGATATGTTGGTAACTGTTTTATAAAAGCAAGGCACGCGAGGCATTCACATTTACCTGCGACTGTATTCAGAAAAAACATAATGGTGGAAGTTGGGTACTGTGGTAAATTTATTCATTTTATGCAAATGTGTGCAAATTTAAATAATTATATAGTTCATAAACTAGTTTTGTAATTGTAAGACCTTTTACAGTGGTCTAGTGTCTGCGTAAACTGTTAGAGTTGTACCATTTTGAAAACCAACCATTGACAGTAATGTTTTATGTGATTTCAAATAGTTATAATGCACAGTAATAATGTTTGGTGGCAAGACTTGTGCTATTATCAGACCTTCCGGGGGAAAAAAACTGGAAATTAATACAAAAAACAGGTTTAAGTTAAATATTAGCTTTAATGAGGTAGCAGGTTTAACTTAAGTTCCATTTTAAGTTGATTTATTTGGCTAAAGTACATTTTTTACCCCCTTACATGTTTTCTCTCTCACTCATTCCTCTCTTAGCTCCACACCTGCAATCATCTTCTTTTCACTTTTCTTCTTACCCTACTTTTACTGTGTGATAAGGGGAATGTTTTCTGAAAGGACTGCACTTGTTTTCTCATTCTTCCCCTCCTCTTTTTTTTTTCTAATTAAACTGTGGGGCAAGCGGGACACTACGCTAAATTGTGGCTTGGGCTAATAGAGATCTCCCTCTCGCATTCTCTCCATCACCGAGAGCCAGAACAGCCGCTCTTTCGCTCTCTCCTTCTGTCTTTCTCTTCCTGTCAGCAGCTATCAGGACCCATTAGATAACAAACAGCAAGGCGTTACTTTTTTCTGATAATTTGTTCTGCTTTCTCTCACTCACTCCCCACTCTCTCCTCTCCTTTTCTGCTTTCCAAACAAGATAAGGCAGTTTTTTTTGCTAATTTCTCCACTTCGCCTGCCTCTGTGTTAATGGTTTTCAAAGCTCCAGTTATTATCACCGACACACAGCGGCTTAGGCAAACACATCCACCAAGTTGGACAGGCACCTTGTGCTGGGATACCGAATGTTTTATTTATTTTGTGTCTATTTGAGAGTTGAGGGATGGAGGGATAGCAGTTCGGGGTCAATTCCATCTCGACTCATTCCATTCCGGAAATTAATGGATAATCAATGGTTTAATTGGAGAAATAGCCCATTATTTGAAATGACGACTTGTTTCCTGCCCTATTATTTTTGTGAATTTCAATTCATTCCTTGTCTAGTGACTATACTAGAGTTTAAATGGAACTGACCCCAACCTTGTACTGTAAGAGAAAGCGCTGCCGGTTTTGTAGAGTGTTATTTAAGCAGGCTGCTGTTTCCGGAACTCAGTAAGGGATTTAAAGATTGTGTGTCTTAGACTAAGGCTTTAGTGTCAATGTGTTTTTATTTAATTGAATTTTTTCCACAGGATCCATGGCTCTATGGATTGTCTTTCAGAGCTGTCCTCCTCACGTCTCAACCGTCCTTTTACCAGTGAGTTTTTGGCCTTGTTTGTTCCTTATTTATTCATTTATTTACTTAATACAAACGCTGAATAAACTTAACGATGATAGAATTTGAATGATGAAAAATGCAGTAGATAGCATTTTAATGACAGAAAACGCAGTTGTCGTCATGTCACAATTATTTTGGGACCCTTCACAGTGTGTGTGCACGTGCATGCATCTGTATTTTTGTATTTGTGTATGATTGTGTGTGTACTACATATTTGTGAATGTGTCTATGTGTATTCACACATGTCTGTCATTCATTCAGGAATCAGACGCAGCTTTAGCACGTCGACGGCCATTGCTGCCCAGAAGGAGCCGAGCCGGAAGAGTCCTGTCAACAGGTGGCCATTTTCTCATAAGCACTCTTCTCCACATTCCACGTCTCTGCATTTCTCCTCCCTGACCGTTTTCCGCTTTCTCCCTACTCCCCCCACCACCGGAGGTAAAATCAATAGTGGTCAGCAAAAGTTATCATTTTGGGGAATTGCCAATGCTTGATAGCAGGGTTATAATGAGTATGAAAGCAATCCAAGATCAATCCCTCTCCTTCGCGTTCCTCTCCCTCTCTCATTTCACATCTTTCTCTGACCCCTCTCATTCCTTTCCTTCCTCCCCTTGTTGCTCTCTACGTTCTTCCCCGTCCATTGTCTCACTTTTTCACGACGCCCTTTTTTCACTATTTTTACTCTCCTTTCTCCATCCCCTGATTTCTTCTCAATCTCTCTCCCTCTCTGCTACCTTACTCTGCCTCTCTCCCTCTATACCCACCCCTCTTTTCCTCCCTCCCTCTCTCTCCACCTCTAATCCCATTCATCCATCTTTATCTCTCCCTCTCCCCTCAGGTCACGTTCCAACTCCCACCGTCGGCGCTGGAGCACCCTGAGTGGCGGCTGGGGTCCGGGAACTGGCGGCCCAGGAAGCACCGGAGGAACCACCGCTACCACCACCACCTCCTCTGGCTCGGAGGCGTCCGTGCGTCTCCACCTGGGCATGCAAGTGCTGCTGAGCAGCGCGAAGGAGATGGCCCTGATCCGCTACGTGGGCCAGGCTGACTTCGCCCCAGGCCTGTGGCTGGGCCTGGAGCTGCGCACCGCCAAGGGCAAGAATGACGGCCAGGTGGGCGGCCGCCGCTACTTCATGTGCCGCCCGGGATACGGTGTGCTGGTGAGGCCCAGCCGTGTCACCTACCGCGGCATTAACGGCGCCCGGCTCGTGGACGAGAACAGCTGAGGACACTAGGACCCAGGGGGTCGGGTTTGTTTATTTTGCTCCTTGAAATGTCCCCCAAAAACGACACTACCTAATCAGTTATTAGCATATTGTTATATACATTTAAGAAATGTTTTATTTTAAGATTTATGTTAAGGTGGTGTGGCCAGCCGACATTTTAACTACACATCAACTAGTTTGTCCTATTTCCTGGCTGATTTACCTTTTTGTTTTACCTGTCTACTCTACCCGTTGACCATCAATGGACACTAGAAAACTATAAATTACATTTCGAATTGAGACTACTATTGTTGTCATGCTATTGAACTAGTTGTCATGCTAGTTGTCATGCTATTGAACATACTGTAGGTATGAGGCAACAAGCTTTGATTGTCATAGCTTGGTTTGGTAGGGTGAAAGAAAATAATTTTCAGAAATATTTATACTTTATATTCGATGGAAGATATGTATAAATCAGATACAGTAAATTAATACTTCCATTCTTCCCTAAGCTCCCTCACTCTGTACTGTATGTAGAGATTTTAACTGTTATCAAAGCTAACCTGGCCAACAACGCAGCTAAGCACCTTAATGCAAGACAATGTCCTGGTACAGAGGTACTAAAATATCCCTGGATTTGAGCACTTTGGAGGGAATGGATAAGCCTATTTGTAATTATAATGCAGGGTTATCTGGGTTCACTGATGACTGTCCTAACTGAGAGAGAATGTGCACTGTGTTTGGCCAACACTGAATCTGTGATGGTTCGTATTCACTTGAAACTGCAGTCACTGCCAACTTGTGCTGAATTGCTAATTGACCCTCAGCTCCTGCACCCTAGGCACTGCTGTGGATCTGAGAGGATTGGATAGGTGGAAGCAATATGGTAATAGCTTCACCTTGCCTTCTGATTGGCTGGGTAGAAATATTGCTTATACCTATCAATCTCTTTCAGATCTACAGGAGTGCATAAGGGATATAGGCTAGGGGTTGATTTGGAATTCAGCCATATTCAGCCATTAATGCTATGGCACCACTTGAGCACTGGTATAGTGCCGTCAAGTGATGCCAATTTATGCTAACATGATCCTACACTGAAGTGACACTTCTAGGCCTATTGATGTATGCTAGCTACTTTTGGTCAGATTGGACACCCAACTGGCTGTGTGACATAAGATTTGTCTAAAGATCATTTACATCAGCACACATGCTAACGACATCTATTATGTCGTCCTTATGACAAAATGCTTTGAAAGCTGGTTTACGTGAAGCGCATTCCAAAATTCTATACAGATAACGTTTACAGTCTTGGCAAGTCAGCAGGCAACAAGCTATTGATTGTATCTGTGGAGAAAAAAAAGAGAGACTTTAACAAAACGTCCATGTTCCACCCAATTAAAAAGGTAGAGCGCAACAGTAGCCCATATGCTGAATGCGATGTACCATTAATCGATCTGGTTGGGCCCCATGCAATTGAAACGCGTTGGTAGGACAAATCATGATTGCCTGAGATATTCGCCTGAGGTTTGGAGATGAAAGAAGCTAGGTGGTATGAATGCTAATTCAACTGCTCTTATCCGCAGTCAGTTCTGTTATTTCTGTAACAGTCATTGTCGTAACAGTCAGGTCTGTTACGGTCATTGTTGTGACATTTCTGTAAGAGTCATTCCCTTAACAGTCATTAATGTAACAGTCATCGCCTTATCAGTCACTTCTGTAACAGTGTTACTTAGTACTGTTGGGTTCTATAATGTCTTCATGGATGATACATTATCGGAAATCCCGAGTTAAAATGCACTTGAAAGTCATTGGTTGCAGTCTGTGTGTGGGCAGCAAACGGTTTTGGATTTATTTCTGGTCATGTCCCATGTGTACATTTGGAATAATTTGTGTTTGTAGTGAAAGGGTTTCACTGTGAAATAGTGGCACGTAGTGTAAAAATTGTATTTGTAAAATTAATAAAGATTCTATTCTAATTTCACTGTTTGTTTCTCCTCCATCTCTTTGATGGCTGCGTGCCGTACCTCCCGTGTGGGCGGACTGTCTCTTAGCAAACTCTCCATCCCTCCGCTGTTTATCTGATGAGAAGAAAGATGTCTTGGGGGAGGGGGGGACAGAAAAAGTACATTGAAATTGCTACACTTTTTGTTTGATTACAAAATGGGTCTCAACAGTTCTCATTTGGATGCCAGATTCCATCAGTCCTGTAATAACATTGTTTATTCCCTTTCTTTGTTGATTCAAATACTGCCCTGGCACACTGTTTTATGCTGAACTACATGGCTACCTCTAACTCTATTGGGGCCCACGAAAAATATGCGAGTTTACGAGATGCGTGACTTCCCCAAGAAATATATAATTATGCAAATGTACTTTGAACAATTAAAGGCCTCTGTAATGATATTGTATAGTATGTCCCAATTCAACTGGGAAAGAGTCTAGCCACTGTTCTTTGCATTTGCCACATGGACAAAACCAATACTTATCTGCTACTGTGTAAAATACTGCAATGGATGTTTGAATTGAGCTGTATAAGGGCTTGATTCAATCCGTAGCACTGAAGATCCGTGCTACATCGCGATAAAAATGTAAAGGCAATGTTCCCGAGTTAGCGGAGACTGCATTCACAGTAAACGCTACATAGGTCGGCTCAATCGGGAATTACCTTTACATTTCAATTGCGCTATAACGCTGAACTTCCGCGATACGGATTTAATCTAACCCTAAGTCTGAGTGAGTTCAGTCAAGTCTGTAGAGCAGCAACAAATAGTCATTATATAGTAATTTATTCATTTTGGCAGATGTCATCTGAAGGGCAACTTACAGGGGTTACCAGAGTCATAGTACAATACTTCATAATTACAACATTTTACAGGTGCAATTCAATTGTTTTTTACGAGGAGCAACGGAGTTGAGATGAGCTGCTGCAAAGAAACAGCAAATTATGTTAACACAGCCACTGGAGATGAACAATAGTGCAACATGTTACTTGAATCCTCTATCATAAGCCTACTTTAAGACATAAGCCAGTTAAATGATAAAATGTCTTCACTACCTGTGACATGTCTATAACAGCTTGTAAGGCTTTATGAAAGAGTGTTCAAGCAAAGGGTTAACAACATAGACAGGCAAACAACTGACACATTGGCACTTCCTGGATACACTCAAATCAACTTCATCTCATCTTAGCATAGACTAGCACTCATGTCCATTTGAGACTTATGTACATGAAAGTTGATTCGAGCACATTATAATGAATTAATAATCACATAAAATAATCAAACATTGATCTTTTTGAATGTATAAAAGCAGACTGCATTGACAGTGTTGAGGCTATCCACATTGAATGTAAATGTAGATTTGGTTGATGACTGATGGAGTAAGAAGTTAGATCCTCACAAAATATTTACCATAGATTTATTCACAAGTGGACCACAAGCAATTTGTATTCAAACTTTTAACTCATTATACTTTATATTCTACAATAGTCTTTATTCAAATAGAAAATATAAATTATTACTTTAAAATAGCAGTTTGCGGGTAATACCTATTCAGCAACGTTAAATATAGTTGCTGGGTAAGGAAAAAACAAACAAAAAAAGTTATGAATCAAGAAAAGGTTGTTGAAAAAAGGCCCCCAGCAAAAATGCCAACATTTCCTCATTTAAAAGCACACTTTCAATTAAATTAATCTCCAACTATGTGTGAGTCTGTGGAAGTTGATGGAACAGTAATTTTTGTCTTTCCATAGAGGGCAATAATATATACATATCAAAAATCTCCAACGAGAAATGGAAGGTAAACTTGCCTGAATAAACGGTTGAGATGGGTATAAAGTAAGCTCCATAGTATTGTGCCTCGAATAACATTCTCTCGCTGTCTTTCTTTCTCCCCCTTCTCTTTCTCTCTCTCTCAAACACGCAAACATATGCACACACAGATTAATACCACTTACTCACACACCTTAAAGTGCAAAGACAGCCACCCACATACATTACTTATGGTACCATTATACCCACCAATAATTCCCGTTCACTTCCACCCTCATAGCATAGCAACATTCACCTAGATGAGTACATTTCGTTTCCAACTATCTGAAATACCATTAATTGGTCGACATTGGACAAAAATGCCTACATCTAAAAAAAAATGCCAAATAGCCAACCAACGTGAAATGAATTTGGATATGGTTGGGTGTAATAAGTGTATCCATTAACAATATACAGAGCTCCCAAATGAATAAATAAACGAGAAGGCAAGCAAACATCAACAAACACAATTTCCTCCTCTCCGGAATCCAGTGTATGATTCTCACGATATTCTTGTAAAAAATCATTTCTGATTGGTGAATCAACTGCCAAGGCCAGAAATCCCAAAGGAAATGGATGAACCGCAATGATTGACAGCCAAAGTTCATTAATGTTACAGTCAGTTAGACATCTGGCAGATGTGTATTGTTCTTAGTTACCATGTTCTACATGTTTGTGTTTTTGTTTGTGAAACACACATTCTGTTTGTGTGTTTCCAGAATGACTTGTGATGAAAGTCTGCATTGACATCTACAGAGCCACGAAGATGAGCGGTCGGCTCGTGAACACATAGCGGATAAATTAGCTAACTAGATGGAAACATTTCACCCTGTCCTGTTACAATAGCCAACAACTCATTCAGCCCACTCTCTTCGTATAGTGTATCACTCCCTTAGTGGCTACATTTTAGCCAGTGTTGCAAAATGTACATCATTCTTCCCAATGGTCTTTGCAGCTCTCCAATGTGCTTTAAAGTAACTGCCCAGTGAAAATCTAACTTTTAAAAGTTTATATTCTGTTCATGTTGTTGACTCGTCCTATTCTCGTATTTGTGGCCAAAGCATAAATTGGAGAAAAAAACACTTAAAAACCCCACCTTAAACTTGTATCTCAAACAGACCGTTTAAAAAATGGTTGCTATTTCCTCATAGAACATGCCATCTCCCTGAGGAGGATGAGCTGACCAATCAGTGGTCTAGAGGAGGATGAGCTGTCCAATCAGCGGCTACTTACGTGAATATTGTTTATGACTGGTATAAGCCCACACCATTCTGTTGTTGGGGTATGCAGCTGGTTTTTAACATACTCAATTACCCATTTTTGGAAGGAAAACTATTTCACTCATATTGTAAGTAATTATAGGTCATACTTCATAGAAATCTGGAAACGCTGGGCAGTTACCCCATTGGCATTTCCGCAACCATTTTAGAGATTTTTGGACTCATCGGCCAGGTGAAAATGGGTCAATCCAATGGGTCGATCCAATCTGTGGATGAAACCAAGGTGTCGAGACAGGAGGGGGGGTCGTAAGGCGGCGGGTACTGTCCTGACACAATGTTGTGCGGTGTACCATCTAGTCTGGCTGCCTGTACACATGGTCTCCGAGGTGGGAGCCAAAAAGCAAGATGGAGGTCGGGGTTGGTCTAAAGCACCGTGGCATTGTGGCCCTCCATCCGGGGCAGCGTGGGGTCCTGCACTGTCCCCATGGTGACCAGCAGCGGGCGGCTGTCCTCGGAATTGCCCATCGTCGAGCAGCTCAGCGACAGCTGGGTCCCCGCCACTCCTCTCTGGATGGCCACGGGTGGCGGGGGAGGAGGGGGGTTGACAGGGTTGGGGTGGTGGTGGGTCGCCTCCAGGGGCAAACCTTGCTCCTGGTAGCCGTAGCCAATGTTCCCGCAGGGGAAGTGGCGAAGTCTGAAGAGGGGGACTGGGGGGAGAGTGGCCGAATCCAACAGGAGCGGGGAAGGGGTAGGGGCAGTGATATCCGAGGAGGTGGCCTGGGGTGGGGGCGGAGGGGGCAAGAGGGGCCTGCAGAGCCCCTGCTGTTGCTGCTGCTGTTGGTGGTGCAGGAGCTGCATCTGCTGCAGCTGCATCTGCTGTTGCTGTTGCTGCTGCGGATGGAAGGGATACGGTGGCTGGAACTGCTGCTGCTTGTGCTGCTGTTGCTGGAGACCCAGGGTCCCCGCCGCCTCGGCCACAGTCCGCCCTTGGTGCTGCTGCCCCTCGCCCGGCACCCTCCCACCTACAACCCCCTCACCTCCACTGCCCATGCCTCCCTGCCTTTGCTGCTGCTGCTGTTGTTGCTGCTGCTTCTTCTGCTGTTGCTGGAGGAACCAGGAGCCGTAGGTGGGGTTCCACAGGTTGGTGGGCTTCCCATTGCGACCCTCCTTATCCTTAGGGTGGCCCTGGGTGAAGGCCAGATTGATGTGGCCCCCCTCTGGGTTGGGCTGCTGGATGGAGATGGGGGGAGGCGCCTTGGAGGTGGAGATGAAGGAGGTGGCTGTGATGGTGGTCGTGGGGAAGGTCTGGGGGTGAGGGTTGGGGTAGGACTGGGGTTGTTGCGCCATCGCCTGGGGCTTGGCAGTTTCGGGGGGTTGGCTGGAAAGGAGGAGGGGCTGCTCGACTCTTCGGTTCTCCTCGTTGGGGTCGGGGGCAGAGGGTGCCGGTGCAGGGCCCTCTCCGTCGGGCATCTGAGTGGACACCAGCAGGGGAGAGGCTGTGGGGTCCTCAGGGCGCATGGGCACCCGCTCCTCCTCTTCGGGGAGGGGGCCATATTCCACAGGCAATGTAACAGTCACCACATCGGGGTCCTGGAGAGGATAGGGGAGCATTGGATACTAACAATGGCGAACAACGAGTAATGACATCATTAACATTACCAAAGACTGAATTTGTAGAAAATGACATACTTATCAAAGTAAACTTTCAAAATGTCACTTCTAATGCAACCAACATTGACTTCATTTTAGAAGTTAGAGCTTAAGTTAAGGCTAGATGACAGAACTATCCCAAAAGGAATACAGCATTTACACATAGACAGACAGATTATGAGCTGTATCACATTTTAAAATAGTCCTACATAATAAAATAACCTCTTGGTAGTCAAACAGACATTAATACTTGAGCACAGTTCCAGTGCAGATGGGTGTTGACTCTCGATGTTCAAACTCCCTACCTGTAAGCAGTAGTCAATCCGCTCCAAGATGGTGGAGAAGTTGGGCCTGTCCTCCGGTTGATGCTGCCAACTCTGTGTCATTATCCGGTACCTGAAACACACACACACACACGACACCAAGCACAATCAAAAACGTTTCCTCTATTTGAACTTTGCACAAATTGATAAACACATCAGAAAATTAAAAGGCATATTTCCCCCTTCGCTAATACACTTTTAGACACAAACTCACGCACACTTTATCAAAAGTGCCGCCTCCCCGTCATAATACCACAAGACTGATTAAATACAAAACATTCTGAATGAAATGTAACATCCCGCTAGTTTGAGTGATTACCGTTGAAAAGTCAGTAGGGGTCAAGCGGAATCCTGGGGTACCCCCCAAGTCACTACAAAATCAAGCTTGTTTCTTAATTAGATTTGACTTGCAATCATTACTCTTGTGTAATATTATTTGGCAATGTGACATGCCTATTGTGAGCCCTTCGTGACGCAGATTCATTGTACCACATGGGGACTGTGTTTATTTTTCAGGGGAAAAAACGATCAAAGAAGAAACATTTAGGCTTTTCTGTGGTGATAAAAAGGCAAAGAATCTGCCATCTGGGAGAGTTCAAAGGAGAATTGGACGATAATAGCGGTTCGTCATGCATGGAGGGGGCGTGAAGAATCAGCGAGGGGCAAGAACGTGATGCAAGTCTGAGAAGTTATGGGTGTTTTGTGTGTTTGTACGCTTGTATCCCAGTGTATGTCTGCATTCTATGTGTGTGCATGAGTGAAAACAGTATACTGTAAGTGTGAGGGTGTGTGTGTAATCTGTATGTAACAGAGTAAGTTCCATCCCTATGTGAGTGACAGTTCAGACAGGCCCGGAAGTTGACTGAGCGACAGTTCGCTTTCAATCTTAAGGAATGTGACGTCACCACATGATGGCTCCTAGTGCTTCACTAGCCTGCTAGCTCACATCTGCTACATGTGTTTGGGTGGTGTGTGATTGTTCAAGGTGTATATATTGGACTTACACGGGCCCTGGGCAGTTTTTGGGAGGGTCCATCCTTCCCCCGCTGGTGACAAACTCCAACACTTCCTGGTTACTGCGACTGGGATAGGGCATATATCCCAGAGAGAAGATCTCCCATAGCAAAACCCCAAAGGACCTGAGAGAAAGTGGGAGAGAGAGGTGGGAGGAAGAAGGAAAGCGAGAGGGGGGGGGAGAGAGAAGTAGGTGAGGAGCAAGAGAGGAATACTTTTTATTTATTTTTTAGACGTGAGAGAGAATCGTAATTCTTAAGGGTGATAAGGGCAAAGTGAGGGGTGAAGGAAGGACGGAGGATTGCAGATGGAGTAAAAGAGAGGAGGCTTTCAAAAGGTGAAAAATAGAAAGTTCCATTGAAGAACAGAAAGAGGGAGGTGAGGTAGACTGGAAGGGTGAAATTCAAGAGAACTAAGACATCATTGAGAGTGATTTACAATGGAACGTACCACGTGTCCGTTTTGGACGTGAAGATCCCCTCCATGAACGCTTCGGGAGGCATCCACTTCACAGGCAGCATGGCGCGCCCACCCTTTCTGTAGTAGCTCGCCCTGTGTGGAGACACACCCGTGCGCACACACACACACACAGGGGTGATCTTGTTAGACCTGCTGCATGACTTGATTGACAGCACAGCAGTTAGAAAAAGGGGATGAAAACAGAGAAAAGAAAGTGATGGAAAGAAAAGTAGGAAAATAAATGGAGAAATAAGCTAGTTTCAGACTCCTAATTATCCTTCAACCTCTGAAGACTCTAGCCACTTCCACGCCAGTTGGAAGAACTTAAGTGTTTTATCTCTGAACACTCAAAAGTTGGTTTCTCCATCCAATGTAGTATAAGGGGAACATGGGGCGTTAACAACACTCGGTGGAGACTAAGGATCCTGAATGCCTGAGACATGCCATTAAGTTATCCTGACAATCACACCTCACCATTGTTACAGCCCCAATAGTCCTATAACTCTACCCTTACTCATCATGGAACTGTATGACAACGGTCCAGTCGTCGTGAACCATGCACCAAGCTCCAGGTTTAAGCTGCTAAGTGCGGTCTGTTCCATAATTATTCTACAACGATAGCCTAACATGACCCACTATTGCTAGTGAACCTCAGGAACAACTACACAGATGTGACAGAGGAAAGAAAGGTAAAATGGAAGGGAATTATGCAAAATGTAAGCTACAATTTAAAGGAAACTAACACTAAAGTTAGTTATAAATGTATGTGGGTATTACCGATGGTGGCTCCCGACAGTGGCTAATACTTAACATGATACTGAGAAAAGCCCGGGTCTCCAAATTTCTTCCCTGCAAATTCTGAGGACAGAAAATTCAAATTCGGAATAACAGCACTGCTATTTATAGCCTACTTCACTGTGGAAAAGGGGCCGCAAAACATGTCATGTTGATGTGAATTTCTGTTTGCTTCCATATGACTGGTTTTACATTTGTCTCCAGGGATCATAACGAGAAATTGTCTAAAACAATTGCTAGGATATGTGTATTTACAATCCCCTTCTCCAAACAGATGACTAATTTACCTAGCTGTTATCAATAGCTCAGTGCATGGTGGTTCTATCTAAATAAATTAACTAGATGCTTTTCCCACTTGGAACCGGCAGGTTCGCTCGACCTTATTTAGTGTTTCCTCGCACGTAAAGATGGTGGAATTAGTAGGGAATTAATTATCATGTTTAAATTCAAAGTCAGAGTACACGTAGAGAGAAAAGTGCATGAAAAGGGAATTACGTTCCATTTACGCGCTCTTAACTCGCGGCGGAATTCTCCCCAAGTGTTTACTATATCAACATGATTTTATTTGTCAAAAGAATTGAAAAGTAAAATAATAAAATTCTACATCTCTAATGAAATAAAAAATAAAAAGAAGTGTACAAGATAACACAGAGATAAATAAAAATATATTCACAGCCCCTTCCAAAAAATAAGAAGTAATTAAATAACACATGTATTGTATTTGTATTTTCTTCCCTGCAAATATTGTAGCTACTGCTAGCCTATCTAGCTAACTATCTTTCTTCCACAATGCCCTGTTTATTACAGTTAAATAATGTTAGTAGCTAGCTAGTTACTAACTTTGAAGGTAAAAATGTGCTTTTTTCTGTTGGTTGTAGCACTAGCTAACTATGTGCTACAGCAGGCTAGCGTAGCTAGGTAGCCAGATAACTCTGGTAGCTACGGGAACAGTGCCTGTGTTCTCTAGATCAGGGGTTTTCAAACTGGGGTCTGCGGTCCCCTAGGGGTCTGCAGAGGTGCTGCAGGATGTCTGCAATTATTATATATAAAAAAATATTTTGGGGGATTTTTTATATGAAAAATAATTATTTTATGAATATGGCTTGCTGCAATGACTGGAAGTCTACAGGAACAGTTCACATGCTAACAGTTCCTGTTCATCTGACTCTGGGGTAGTAAATAAATGGCTTCATTGCCAAAATCTCAAACTATCCCTTTAACATGGAGTAAATTACAGTCATTTGAGCTAATTACAAGGTTTGTTATATATAGAAAATTCTTAGGCGGGCCGTCTAAGTCAGTGTTTCCCAACCGTGGTCCTCGAGTAACCCCAACAGTACATGTTTTCATTGTAACCCTGGACAAGCACACCTGATTCAACTTGTCAACTAATGATCAAGCCCTCAATGAGTTGAATGAGGTGTGTTTGTCCAGGACTACAATGAAAATGTGTACTGTTGAGGGTACACGAGGACTGGGGTTGGGAAACACTGGTCTAAGTGGTCATTTTCGGGATGGAAAAAACGTTTCAGTATCAACTTAAACGACCAAAACCAGATAGAAAGCATGCAGAAAAGATCTTTGAGAACTAGCAATCAAATAAAAGCTAGATAGTCATGGAGAATCTAAAATTCAAAAGCTGGGCATTCAGGGCTCATGCCCATTGATTTTGTTATAATGATTGAGCAGAGGAACACAGCATTAGCCATGGCAAATTGCATAGAATTGCAGGAAATTAGCTTTAAAACTGCAAAATTGTCTCTCAGCGCCATGCCAAACTGTGTAGAATTGCTGAAAATTCATAGCTAATAGACTATGTTAGAGTTTATACTTCCTCTTCCAATGATCTGTGGGGAGGTCAAAATAATGAAACTGTCTACCAAATCTATTCATTTTAAAATGTAGATTACTTCTACTGCCATTATCATTCACCTGATGATAAGACATGATAACAATTGTTTTGCTAACATATGATGGGGGTCCCTGGGTCGGCTGTTTGCCTGGGCGGGGGTCTCTAGGCAAGAAATGTTTCAAAGCCCCTACTCTAGATAGACACTAATAATAAGACTGCTTCATACCTGGATGTGGAGTTTTGTGGTACCATTTCTGTAACCATTTCCATGTCTTGAATTGGCATGAGGTGTCCTCATCATAACAAAAAACCCATGTTTTCATAGCAACAGAATTTTCTAAATACCCCATCTTTTTTTTCTCAGGCAGATGGACGCCAATTTAGCATTTATTTGTTCATTTGGATCCCCATTAGCCTTTGCAGAAGCAGCAGCTACTCTTCCAGGGGTCCACAAAAAACACAAAACATGACAAGTAACTAAACACTGATACACTGATAGCCAAGGAAAGTCACCCAAATAAAATGATATACAAAGAATACAACTAAAAAATTACACAAACAATACAACTAAAACATGATGCATGTGTTAGAGTGTGTCTGTGTGTGTGCTTGTATGTCCGCCATTCCATGAGTTATTGTTAGTCAGTTTTTTAGAGGTAATTTTTCTGTTTGCTTGAGTAATTGGAGATGGAAGGGAGTTCCATGCAATCATGGCTCTGTATAAAACTGTGCATTGCCATGTATTCATTTTGGACTTGGGGACTGTGAAGAGACTCCTCCTGGAGGGTTTAGTTTAGTTTATTAGGATCCCCATTAGCTACTGTACATGCTGCAGCTACTCTTCCTGGGGTCCACATAAAACGTACAAATAAATGTAAATGACAAGTAAAATAAGAGTTATATACAGGAAAGACACCAAGGGACAACTAAGGGTTGAGGTCAGGGCTGTGTGCAGGCCAGTCAAGTTCTTCCACACTGATCTCGACAAACCATTTCTGTATGGACCTCGCTTTGTGCACAGGGGCATTGTCATGCGAAAACAGGAAAGGGCCTTCCCCAAGCTGTTGCTACAAATTTGGAAGCACAGAATTGTCTAGAATGTCATTGTATGCTGTAGCGTTAAGATTTCCCTTCACTGGAACTAAGGGTCCTAGCCCGTACCGTGAAAAACAGCCCCAGACCATTATTCTTCCTCCACCAAACCTTACAGTTGGCACTATGCATTGGGGCAGGTAGCGTTCTCCCGGCATCCGCCAAACCCAGATTCGTCCACCGGACTGCCAGATGGTGAAGCGTGATTCATCACTCAAGAGAACGTGTTTCCACTGCTCCAGAGTCCATGAAAGACTATCATACATGTTGTTGATGTTATTTATGTGTGTGCAGTTAAGGGAAAGGTGTGCTGCTTTGTTTTGAGCCAAGTTGTCACGTTCGTTTATAGACGGGACGGACCAAGGCGCAGCGTGATATGCATACATGTTTATTAGATATCAAACACAACGACAAAATAACAAACAAAACGAACCGTGAAGTCCAAGGCAACACAACATACCTTAACACGGAACAAGATCCCACAACCCACTAGTGCCAATAGGCTACCTAAGTATGGTCCCCAATCAGAGACAACGAGCTACAGCTGCCTCTGATTGGGAACCACACCGGCCAACATAGATCTACACGATCTAGATCTAAACATAGAAAATGCAACATAGAACATACCACACAGAAAAATACACACCCTGACTCAACAAATACGAGTCCCCAGAGTCAGGGCGTGACCCAAGTGCAGTCTTTCTTTGCTGCACCTGACCATATTACCGGACAGTAATCAAGTTGGGACAAGATCAAAGCCTTGATCTTTGTGTAAAAAATGCAGAATATATGTTTTATAACAGACATACATACCTCTCCCCATCTTCACAACAACTTTGTCAATATGACTTGACCCTGATAACAGACCATCCAATGTTACTCCAAGGAGTTCAGCTTCTTCAACTTCTTCAATGGTCACACCATTTATGCACAACTGCAGTTGAGGTTTAGGTCTAGAATGCTTTGAACCAAATACAATGCTTTTGGTTTTAGATGTATTTATGACCAGTTTATTGTTAATTACCCATTCTGACACTGACTGTAACTCCTTGCTAAGAGTCTCAGTGAGCTCACTGGCTGTAGGTGCTGATGTGTAGACTGTGCAATCATCAGCATTTTATCTTCTTATAAGACAAGTGGCAAATAATTTGTAAAATAAAGAAAAGTAACGGCCCAAGTCAGCTAACCTGAGGGATACCGCACTGTACATATCTGATGTTAGAGAAGCTTCCATTGAAGAATACTCTCTGAGTTCTATTGGATAAGTAACTCTCCAAGCATGGCAGGTGATGTGAAGATATAAGTGAGTTTTTCCAATAACAAATTATGATCAATAACATCAAGTTAATAACATCTAGTACATTTTAGTGAATCTTTGTTTTCATTTCAACAATTTACTATCTGTGATGTGCTACATCCCTTGCTTAAGATTGATGTAAAAACAAATCCACTGGAGCTGATATGCTTGATCCATTTTTGCTGCAGCTCTCTGCCCCTCTGATTGTTGAATCATTAATCCATATTTTTAACCTGACAATTATATCTGGTACTATCCCCAAGGTTTGGATGGTGGCTCATGTGCTCCCTCTTAACAAAGGTAGTGACCCTTGTGACCTAAATAATTATTGGCCTATTTCTAAACTTTCAGTCGGGTTTTAGACCAGGTCATAGCACTATCTCTGCTGCATCCCTAGTTATAAATGATGTGGTTAACTGTATGGATGAAAGGCAGCATTGTGCTGCCTTCTTCATTGACCTGTCAAAGGCTTTCAATAATGTTGATCACTCACTGCTAATTCAGAGGCTTTCCTCAATTGGCCTAGACCAGGCTGCATGTAACTGGTTTAAAAATTACTTGACAGATAGAACTCGATTCATATCTACTAATGGTGTTAAATCAGGTTTCCTGGATATTATGAATGGTGTCCCGCAGAGGTAGATTCTGGGTCCTGTACTTTTTACTGTTTACATTAACAATATCGACTTGTCTGTAAAAGATAATGTACCTGCACATGTATGCCGATGATACTGTTGTGTATGCTATTGCCCCCACGGTTGACCAGGCTCTATCTGAACTACAGTCTGCCTTCATTGTATTACAGAAAAACGTTATTGACCTGAAATTAGCACTGAATGCAGGTAAAACTAAGTATATGTTGTTCTCTAGAGCGCATAAAAATAAGTCTGATGATTTAAGCATACTGTATGTACTTTGGATGGTGTCCATATTGATCGTGTATGTGCTTACAAATACTGTATCTGGGCATCTGGTTAGATGAAAAGCTGTCTTTTAAAGCATATTGATGAGTTAGTTAAGAAGCTGAGAATAAAAATGGGCTTCTTCTATAGAAACAGGTCTCGCTAAATAGTAGAAAGCAGATTATTCAGTCGATGTTCTTATCGGTCCTACACTATGGCGACATCATCTATATGAACGCAACTGCCACTTCATTAAAGCCATTAGATGCAGTTTATCATGGCACACTGTGCTTTATTACGGGCAACAATTTTAGTACTCATCACTGCATTCTCTACCAGAAAGTTGGTTGGCCCACTTTGATGTCACGTAGGTTGATACATTGCTATGTTTTCATTTATAAAGCCCTTTTACAAAAAGTCCCACTGTACCTAACATCATTACTAAACTTTAGACATACGAGGTACCACACCCTGTCTGTGGCCTGAATGCAAAGCGCTATGTCTGGAGAAAACCAGGCACAGCTCATCACCCATCTAACACCATCCCTACTGTGAAGCATGGTGGTGGAAGCATCATGCTATGGGGATGCTTTTCAGCAGCAGGGACTGGGAGACTGGTAAAGATAGACGGAACAATGAATGGAGAAAAATACAGACAAATCTTTGATGAGAACCTGCTTCAGAGTGCAAACAACTTTAGACCTGGGCGAAGATTTGGGACAGTCCCACTATTTTGTCATGTTTGGATAGAGGTGAAATGTAGAAGAGAGAGTGCTGAAATAGCAGTAGGCCGGACTCAAACCCATGCTTGTACAGCGGCCCAGACCGCCAGACCACCCCAGACCAAAGAGGTATACCTTTATAGTAGCTGGGTTTAAAGAGTTTGCGTGATGGCAGTACCTGTAAATGTCCCTGGCCATTCCAAAGTCCCCTATCTTGGCCACTCTCGCCTGTCCTTTGGTGGTCAGCAGGCAGTTCCGAGCTGCAATGTCCCTGCAAAGTGACAAGACAAGAAGAACCTTACAGAGGTGTGTGTGTGTTCAATTCCAATCAAATCACATTTTATTGGTCACATACACATATTTAGCAGATGTTATTGCGGATGTAGCGAAATGCTTGTGTTCCTAGCTCCAACAGTGCAGTTGTATCTAACAATTCACAACAATACACACAAATGTCAAAGTAAAATAATGGAATTTAGAAATATATTAAATGTTAGGATGAACAATGTCGGAGTGTCATTGTCTAGAATACAGTAGAATACAGCATATACATATGAAAGGAGTAAAACATTATGTAAACATTATTAAAGTGACCAGTGTTCCATTACATAAGTGACCAGTGATTCCATGTCTATGTACAGTACATAGGGCAGCAGCCTCTAAGGTGCAGGGTTGAGTAACCAGGTGGTAGCCGGCTATTGACGGTGACCAACTTCAGGGTGAGGTTCTGGGTGGAGGCCGGCTAGTGATGTCTATTTAACACTCTGATGGCCTTGAGATAGAAGCTGTTTTTCAGTCTCTCGGTCCCAGCTTTAATGCAACTGTACTGACCTCGCCATCTATATGATAGCAGGGTGAACAGGCCATGGCTCGGGTGGTTGATGTCCTTGATGATCTTTTTGGCCTTCCTGTGACATTGGGTGCTATATGTGTCCTGGAGGGCAGGCAGGCAGTGTGCCCCCAGTGATGTGTTGGGCAGACCGCACCACCCTGTGGTTGCTGGCGGTGCAGTTGCCGTACCAGGTGGTGATATAGACCGACAGGATGCTCTCAATGGTGAATCTGTAAAAGTTTGTGAGGGTCTTAGGGACCAAGCCGAATTTGCGCCTTCTTCACCACACTGTCTGTGTGGGTGGACCATTTCAGATTGTCAGGAACTTGAAGCTATTCACCTTCTCCACTGCGGTCCCATCGAGGTGGATGGGGGCGTGCTCCCTCTGCTGTCTCCTGACGTCCACAATCAGCTCTTTCGTTTTGCTGACGTTGAGGGAGAGGTTATTTTCCTGGCACCACTCCGCCAGGGCCCTCACCTCCTACCTGTTGGCTGTCTCACCATTGTTGGTAATCAGGCCTACTACTGTTGTGTCGTCTGCAAACTTTATGATTGAGTTGGAGGCGTGCGTGGCCATGCAGTCATGGGTGAACAGGGAGTACAGGAGGGGGCTGAGCACGCACCCTTGTGGGGCCCCTGGGTTGAGGATCAGCGTAGTGGAGGTGTTGTTTCCTACCTTCACCACCTGGGGGTGTTTTGTGCGATTGCTGCCATCTATCCATGGTTTTTGTTTTGGTAGGTGTTAATAGTCACAGTGGGAACAACATCCCCTATACACTTCCTGATGAACTCAGTCACCGTGTCAGTGTATACGTCAATGTTATTCACAGAGGCAACCCGGAACATATCCCAGTCCGCATGAACATAACAATCTTGAAGCATGGATTCCGATTGGTCAGACCAGCGTTGAATAGGTTACATCCTGTTTGAGTTTCTGCCTATAAGAAGGGAGGAGCAGAATGGAGTCCCGTGTAGCTCAGTTGGTAGAGCATGGTGCTTGCAACGCCAGGGTTGTGGGTTTGATTCCCATGGGGGGCCAGTATGAAAAAAAATGTATGCACTCACTAACTGTAAGTCCCTCTGGATAAGAGCGTCTGCTAAATGACTAAAATGTAAATGTAATGATCTGATTTGCCGAAGGGAAGGCAAGGGATGTCCTTGTAGCCATCCCGGAAGGGATAGAGAGTGTTTGAAGAGCGAGTACTACAGTTGATGTGTTGTCCAGTGTAGTTCCTTGAGGGCCGTCGTGGTATCGGCTTGAGGGGGAATATACACAGCTGTGACTATAACTGACTTGTTTTGCCCATTCTAACGTTCAATCGAACAGCAACTGAATGCATCAATGCCTGTCTGCTTGCTTTATATAGCAAGCCATGGCCACATCACTCAAAGTGATCCATTTTCGTGAACAGGGTGGTGTACCTAATAAACTGGCCGGTGAGTGTATGTGAACACCCATATGTTGTTGTAGTTTGAGAATGTGTTTGCATTTGTTTGGGAGGGTGTGAATGTGGTGGACTGTGTCTTTGTGTGTGTGTGTTTGTGCATGCGTGCGTGCGCACGTGTGTTTGCCTGTGTGTATAAGTGGGTAAAATTAGTATGTGTGTAAGAAAGAGTATGTGTCTGTCACGGCATATTGTGCTGGTTTGACTATATGTGAATACTATGTGCACACACTTACACTATATATACAAAAGTATGTGGACACCCCTTCAAATTAATGGATTCGGCTATTTCACCCACACCCGTTGCTGACAGGTATATAAAATTGAGCACACAGCCATGCAATATCCATAGACAAACATTAGCAGTAGAATGGCCTTACTGAAGAGCTCAGTGACTTTCAACGTGGCACCGTCATAGGATGCCACCTTTCCAACAAGTCAGTTCGTAAAGTTTCTGCCCTACTAGAGCTGACCCGGTCAACTGTAAGTGCTGTTATTGTGAAGTGGAAGCGTCTAGGAGCAACAACGGCTCAGCCGCGAAGTGGTAGGCCACACAAGCACACAGAACGGGACCGCCGAGTGCTGAAGCGTATAGCACGTATAAATTGTCTGTCCTTGGTTGCAACACTCCCTACCGAGTTCCAAACTGCCTCTGGAAGCAACGTAAGCACAATAACTGTTCGTCGGGAGCTTCATGAAATGGGTTTCCATGCATAGTGCCAACTGTAAAGTTTGGTGGAGGAGTAATAATGGTCTGGGGCTGTTTTTCATGGTTCGGGCTAGGCCCCTTTGTTCCAGTGAAGGGATATCTTAACGCTACAGCATACAATGACATTCTAGACGATTCTGTGCTTCCAACTTTGTGGCAACAGTTTGGGGAAGGCCCTTTCCTGTTTCAGCATGACAATGCCCCCGTGCACAAAGCGAGGTCCATACAGAAATAGTTTGTTGAGATCGGTGTGGAAGAACTTGACTGGCCTGCACAGAGCCCTGACCTCAACCCCATCAAACACCTTTGAGATGAATTGGAACACCAACTGCAAGCCAGGCCTAATCGCTCAACATCAGTGCCCGACCTCACCAATGATCTTGTGGCTAAATAGAAGCAAGTCCCAGCAACAATGTTCCAACATCTAGTGGAAAGCCTTCCAGAAGAGTGGAGGCTGTTATATCAGCAAATGGGGGACCAACTCCATATTAATGCCCATTATTTTGGTATGAGATGTTCGATGAGCAGATGTCCACATACTTTTGGTCACGTAGTGTACGTCCATGTATGTTTTTCTACCACAGTAGGCCTACCGGTGTATAAACTGGTTCTCCTCCAGGTATTGGCATCCCTGTGCGATATCTCTGGCCACGTTGAGCAGGTCCACCATGGAGAGACTAGAGGGGTGCTCCTATACAGACATACCAGACAGAGAGGGAGAGATCAGAGAGGGAGAGACAGATACAGAGATACAGACAGACAGATGTATAGACAAAGAATCCGACAGACAGAGAATCAAACAGACAGACTAAAAGATAGGATAGCAGTCAGACAGAGAATCAGATGGGCAGACAGACAGACACACGGACAGACATTCAAGCTGCTACACACAAGACAACAGGTAGACACAGAAAGACAGACAGAGAATCAAACCGATAAACAGAAGACCAACTGTTAAACAGATTCCAAACAAAATAGGGAGACATGTGTACTGCAGAGCAGAGTAGCCAAACAGCTGTTGTATCCTCTGTTGTTCTTCTGTTAGCTTTCAGACTGAAATATTTTAGTCTATTCAATAAAGTACCCCTACACTCAAAAAATAAAAAGTTTATTGAGGGGTTCTTTCTCTGGGGTGACCCTGCTGAAGAAAACAGCATAGACCATCATACATTTCAAGCTGGTCCATGCTTTTCTATGCTGGTCAGTGCTTGGCGAATGCTGGTCAAGCTGGTCTGACCAGCATGGTCTAGCTGGTTCGGCTGGCTGACCAGCATGGTCTAGTTGGTTATGCTGGCAGACCAGCCTTGGTTTTGTTTTCACTGGCAGACCAGCCTTTGTTGTGTTTTCGCTGGTGACCAGCCTTCGCTGTGTTTTTCTGGTGGCCAGTCTTCGTTGTGTTTTGGCTTGCAAAGTGATGTTTAATTCCTACTGGAATCCAGCCAGAGTGGATTCCGACAATCTGCATCCAGAATGACTGCCAGGGTTAGAAAGATTAATAAATGAGACTACCTAAACCATCTAAACTGTAACAACTGTAGTGGGTAATATTTATCATACAGTATATGATATTATATATACATATCTCACATTCGACCCATAATAAGAGTATGTAATTTCTATGTTAACAAAGTCTATTAAACAACACGCAGTGTTGCGGCGTCACTACAGCCTGGGGTTCAACCCCATGCTGTGTCACAACTGGCTGTGACTGGGAGTTCCACAGGGCGGTGTGCAAATGGCCCAGCGTCGTCCGGGTTAGGGGAGGGTTTGGCCAGGGGGGCTTTACTTGGCTCATCGTGCTCTAGCGACTCCTTGTGGCGGGCCGGGCGCCTGCAAGCTGACTCCGACACATTGGTGCAGCTGGCTTCCAGGTTAAGCGAGCGGGTGTTAAGAAGCGCGGCTTAGCGGATCATGTGTCAGAGGATGCATGACTCGACCTTTGCCTCTCCCGAGCCCGTTGGGGAGTTGCAGCGATGAGACAAGATCGTAATTAGATATGAGAAAAAGGGGGTTAATTTTTTTTCTCAAATAAATTAATGTTGATTTGACTCCATAAAGAGGATTTAGCAAGCAGGACTATTGTTTAGTTACAGTAATAGAAAGATCAAGAAAGGTCTGAGAATGGAACTCTAAAGGCAAACAGATTTAATACAACTGTTAAATAAATTGATTCACATACAAGGCATAAACTTAAGTTACAAAGCATCAACAAGCATTACAAGACATTATTCTAGGCATGATCAGAGAGGGAGAGAGAGAAGGAAGCCTGAAAAGCCATGCCCCCAAGAATCCCTGGAGAGGAAAGGGAGAGTGTATCTCCCCACACCAGGTCAGGAACAAAGAGAAAAAGACAATGACGCTAAGACCCTTTTATCACCATTTGACCATGTTTGGATTCAAAATCTGAGTTGTTGATCAATATTATTGCTGTAAAGTTAACCTCCAATCAGATATCAGACCTACAGGATGTTATCACAACAGAGGTGTGACATAATGGGGGATGGTGAGAGCAAAACGGATGAGGCTGAATTCCTAAGAAGACAATAAAACCTTTTGCATAGAGTGTTGACAAAAGTGAAGTTATCTGTTGGGCTGGCCTACACAACCATTTCAGTAATGGGTGCAATAAATACAACTAATAGATTGGATTACATTAGAAAAATAACCTTAACTTCATTCTCCTAATCTGCTATGTTAGTTCCCCTGACCTGCTACATTAGTTATCCTAACCTGCTACGTTAATTATCCTAACCTGCCATGTTAATTATCCTAACCTGCTATGGTAGTTCTCCTACCCTGCCACGTTAATTATCCTGACCTGCTACCTTAATTCTCCTAACCTGCTTGAACAAGGATGTAGCCCCCCCCCCCCCCCAAATACATATTCTCACTCAACCTGGTCGAAATGCCTTCTCAGCATCAAGAGAGATGATGACCTCTGGCTGTTGAGTAGAGTGGGCAGAATAAAGAACATGAAATAGCCGACGCATATTATAGAAAGATTACCTACCTGAGTTAAAGCCGGTATGGTCAGAGTTACATATATTATGCATCACTGTCTCTAAACAGCGCAAGAGGTCTTTAGTGAGAATTCTATAATCACAGCAAAAGAGGCTTATAGGGCGGTATGAGCCACAGTCTAGGGGATTCTTATCCTTTTTAAAACCTCTACTGGATCGGTGTTCCGAAATCGGGACAGTTGTTGCTCAATGTGCGATAATGTGACTAAAATGACATTGTAAACAACAACCAACTTTCCCGGACATAGACATGTTTTATATGGGCAGAAAGCTTAAATTATTGTTAATCTAACTGCAGTGACCAATTTACAATAGCTATTACAGCGAAAAAATACCATGCTATTGTTTGAAGATAGTGCACAACAACAAAACACTTTTATCAAGGCAACTGGTTTGATACATTCACCGCTGACGGCAAATAATGTGCTTACATTCAATAATCTTGCTCTGATTTGTCATCCTGAGGGTCCCAGAGATAAAATATAGCATAGTTTTGTTTGATAAAATCAATTTTTATATCCTAACACGATCCATGTTGTATGCACGATCTATGTTGTATTCCGACTCTTTCAATTTGCAAAGAAACAATCTATGAAAATCGAAACACTAAACCTTGTTTCACCCAGTCAAGTTCGGTTTCTATGTAATCCTCAGACACTCTAGAAGGTAACCAGACTTTGCTTCATCATTCTACATTACATATTGCCTATACATTTTACATTTTACATTTTTAGTCATTTAGCAGACGCTCTTATCCAGAGCGACTTACATTAGGGTTAAGTGCCTTGCTCAAGGGCACATCTGACAGTATACAAAACCTATTTTAGCCCACGAAGGACAGACATCATTACGCACCAATGAGATGGGCGTTGTTCACTTGATTGACTGTACCTTGGTCCAATGACCACCTATCGTTTTGAAACATAGCTAGCTAGATAGCCAATGAGCTGGGCTTTACGTGAGTATGTGATGGTCCATTGTCTGAGGAAAAGCCTTTGTGCTCAGCCTGCACGCAACAGATTCAGTGTCCATTGAAATCTAAAGAACAAAAGAGGCGTTTTGGATTACGCGCAACTCGATTTAGTTATACAAAGTTTTCTGCAAATGTAGAAAGTACAACATGGCTACTAACACTGGAAAAGCTCAATTGAAGTCCAGGTATACAGATTTGGAAGAGATTAATGCAGAAATTGAGAGTGACACGAGGAGTCCTGCATGCAAGAAAGAAGGAGAAAGTAAAGTGACTTTTTTAGATCAGTAAGTAAAATACGTTTTTGCTTCTCGCATATTCATTTAAGGTACACTACCAGTCAAAAGTTTTAGAACACCTACTCATTCAAGGGTTTTTCTTTATTTTTACTATTTTCTACATTGTAGAATAATAGTGAACACATCAAAAGTATGAAATAACACATATGGGCCCCGTGTAGCTCAGTTGGTAGAGCATGGCACTTGCAACCCCAGGGTTGTGGGTTCGTTTCCCACGGGGGCCAGTATAAAAAAAAAATGTATGCACTCACTAACTGTAATTTGCTCTGGATAAGAGCTTCTGCTAAATGACTAAAATATGGAATCAAGTAGTAACCAAAAAAGTGTTAAACAAAACAAAATATATTTGAGATTCTTCAAATAGCCACCCTATGCCTTGATGACAGCTTTGCACACGCTTTGACTGGTATTGTATGTGTCTTTGATTTCTATATATGTGTATATGTAATATATATTAGTATAGTTTATGTCTTATTCCCTATTGATCCACATAGTATTATAGATGAGTATGGGGAATATTATTTCATTATAGTGATTGTGTTCCCCATACTCATCTATAAACATATATACACTACCGTTCAAAAGTTTGGGGTCACTTAGAAATGTCCTGTTTTCGAAATAAAATAATTTGTCCATTAAAATAACATCAAATTGATCAGAAATACAGTGTAGACATTGTTAATGTTGTAAATGGCTATTGTAGCTGGAAACGGCTGATTTTTAATGGAATATCTACATAGGCGTACAGAGGCCCATTATCAGCAACCATCAGTCCTGTGTTCCAATTACATTTTAGTCATTTAGCAGATGCTCTTATCCAGAGCGACTTACAGTTAGTGAATACATATATATATATTTTTTCTTTTTATACTGGCCCCCGTGGGAATCGAACCCACAACCCTGGCGTTGCAAATGCTATGCTCTATCAACTGAGCTACATCCCTGCCGGCCATTCCCTCCCCTACCCTGGACGACGCTGGGCCAATTGTGCGCCGCCCATGAGTCTCCCGGTCGCGGCCGGCTGCGACAGAGCCTGGATTCAAACCAGGATCTCTAGTGGCACAGTTAGCACTGCGATGCCGTGCCTTAGACCACTGCGCCACTCAGGAGTACCCAATGGCACGTTGTGTTTGCTAATCCAAGTTTATCATTTTAAAAGGCTAATTGATCATTAGAAAACCCTTTTGCAATTATGTTAGAACAGCTGAAAACTGTTGTGCTGATTAAAAAAGCAATACAATTGGCCTTCTTGAGACTAGTTGAGTATCTGGAGCATCAGCAATTGTGGGTTCGATTACAGGATAAAAATGGCCAGAAACAAATAGCTTTCTTCTGAAACGTGTCAGTCTATTCTTGTTCTGAGAAGTTAAGGCTATTCCATACGAGAAATTGCCAAGAAACTGAAGATCTCGTACAACGCTGTGTACTACTCAATTCACAGAACAGCGCAAACTGGCTCTAAACAGAATAGAAAGAGGAGTGGGAGGCCCCGGTGCAAAACTGAGCAAGAGGACAAATACATTAGTGTCTAATTTGAGAAACAGACCCCTCACAGGTCCTCAACTGGCAGCTTCATTAAATAGTACCCGCAAAACACCAGTCTCAACGTCAACAGTGAAGAGGCGACTCCGGGATGCTGACCTAGGCAGAGTTGCAAAGAAAAGGTCCAGTGTCTGTGTTCTTTTGCCCATCTTAATTTTTTATTTTTATTGGCCAGTCTGAGATATGGCTTTTTCTTTGCAACTCTGCCTAGGTCAGCATCCCGGAGTCGCCTCTTCACTGATATGCTGACTTAGAGATGCTTTTAACGACTCCCACACAGTAGAATGAGACATGTCCGTGGTGCAGTTGATCTGTAAAAAGACATCAATGTGAGTTGATATGTCTTTTTTTAAAGGCACTACAGGATAGTAGTAGTGGGTCAAGTCGCCTCGCGCGTTGTGACGCAGTACTGTCCGGAAAGTGAATATCTAGCTGGACAGGGCTATGGTCTGAGATAAAGATGCTGTGATATTGGCTATTAGTTACAAAAGGAAGAATTCTATTGTCCAGCAAGAAAAAAGTAAATCCTAGAGTATGAGCAGTGGACTGGAGAAAAAAAGGAACACTGTTTAGCAGTGGGATTGGTCCTCCTCCATGGATCAGACAAATTATAGGATTCTAAAAATGAGTTGATTACTGCACCTGATTTGAAATTTCATTGTTGGGCTTCGGTCTGGATCTGTCTAGACTTGGCTGTAGTACACAATTGAAATCTTCACCCAATATCAAATGATGAGAATTGAAGTATTGCAATGAGGTCAGAGAAAAAATTAGTGTCATCCCAATTGGGTTAGCCAGAGCAACCTGTGTGTTAAACAATTCCCCCATCACTATAACATATTAGTATCTGAAATTACTTTGGAGGAGACAAACGGTGTGCCTTTTCTGATATGGGATGGCTGGCCCTCTAACCCTTAGCACCAAATTTAGAGTGAAATATTTGGTCAACCCATCCTCTCTTTAGTTTATCATGGTCGCTGGAACAGAGATGGGTGTCTTGGAGAAAAACAATGTCCGGATTTAAAGACTTAAGATGAGCATACACTCAGCTATGCTTGACCACATGGTTAATTCCATTTAAGTTCCAGCTGATAAAGCTAGTGGAGCCTAGAGTACATGAATTAGGCATAGTCATAGAAATTAGAAATGAATGTTAGTACAATCACATGGCCAGTGTGCTGAAAGTTAATACAATATAAATAAAATAAAAAACAGCAACAAAAAAAACCTATGCTGGCCTTCCCCATGTTGGAAGGCTGCATCTCCCTCTCCTAGACTAGAGCAAGATACTACCATGTTAAACCGAACCTCAGTAGATCTCTATCCAGGGCGAACATAATCAAGTTTACACATAGGGAAGGGATTCTGGAGGGAACCACCTCAGTTCTCTAATGTATCTTATGCAATATACATATTGTAAGGATAATTAAAATAATAATAAAACAATTATAATATTTACGTTCCCCACCGCTCCCTGTGACCAACCCCATCCACTTGGGATGTCTTGTAATTATTATTATTTAATTTTTTATAATTGGAAAACAAACCCAGTTGAAAGTGCAGTATAATTCAACATTTGTATAAATGTAAACCTCGATTGAACATCCTAACAAGCCAGAACACAGAAAATGTACTGGCAAACGCTTGGTCATTAATACCCGTCCTGCAGTGTTCGCTTGGCTGTACAACCTGCGGTCCCCTGCCAGCAGCCACTAAGCACCAAAGCGGGCCAGCCAGTCAAATAGTAAAGAAGAATACACGTGGTCCTTTGGGAATAAAACACTTGTAGGCATTAAACATGTCCACAGTATACTGGTAGGGAATCCTATTAAGGCATGGAAATAGAGCTCAGTGGCTAGTCTTAGGTAGCCACTAGGCTAACTAGTACCGCACCACCTAGCACTGAGGCTGTCCAGCTGCAGCTAGTTGGTAAAAGCTGATTGTGCCATGTAAATAAAATACTATTCAAACTATATTGTCCTTGTGAAAACATGTCACCATATACAGTACATACCATCATTGTTCATAACGTTAAGTTACTGGAAGAATAATTGTCATTTTTTGGCCAGGGTGGAGGCACGTTTCTCATCAAGAGATGAGTTCACTAGTTAGTTGGTCCTTAGTCGCGTTAGCATGGCTAGTGTATTAGGGCCAGGGGCAGAGTATGGGCATACAATGGCTAGCTAGTCGAATGCTGTCTTTCCTCCAGTGGATGGATGTAGGTGCGCGACGATGTATACTTTGGCTCTGGTTGGGTCCACGAATGTCTTCTGCTCGCCGGAGGGAGTAGTGATCTTCAGCACTGCTGGGTAGAGTATGCCGAACTTGGTGTCCCGGCAGCGATGTAGGAACCCCCTCACCTCGTAGAAGGCTGACCTCTTCTTCATGACTGCCGCCATGTAGTCCAGGTAAATGTGAATCTTTTGGCCGTCGTGGGTGATGGGAGCCGCTCGTGATACCTTACGGAGGACATCCTCCTTCTCCTAAATGTAGTGGAATTTGACTACGACGGGTCTGGGCAGTTCCCCATTCTTCGGTGCAGATTGTAAACTTCTGTGCGCACGGTCAAAGGTGGGGGTGTAATTGAGGCCTAGGATTTCCTGTAGCAGTTTAGCTACGAACAGGGTAGGCCGCAATCAGAGTCCGTGTCCGGTGAGCCCGAGGCTTTAGCAGAGGCCTGCTCTTTTGTGACTCGTGGCCGTTGTTGTTTTGACATTTTACCATGAAAAGGCAAACAATTTCAGGAAAAATTGTCAAATTAGTGAATTGGGTTTGATTTCTAATTAAATGTTACAAAATTAACGTGGTAGGGGAGGTGTTGGTGAAGTATTAATAATGAATTGTTCACACTAGACAGGCCGGTGTGATTCCCAATCAGAGGCAGCTGTTGCTCGTTGTCTCTGATTGGGGACAATACTTAGGCAGCCTATTGGTATTAGGTGTTGTGGGATCTTGTTCCGTGTAAGGTATGTTGTTTGTGTCTACCTTGGACTTCACGTTTCATTTAGTTTGTTGTTTTGTCGTTGTGTTTATTCAGTATAATAAACATGTATGCATATCACGCTGCGCCTTGGTCTGACCCGTCTGTAAACTAACGTGACACCAATGCTATTAGGCCACACCCGGCCATGATTACAGACACCTGCGTGTGTCCTTTGACACTATATAAACTAGTGACCTGCAGTGTTTGTCATTATACCCTGATGAAGACAGCTTGTCTGTCGAAACGTTGGTTATTAGGTTATTCAATTATTGCATCTGAGCTACTAGAGCAGGGGTGTCAGGCCCGCAAACGGGTTTAATTAGGTATAAAAATGCGCTGCCATTTTTCAATAAAATAAACTGCTGTTCCAATTGCGTCCACTGGATGGCGCAATAGCAATTGTGTTAAGCAAGCAAACTGTTTATACCGGGGCAGAGCAAGTAGGTCAAGCACGTGCAGCCAATGAGCTACTTTGTTTTGCCCGCGATATTTATTACGGCTTCTACTTTTAACATTATGTGCTTTGGCACCCTCATTGCCCCAATATGTCTCTGTCAAAAAAGAGAAAAGTGGACGCAGAGTGCAGAGTGTTCCAAGAAAAATGGTCATCCTATTTAATCACGGAATTGAATGGGAAAGCTGTATGTTTGGTGTGTTCAGAGCATGTTGCAGTGCTGAAAGAATATAACCTTCGTCGCCACTATGTGAGTCTTCATGCCGACAAATATGACAACTTTCAAGGACAGCGGAGATGAGAGAAGGTGAATGAACTGTTGGCGGGTCTGAAGAAACAGCAGTCTGTGTTTACTCACAGCCGAGACATCAGTGACGCTGCAGTGAAAGCTAGCTACCTCATTGCTAATGAAATCGCAGTGGCTTCAAAACCATTTAGTGAGGGTGAATTTGTAAAAACATGCATGATGAAGGCAGCGGAGATTGTGTGCCCTGAAAAGCGGCAGGCTTTTGCAAATATCAGCCTGACAAGAAACACAGTTGCAGACAGGATTTCCGATCTTTCAGTGGATTTGGACAGCCAGTTGAAGCAAAAAGTAAAGTCATTTATTGCGTTTTCGGTTGCAATTGATGAAAGCACGGACATTACAGATGTTGCACAACTGGCCATTTTTTCATCCGCGGAGTTGATGACACATTGACCGTCACCGAGGAGTTCGTGGAGTTGGTGCCGATGACAGATACAACGACAGCAGCTGATATTTTTACCACACTCGTCGGCGCGCTGGACAGGGTCGGAGTGGACTGGTCCCGCGCTGGCAGCCTGGCTACAGATGGTGCGCCCTCAATGATCGGGAAAAAAGCAGGCGTTGTGACAAAGTTCAGAGAGAAAGTGCAATCTGCAAATGGAGGACGTGATTTTTTGACTTTTCACTGTATTTTGCACCAGGAGGCTTTGTGTTGCAAGTCATTAAAGATGGATAACGTCATGAAGGTGGTCATCCAAACTGTTAATTTCATCCGATCCAGAAGCCTGAATCACCGTCAGTTTGACAGCCTTCTCAGAGAGAAAGACCACATCTATGGCCTGCCATACCACACTGAGGTAAGATGGTTAAGCCGAGGTGCTGTGCTGAGGCGTTTCTTTGATTTACGAGAAGAAATTGAACAGTTCATGGAAGAAAAGGGCAAACCAGTGTTAGAATTTCATTCCGCAGAATGGATGCCGGACCTTGCATTTATGGTGGATGTTACAGAGCACCTGAATAACTTGAACAAACAGCTGCAAGGGCGCAACAAAGTTGTCACGCAGTATTATGACAGCATACGTTCTTTCAAGTTGAAGCTGTCATTTTGGGAGACGCAACTTGCCGGTGGTGATGCAGCTCACTTCCCCTGTCTGAAAAATGTGTGCGCGACCCAACATGTGGCAGACATGAAGCGGTTCAAAGATAAAATAACTGGACTGTTACGGGAGTTTGAGCAACGCTTTCAGATTTATGTTTATATGTTTTTATGTTGATGTGCTATTGTTTTTAATTGATTTTATTTTATTTGTATATTTAACCTATTCTTGACTCTGTGGTTCTTGCACTTGTTTGGGGAACAGGATTTCATTATTTTTATCTACATTTCTGCCTGAGAAATGACACCCTGATATAGTTCTGTGATCTGTGATATACTTCTGTGAATCACTGAGGCATTGTGTGTTTGTTTGTTCTTTGTCCTCAGAACTTTCAAATAACTTGAGGTGTTTTATGATTAATAGTGATGTTGTGCTTTTGGACACTGTCCTCAGGCTCCAGCTTTATGTTCATATGTTTTTATGTTGATGTGCTATTGTTTTTAATTGATTTTATTTTATTTGTATATTTAACCTATTCTTGACTCTGTGGTTCTTGCACTTGTTTGGGGAACAGGATTTCATTATTTTTATCTACATTTCTGCCTGAGAAATGACACCCTGATATAGTTCTGTGATCTGTGAAACAGTTCTGTTAATCACTGAGGCATTGTGTGTTTGTGTGTTCTTTTTCTTTAGAATTTTCAAATAAACTTGACGTGTTTTATGATTAATAGTGATGTTGTGCTTGTACTATTTTGGACACACTGTCCTCAGGCTCCAGCTTTATGTTGTATGTTGATCGTATTAAAACAAAGAAAACTATCTGAAGTTGTTGTTTTTAAGTTATATATACCATGATTTTTCCGGTCCGGCCCACTTGGGAATAGATTTTCCTCCATGTGGCCCCTGAGCTAAAATGAGTTTGACACCCCTGTACTAGAGTGTGCGGCTTTCCTTTTCTTTTCCAAGCTTGTAGCGTCATACCCACGAAGACTCGAGGCTGTAATCGCTGCCAAAGGTGCTTCAACAAAGTACTGAGTAAAGGGTCTGAATACTTATGTAAATGTGTTATTTATTTTCTCCTTTTCTTTTGCAAAAATGTCTCAAAACCAGTTTTTGCTTTGTCATTATGGGGTATTGTGTGTAGATGATGTAAATTTGCAGTCACACGGTGCTATATTGTGCGGTCCTCCCACTACAACTTTAAAAAGCATACACAGATGAAATAAGTTATCATGAACTTCACAGGGTAGTGAAAGTGCACGATGATCAGCTTGATGCTCCTTTCCAATACATTTTGAGGGTCGTAATCTGTATGCTAAGATACCAATTGACAAAGAACAATGATCTTGCTGTTATCCATCTTGTCATACACTGAGTATACCAAACATTAGGAACACCTTCCTAATATTGAGTTGCACCCCCCTTTGCCCTCAGAACAGCCTCAATTCATCGGGGCATGGACTCTACAAGGTGTCGAAAGCATTCCACAGGGATGCTGGCCCATGTTGACTCCAATGCTTCCCACAGTTGTGTCAAGTTGGCTGGATGTCCTTCGGGTGGTGGACCATTCTTGATACACACGGGAAACTGTTGAGCGTGAAAAACCCAGCAGCATTGCAGTTCTTGACACAAACCTGTGAACCTGGCACCTACTACCATACCCCGTTCAAAGGCACTTAAATATTTTGTCTTGCCCATTCACCATCTGAATGGCACACAAACACAATCCATGTCTCAATTGTCTCAAGCCTTAAAAATCCTTCTTTAACCTGTCTCCTCCCCTTCATCTACACTGATTGAAGTGGATTTAGCAAGTGACATCAATTAGGGATCATAGCTTTCACCAGGATTCACCTGGTCAGTCTATGTCAGGGTTCTTCAATTCCGGTCCTGGAGGGCAGAAACACTTCTGTTTTTCATTTCTACCTGGTAGTTAATTGCACTCACCTGGTGTCCCAGGTCTGAATTAGCCCCTGATTAGAAGGAGATGATGAAAAACAGTGTTTCGGCCCTCCAGGACTGGAATTGAAGAACCCTGGTCTATGTCATGGAAAGAGCAGGTGTTCTTAACGTTTTGTATACTCAGTGTGTAACCTAACCTGTCCTGTCCACTTTATCAGCAAAACTGTTGTCTAGAGAGAATGAGCGAATTGGGCAAGTTTGACATTTATCACAACAGTTTGTGTGACAAAACCATTGATAGAGTAGAAAATGCAATGAAAACACATTCGGTACATGATAACTTTAGCGCAAAAGTGGTTGTTTGTGTGCGCTACGTCATCACCCACAGCCTTTTAGCCACAAAAAGTCAGTTTTGATGGAAAAGATTGTATAATATTTGCATGGAAATCTGTCGCAAATTGGATGGACACCTAGCTACTGGTGCCTATATTAGCTTGTGTTTCATGTCCAAATAATATAAGTAACTTCATTGAGTTACACAATAAATTTTTAGATACTTTAGGATGATTTTGACATGAAGCGCGAAAATGCTAATATAGGTACCATTGACTGGCATTGGATTTGTGCCATAAATGCAAATAAAATCGTATTTGAAACAGTAGCCAGCTAAACAAAACCAAAGCATGGGATTGCTGTAATAACTTGCCAACAGCATAAGGAAACCAATATGTCATTTTGTAATTTGGGTGACCTATCCCTTTAACAGTAAGGGGGGGGGGGGGGGGGGGGGAACTTAAATGACACATTTCTCTGAACAGGGGAAAATAACCATCACCCAATTCACTGGGAATATATTACATAGTATGAAGAAACAATACTCCAAAGTTGCAGCTCCATACAACTTGTTAGACATAGAGAACTGATACTGGTTGTTGGGGTGGGATTGGTGTGGGGGTCTGTTGGTGGCTTTTGACAATTTTTTGGGATTTCTCATGTTACCCTACCCTTAAAGGTACTGACCAGTACCATGTGAGTACCTAACAGTGTGTGGCATAAGCGCATCTGAAGTATCCTATAAGTATAACTGTAGAACCTGTCATTGGTTCTACCTGGAACCAGAGGGTTCTTCATGAAAGGGTTTTAAATGGAACTCAAAAGGGTTCCCCTATAGGGACAGATGACAAAACCCTGCAACCAGAGGGTTCTTCATGAGAGGGTTCTATGCAGAACCCAATTGGGTTCACCTACAGGGACAAAACAAAGAACCCCACCATGGTTCCTTGTGAGAGGGTTCAAAAAAATCTAAGGGTTCGAAAAAGGGTTCCCTCATAGGGACAAATTACAGAATGTCCGACTCTACTGGTTCTAATCTTTAAACAATCTCTATTATACCCACAGACCCGGTGGTGTACCAGGAAATTAAGTTCACTGGCAACCGAGAGGTTGTGAGTTCAAATCACAAGATTGACTCCCAAGTAATCAGAATACTGCAGCATACTGTCCCTTATAGCAATAATACCTTAATCCAGATAAAAAATTATTAAGTTTTTGTATATTTACTGTATTTTCACGATAACCAGTAGCCGGGAAATGTTTAACAGTGTAATGAAGAACCCTCGGGTTATAGCAGTGTAATGAATAACCATATCAATGGTTATACAAAGGGTTATTCAAAGAACCAATATAAAACGGTTCTCCACAGCCCAGAAATGGGTTCCCCTACAGGGACAAAATTAAGAACCCTTTTTTGATACTAACTAGCACTTATTTTTTTGCGTTTATCCTAATGAAGGAAAGCAAAGATCCACAACCAATACTAACAAAGAACATATTGTAACTCGTGTATTTTGCCCTCTATGCGCCTTGTTGTTACATTTTGGCAAATGTAGTCAAACACACTTTAAGATTTCAGAACTCTCTGGTCCAAGGTACCGTCTCCTGTTGTTGTGAGCAAAACACTTAAGGCTACATTTTCATGCCGCAAAAATACCTGCACTGTGAACTAATGTAAAAACGTTGTCAACTAACACACTGATATAAGTGAAATACACGGAACAAGCAGGCAACTCAACTGACCAGTCTGGGCCGCGTCTCTCTCAGGAAACTCTTGAGATCTCCTCCAGCCATCAATTCCAGTAGGATGAAGCGTGGCAGGGCCTGAAGACTCACCCCTATACACCGCACTATGTTTTGGTGGCTGAATTTACTGCAGAGGAAGAGACAGAGAAAAGAGAGAGGGAAGGAATAGAGGGAAGAAGGGAGAAAAGGGGGAGGGAGGAGACGGAATGAGGGAGGAGAGGGAAGGAGAGAGGGGGAGGAAGGGAGGAGCGAGGAAACGAGGGAGGAGAGAGGGGGAGCAAGGGAGGAGAGAGGGAAGGAGGGAGGAGAGAAGAAACGAGGGAGGAAGAAGGAGGAAGGAGAGAGTGATGGACGAGGGGAGAGGAGAGGGGGAAGGAGGAAGGGAGGAGCAGGGGAAGGTGGGAGAAGAGGGTCAGAAAGGACAAGTTATTGCATGGTTGTTGAAGAATGGTCTGCCATGGTAGGAGCATGTTTGTAATATGTCCTCAACCAAAGCTTTGTATGTGTGACTGTGTGAGTTTGTGTGTGAGTTTGTGTTTTTACACGTGTGTACATGTGTGTGTGTTACCTGATAATGAGAGCCTCCATGAGAAAGTCGAGCTCATCCTGCTCAGAGCACACCTCAGGGAGTGTCTATATTACACATACACAGAACACACAATGAGGACATTCAGAAAGAACATAGACATTGTCTTGCAGTGCTAGGGATCAATCTACACTAACGGTCAAAAGTTTTAGAACAGCTACTCATTCAAGGGTTTTTCTTTATTGTTTACATTGTATAATAATAGTGAAGACATCAACTATGAAATAACACATATGGAATCATGTAGTAACCAAAAAAGTGTTAAACAAATCAAAATATATTTGAGATTTGAGATTCTTCAAATAGCCACCCTTTGCCTTGATGACAGCTTTGCACACTCTTGGCATTCACTCAACCAGCTTCATGAGGTAGTCACCTGGAATGCATTTCAATTAACAGGTGTGCCTTCTTCAAAATTAATTTGTGGAATTTCTTTCCTTCTAAATGCGTTTGAGCCAATCATTTGTGTTGTGACAAGGTAGGGGTGGTATACAGAAGATTGCCCTATTTGGTTAAAGACCAAGTCCATATTATTGCAAGAACAGCTCAAATAAGCAAAGAGAAACGACAGTCCATCATTACTTTAAGACATGAAGGTCAGTCAATATGGAACATTTCAAGAACTTTGAAAGTTTCTTCAATTGGAGTCACAAAAACCATCATGCGCTATGATGAAACTGGCTCTCATGAGGACCGCCACAGGAATGGAAGACCCAGAATTACCTCTACTGCAGAGGATAAGTTAATTAGAGTTACCAGCCTCAGAAATTGCAGCCCAAATAAATGCTTCAAAGAGTTCAAGTAACAGACACATCTCAACATCAACTGTTCAGTGGGGACTGTGTGAATCAGGCCTTAATGGTTGAATTGCTGCAAAGAAACCACTACTAAAGGACACCAATAAGAAGAAGAGACTTGCTTGGGCCAAGAAACACGAGCAATGGACATTAGACCGGTGGAAATTTGTCCTTTGGTCTGGAGTCCAAATTTGAGATTTTTGGTTCCAACCGCTGTGTCTTTGTGAGACGCGGTGTGGGTGAATGGATGATCTACGCATGTGTATTTCCCACCGTAAAGCATGGAGGAGGTTGTGTTATGGTGTGGGGGTGCTTTGCTGGTGACACTGTCAGTGATTTATTTAGAATTCAAGGCACACTTAATGGCTACCACAGCATGGCTACCACAGCATTCTGCAGCGATATGCCATCCCATCTGGTTTGGGCTTAGTGTGACTATCATTTGTTTTTCAACAGGACAATCCCCCGACCGCAGAGTGAAGGAAAAGCAGCCAACAAGTGCTCAGCATATCTGGGAACTACTTCAAGACTGTTGGAAAAGCATTCCAGCTGAAGCTGGTTGAAAGAATGCCAAGAGTGTGCAAAGCTGTCATCAAGGCAAAGGGTGTCTATTTGAAGAATCTCAATTTTGATTTGTTTAACACTTTTTTAGTTACTACATGATTCCATATGTGTTATTTCATAGTTTTGATGTCTTCATTATTATTCTACAATGTAGAAAATAGTAAAAATAAAGATTAACCCTTGAATGAGTAGGTCTTCTAAAACTTTTGACCGGTAGTGTACACTGTATTTCTGATCAATTTGAAGTTATTTTAATGGACAAAAAATAGCTTTCTTTTGAAACAAGGACATTTCTAAGTGACCCCAACCTTTTGAACGGCAGTGTATATTTGTTCCAATGAAAAATGCAAACCGGTATGCAAAACCTGTGAGATTTCTCAAACTTGACCTCTTACGTGTTTGAGCTAAGAAATCCGACTGAAATTGTTTAGGGCCCGATTCAAATTTAGGAAATGTACGCCTTTCCTACGCACGCCTTTCCTACGCACTTCCCAGTAGTTGGTACTCAGACTTACCTTATGCAGTTTCATAACGGGCTCCCTTGCGCACGCTGACAACATTTAATTCAACCGCTGAAAACCCTCCCACTTGCTGGCCAGCTCATTATAGTCTCCTTTTCAGCACCAATTGGTAGATTAGAAAATTATCTGATCTTGTATATTATTTAGGGTTAGGAAAGTATTTTATAATAAAAATAAAAACAGGTTTGGAGAGCCTTTACGCACAAAAGATATTGGTGAATAAAAAATAGAGGTTTGATTAATCCTGAAAGTTGCCATATTCAATTGTTCATTCCATGAAATATTGGAAGTTGAGAAAAGTAAGGTCTGCATTCCATATTAACTCAAATATGCTACATGTCCCAAATTATAGCACAACTTGTAATACCTTAGCCTAATATGATCCACTATTGCTAGTGATCCTCAGGATCAACCACACGAACGTGACAGATCAAATAAAGGTAAACTAATGATGTAATTGAATGATGCAAAATGTAAGGGAACTAACACTAAAGTGACAGTTATGAATGTATGTGGGTATAAGTGACGGTGGCTACCGTGATATGTTGATATGCTTCAGTTTGCTGCCATATGACTGGTTTCACTTTCATTTGTCTCCAGTGACCATAAGGTAAAATATATAAAACAATTGTCATTTATATTTACAACCCCCTTATCCAAACGACCTAGCTGTTATCAATAGCTCTCATTAATTTGTAAATTACAGTGCATGGAGAATGGTGTTATTTCTATTGGAAAAAAATACATTAGATGTTGTTCCACTTGGAACCGTATGCATCGTTTCCTCGTGCGTAAAGGTGGTGGAATTATGATGTAATTAAGTCAAGGTCAGAATTCAACTTATCTGAAGACACCGCCACACCTTCATTTCTTTGATCCGCACCCCAAACTAATAATGGGTGAATAGCATGCTATTCTCATGATTTAAGTTCAAAGTCAGAATACACGTAGAGAGAAAAGTGCATGAAAAGGGAATTACATTACATTTATGCGGCTTTACTCCGGGTCAGAATTCCCCCCTTATTGAATAAAATGCTTATACAAAATACAAAATACAAAATACACACACATTCTTGCTGATACTAGTGATGTATGAGGCCCTGTATATTCTGTGTGTAAATTGCTTGTTTGTTTGTTGTTTTGTTTGTTTGTGTCAGGGCTCACCTTAACCGCTACTTGCATGGGACTGGGCTCTCCAGGTATCCCCACTGCCATCCCTTCATACACTTCACCGAAGGCACCATGTCCCAGACCCCTATACACACACAGACACACACACAGGCAGACACACACACAGACACACACACACACACACACACACACACACACACACACACACACACACACACACACACACACACACACAGACACACACACACACACACACACACAGACACACACACACACACACACACAGCACTTAGTAATCTTTCTACAGTTGAGGTCATTGATTACTGAGTGGAAGGAAAGTGGGCCTATGGACAGTATGTGCAGCAGGTGGATAGCTTAGCCTTTCACAGTGATGTAACCTTCTCTGACATCTGAAGTACTGACGCCTCCTAACAATAAATGCCATGGCTTTCAGGGTTCACTGGGTCAGCTGTAATGTTGGTACTTTGTGAGAACATTGCAGTGGGTTGGTACAGGCAACTACCGTGTGAAACTACCATCCGCATAATATTTAAATGAGGTTGATCAGTTTTCAAATATTAGGAAGATTCTTCCGATTTTAGCATGGAAGTCATTTTACTGAATTGCTTTACTTTGCAAAGGAGAAGGAACAACTGACATTCCACTCAAAGGCAGCTGAAGATATGCTTTCTGGTACTGTGTGGCTCAGTCGTAAGAGCATGGTGTTAATAAATCAAAGGTCATAGGTTCAATTCCTGCAGGGATCACAAGCTAAAAATGTACTGTACTATGAGTCACTTTGGATAAAAGTGTCTGCTAACCCTGCTTTGTTTTTGCTGGTGACCAGCCTTTGCTGTGTTTTGGACATTGGTTACCAGCGTACCAGCATCAAGTCACATTATGCTGGCTTGCAAAGTGATGTCTAATTCCTATTGGAATCCAGCCTAAATCTGAATTCAGAATGACTGCCAGGGTTAGAAAGATGAATAAATGAGACTACCTAAACCATCTAAACTGGAACAACCTTTTCAGTAACGGGTGCAATAAATCCAACTAACAGATTTGGATTAGTTTAAAACAGGGATAGGCAACTTTGATGGGGGTGGTGGCCACAAAAAAACAGAACCCATCATGAGGGGCCACAGTGGCTCTTGGTCTACACACCCACATCCATACAAATTGGCCGCCAGTTGCCCATCCCTGGTTTATTTATCTTTGTGTAGCATAAGATCAATTAATTGGTTAATTCATCAATCAATGTACATGCAAAAACACAGACACTAAAACAAACAATTCAACAAATCTGCAATAGAGCATGATGAGAAATATGATGGAGATTGTGGGAATCCACTCTGACTGGATTCTAATAGGAATTAAACATCACTGCTAGCCAGCATATGTGACTTGATGCTGGTTTTGCTTTAGCTTATGCTGGTCACCAGTGTCCAAAACACAGCAATGGCTTGTCACCAGCAAAAAACACAACTAAGGCTGGTCATCAGCAAAAACACAACGAAGGCTGGTCACCAGCAAAAAACACAACTAAGGCTGGTCATCAGCAAAAACACAATGAAAGCTGGCCACCAGCAAAAACACAATGAATGCTGGTCACCAGTGAAAACTGAACGAAGTTAGGGGCCATGCCGGTCTGCCAACATAACCAGCTAGACCATGCTGGTCGGCCAGCAGAACCAGCTCGACCATGCTGGTCAGACCTGATTGACCAGCATCCGACCAGCACCAACCAGCATAGACAAGCATAGACCAGCATGGACCAGCATGGACCAGCTTGAAATGTATGATGGTCTATGCTGTTTTTTTCAGCAGGGAAGTGGCATATGTTATGACTCACATCCTCATTTCCATTCCTAAGTACTTTATAAAATGTTTCAAATCGTTTTGCTTGTGCAGTTTGAGAAGCAAATACCAACTATGTTTCGCCTCAGGCGGAAATTTATGTCAAACAATAGTGATGTTACGTTTGATACCGGAGCTCAGAGACATGCGTTTAAATCGCTAAGCAGTGTACTTCAAAGCAGTGTGTCGATGCCTGTATCATTTTATCAGAAGTACATGATCAATGAAGTCCAAAGCTTCACTTAGTCAAACAACCAGTAGAAGACAAAAAGGCTACACTGCGCACGCGCTATAGCGCGTGGGACGTCATCTACAATAATTTGGCTGCTCTAAATTCTTTTGATCAGCAGGTGCCACTAGTGTACACTCTGTTGATCAAAGTCTCGAGAAATGCACTTATTTTCAACAGGATTGGCTGGAAAGCCTCAATGCTTCAGAAAGCTTTGTTTCCCCATCACTACTTAGCAAAAACACAACTGTTGATTCCATTTGAACTCATCTCAGCAAACAAATGTAATAGTAATTTAGTGATACTGAACATGAAATCGGCCATGCTTTTCAAAAGCATGAGTTGAATTTTAGTTACACTACAAATTTGAGATCAGAATTCTTACACCCACAGTATTAAATGTAATACTTTCTTAGTGTGTATACAGTATGTGACCCACCGGAATAGTGTGACGCTAACACCCCAAGAGTGTTGGGTCCCTAACTCCATGGGTGTTGCAAATTCCGACTTAAATTAACACTTTATTAGAGCTGATGCTGTTACACTTTGTCAGTATTAGGGAATGAACACCTGTGGTGTTCCAGAAACTCATTTTTGGGTGTAGTCTAAAACAACAACGTATTCTAGTTGTTCTTTTTTTTGTGGTCCTCTGTCGCTCAGTTGGTAGAGCATGGCACTTGCAATGTCAGGATAGAGGGTTCGATTCCCGGGACCACCCATACGCAAAACATTTATCCACACTTGACTGAGTCGCTTTGGATAAAATCATTTGCTAAATGGCATATATTATATTGCTGTTGATTATGACTATTTTTACAGGCTAGCTTTACCTGGTGAGGGAGATGTTGCGTCGGGGCACCTCCTTCAGGTCGTTGACAGAGGCGCTCTTCCCAGCGAAGCAGTAGTTGGGGTTGTAGTCGGTCATGATGGTGGAGGCCCTCAGTTTGCTCAGCTTACAGTCTGGGCTCTGGAGCTCCAGCTGAATGGACTGTAGCTCTATGTGCTTCCGTCTGTACACTGCATAGACAAGAATATGAATATATTATGAGGAAATATGGACAGATATGTGAAGACATACAGGTTTTTAGAAGTTTATTACAAATACAAAACTGAAATATGACATTTACATAAGTATTCAGAACCTTTACTAAGTACTTTGTTGAAGCACCTAAGTACTTTGTTGAAGCACTTTGTTGAAGCACCTACTTTGTTGAAGCACCTCTTCTTGGGTATGACACTACAAGCTTGGCAGACCTGTATTTAGGGAGTTTCTCCCATTCTTCTCTGTAGATCCTCTCAAGCGCTGTCAGGTTGGATGGGGAGCGTCACTGCACAGCTATTTTCAGGTCTCTCCAGAGATGTTCGATCGGTTTCAAGTCCGGGCTCTGACTGGGCCACTCAAGGACGTTCAGAGACTTGTCCCGAAGCCACTTCTGCATTGTCTTGGCTGTGTGCTTAGGGTCGTTGTCCTGTTGGAAGGTGAACCTTAGCCCCAGTCTGAGGTCCTGAGCGCTCTGGAGCAGGTTTTCATCAAGGATCTCTCTGTACTTTGCTCCGTTAATCTTTCCATTGATCCTGACTAGTCTCCCAGTCCCTGCCACTGAAAAACATCCCCACAGCATCATGCTGCCACCACCATGCTTCAACGTAGGGATGGTGCCAGGTTTCCTCTAGACGTGACGCTTGGCATTCAGGCCAAAGAGTTCAATCTTGGTTTCATCAGACCAGAGAATCTTCTTTCTCATGGTCTGAGAGTCGGTAGGTGCCTTTTGGCAAACTCCAAGCGGGCTGTCATGTGCCTTTTACTGAGGAGGGCCTTCCATGTGGCCACTACCATAATGGCCTGATTGGTGGAGTGGTGCAGAGATGGTTGTCCTTCTGGAAGATTCTCCCATCTCCACAGAGGAACTCTGGAGCTCTGTCAGAGTGACCATCGGGTTCTTGGTCACCTCCCTGACCAAGGCCCTTCTCCCCAGATTGCTCAGTTTGGCCGGACAGCCAGCTCTAGGAAGAGTCGTGGTGGTTCCAAACTTCTTCCATTTAAGAATGATGGAGGCCACTGTGTTCTTGGGAACCTTCAATGCTGCAGAAATGTTTTGGTACCCTTCCCCAGATCTGTGCCTCGACACAGTCCTGTCTATGAGCTCTATGGACAATTCCTTCGACCTCATGGCTTAGTATTTGCTCTGACATGCACTGTCAACTGTGGGACCTTATATAGACAGGTGTGTGCCTTTCCAAATCATGTCCAATCAGTTGAATTTACCACAGGTGGACTCCAATCAAGTTGTAGAAACATCAAGGATGATCAATGGAAACAGGATGCACCTGAGCTCAATTTCGAGTCTCATGGCAAAGGGTCTGAATACTTATGTAAATATGTTTTTTTTTTCTAAAAACCTGTTTTCGCTTTGTCATTATGGGGTATTGTGTGTCGATTGATGAGGGAAAAAAATAATTCTATCCGTTTTAGAATAAGGCTGTAATGTAACAAAATGTGGAAAAAGTGAAGGGGTCTGAATACTTTCTGAATGCACTGTATGTAAGAAAAGTACTATCTGAGGTATGAACTGGGGTACAAATATGTACCTGTAACTAAAGGTACAAAGGACACCTTACAGGGTACCACCCCAGTGACAAGCATTTGTACCCCTTTAGGAACAAATCTAAACCTTTTTTTCTAAGAGTGTAGAGCGCGGCAGCAGAGAGACTGAAATGGTCCTGACCCGGGCTATAAACACATTAGTCGTGGAACATGTGGACTTAGTGGTAATGTGGTAATGTATGAGATCTGTCAACTGCTGCTTAACTTGATGTCCATCATTGGCGTGTTTAATTAATCAGTGTGTGTGCGTGCACGCCCACATGCGTGCGTGTAATTCATCATTCTTCCCCCACCAGCACATCATGCTGCTGTTGTTGTGATGTGTGGCTTGACGGCTCAATGAGCGAGTGCATGTGTCTGCGTGCGATAGCGCTCACTCTTGTCAGCTAGCAGCCAGCAGCAACGTTTAGTGTATAAACCCCCAAGGGTATTTATTCCAGTAAGCAAGCGCTTTCTGATTCTGTGTAGAAATCTACAGGGAATCTACAGCCTTTGTGAGTGGCAGTGTGGAAAAGTGTGTGTTTGTGCAGAGTGCAAATGAAATGATGTGTTTGTGTGTGTGCATCAATCTTCCTGTGTGTGTGTATGCACATACGTGTGCTCGTGCGCACATAACATGTGTTCACATGCAATGGTATGTGTTGTGTTCTCACAGTATGTATAGATAACCCCAAATACCTACATGTTTTTAATTGGCCTTACACCAAAATGTGTGTGTGCATGTGTGTGTGCCTGTGTGAGTCCGCATGAGCCTGCGTGTGTGTGTGTGCCACACAACCACATGTGTGTATCCGACGCATTTCACCACTCACTGATCATGACTCCAGACACAGCTAGCAGCAGGGCAGCGATGAGGGCTGAGGTCCCTACAGACAGACACAGGGCCAGATGGGACAGGGAGGGCTGGGGTGGCAGGGGAGACACCTCTGCCAGGGGAGAGAAGAGTTCAGACCTGGGTCAAATACATCTTATTAGAAGAGCATCACAAAATTAAGTGAATATTAGTGAAGGGCATGAGTCCTAATTCCTAATTCTATGGATGGATACAGATATGGAAAATCTATTCCCATATCAGCTGCATTCTTTTCCCGATAAGATAATGTTAGATATCGGTTTTATAAAAAACATTCACTTTTCTGTTGACTTCCAGAGCTCTGTTAAGCCCAGACAACTGCTTGCTGATTGCCCATTGTGCCAGGTGTGAATGTTCTGAGAGCTATATCATATAAAATGATCGATATTTATGCCCACCACTACAGAATATATTGTTGTTGTGGTCATCTTTGGGTGTTGGAGAATGTTTTTGGGGTGGCTCAGAATCTTTGTTTACCCAGACAAGAACCATTATAAACTTCTATTAGCGCCGGCATACCTGCATACTACATATTATCTCAATACTTTCCATGTGCTGCACAATGGTCACCAATGGTATAGTCCCCAAAATGCAAACTCCAAGGTCAATCAAGCACACATGAAAATATTTTCAAGTACTAACCTTTGAAGTTTTTAAAAGTATGTGACCTATGTTTTTGACCCAAGACTGGAAGAGTAATATGGAACAATGATTTCACCTCCAACATACTGTAGATACCTGATGTTACAAGCTATCCTAAGAATTGATCCAAAAAAATTTAACAATTAGTGCATTATTACTACACCATTAAAAAGCATTTCCTATGAGTAGGATTCAATAAAGTATAGAACACCTGCTAATAGATTACTTTTAGGAGGATGATTTAAGGAAGGTTAATTATGGTTTCATTTATATGTAGAATGCTATTCTATTCATCAATGACTATGTTATATTTCAAAGGGTATGTGTGTGAGAGTGTGTGTGTGTTTGTGTGTGTGAGTGGCGACACCTGAGTGGCGCAGTGGTCTAAGGCACTGTATCGCAGTGCTAACTGTGCCACTAGATCCTGGTTCGAATCCAGGCTCTGTCGCAGCCGGCCGCGACCGGGAGACTCATGGGCGGCGCACAATTGGCCCAGCGTCGTCCAGGGTAGGGGAGGGAATGGCCGGCAGGGATGTAGCTCAATTGATAGAGCATGGCGTTTGCAACGCCAGGGTTGTGGGTTCGTTTCCCACGGGGGGCCAGTATAAAAAAATATGTATTCACTAACTGTAAGTCGCTCTGGATAAGAGCGTCTGCTAAATGACTAAAATGTAAATGAGTGTGTGTGTGTGTGTGTGTGTGTGCGTCAGAGTGAGAGAGTGTGTGTATGTGTGTCTCTGACCTGTTGATGCGTTGACACAAGAGACACCGTCGGGGGCAAGTACGAGGTCCTCTTCACAGTAACACATGGTCCCCTCCTCGATCTCATGACACTCGCCCGTCTCACAGTGGCTACAGTTCTGCACGGGGCCGATGATCACCTCTCCATCACTTTCCATCCCTACAGGCACAGACACAGGAAATGGTCAAAGGATATGCCCCATGCATTTGTCCCACCGTATATGCTGCCCCTTTGCTTTATTCCTCATCCCACAATATACAATGTTCCAGCTGCACTAGCCTACATAATAGAATAGAATAGGCTGGGAGCAACACCGTGTCAACCGCAGAGCAGCACCGCCAGAGCAATTGTATGGGCAAAGTACCTTGCTCAAGGGTAACAGTAATGAAAGGTACCTGGGAGCAGAGACCAGCAAGCCTCTGGTTGCCTGTTCAATTCCCACCTTTATCGCCCTGCCTGAGGCTTGAACCAGCAACCTTACTACTCGTCCGCCTCACTAACCTCTACCTTGCCGGTTGCCGCCCTATAGTGTACTGTAATTGTCTCTCATTTCATAATCCGTTACCTTTCAGAGCGTCCAGGAAGATCTCACCCTCTGGGTTGGTGAAAGAGGAGCCATCCTCTCCGTCCTGCTTTGTGTCATTTGCTTCAGAGGTGCTGCCACCTAGAGAAAGGGAAGGGGATGGCCGTGGTAATAAAATTACACAATCAGTCAGTGAACTGATTGTACGTCCATGGTATATAGCACTTGTCGAACTCATTCCACGGAGGGCCGATTGTCTGCAGGTTTTCGCTCCTCCTTTGTACTTGATTGATGAATTAATGTCACTAATTAGTAAAGAACTCCCCTCACCTGGTTGTCTAGGTCTTAATTGAAAGGAAAAACCAAAAACCCGCAGACACTAGGCCCTCCATGGAATGAGTTTGACACCGCTGGTATGTACAGTAGGTATAATTTAATCTAAAGTGCTACCTGATGATATTATCTAATGATATATAATGATAATAACATTTTATGGACCAACAATGTCAAAGTGACAGATAGTTATTGAAAATCTACATGACATCTACAATATATACACTACCAGTCAAAGGTTTGGACACACCTACTCATTCAAGGGTTTTTCTTTATTTTTACTATTTTTTACATTGTAGAATAATAGTGAAGACATCAAAACTATGAAATAACACATATGGAATCATGTAGTAAACAAAAAGTGTTAAACAAATCAAAGCATATTTTATATTTGAGAATCTTCAAATAGCCACCATTTGTCTTGATGACAGCTTTGCACACTCTTGGCATTCTCTAAACCAGCTTCACCTGGAATGCTTTACCAACAGTCTTGAAGGAGGTCCCACATATGCTGAGCACTTGTTGGCTGCTTTTCCTTCATTCTGCTGTCCAACTCATCCCAAACCATCTCAATTGGGTTGAGGTCGGGGGATTGTGGAGGCCAGGTCATCTGATGCAGCACTCCATCACTCTCCTTCTTGGTAAAATAGCCCTTATACAGCCTGGAGGTGTGTTGGGTCATTGTCCTATTGAAAAACAAATTATAGTCCCACTAAGCCCAAACCAGATGGCGTATCGCTGTAGAATGCTGTGGTAGTGATGTTGGTTAAGTGTGCCTTGAATTTTAAATAAATCACAGACAGTGTCACCAGCAAAGCACCCCCACACCATAACATCTCCTCCTCCATGCTTTATGGTGAGAAACACACATGCGGAGATCATCCATTCACCCACACCGCGTCTCACAAAGACACGGCGGTTGGAACCAAAAATCTCCAATTTGGACTCCAGACCAAAGGACAGATTTCCACCGGTCTAATGTCCATTGCTCATGTTTCTTGGCCCAAGCAGGTCTCTTCTTCTTATTGGTGTCCTTTAGTAGTGGTTTCTTTGCAGTAATTCGACCATGAAGGCCTGATTCACACAGTCCCGCTGAACAGTTCATGTTGAGATGTGTCTGTTACTTGAACTCTGTGAAGCATTTATTTGGGCTGCAATTTCTGAGGATGGAAACTCTAATGAACTTATCCTCTGCAGCAGAGTTAACTCTGGGTCTTCCATTCCTGTTGCGGTCCTCATGAGAGCCAGTTTCATCATAGCGCTTGATGGTTTTTGAGACTGCACTTGAAGAAACGTTCAAAGTTCTTGAAATTGTCCATATTGACTGACCTTCATGTCTTAAAGTAATGATGGACGGTTGTTTTTCTTTGCCTATTTGAGCTGTTCTTGCCATAATATGGACTTGGTATTTTACCAAATTGGGTTATCTTCTGTATACCCCCGATACCTTGTTACAACACAACTGATTGGCTCAAACGCATTATGAGGGAAAGACATTTCACAAATTAACTTTTAAGAAGGCACACCTGTTAATTGAAAGGCATTCCAGGTGACTACCTCATGAAGCTGTTTGAGAGAATGCCAAGAGTGTGCAAAGCTGTCATCAAGGCAAAGGGTGGCTATTTGAAGAATCTCAAATATAAAATATATTTTGATTTGTTTAACACTTTCTTGCTTACTACAAGATTCAATTTCTGATGTCTGCAATATTATTCTACAAAATAGTAAAACTAAAGAAAAACCCTTGAATGAGTAGGTGTGTCCAAACTTTTGACTGTTATTGGATGTTAAGATAAGACTGAAGATGTAATGTAATATATTGTTATACTGTGCATCACTTTTCCCACATTTTGTTACGTTACAGCCTTATTCTAAAATTAATTTTAAAAAAATTTGCCCTCATCAATCTACAAACAATACCCCATAATGACAAAACGAAAGCAGGTTCTTAGACATTTTTGCAAATGTATTACAAATAATACATTATTTACATAAGTATTCATACCCTTTGCTATGAGACTCGAAATTTAGCTCAGGTGCATCCTGTTTCCATTGATCATCCTTAAGTTGTTCCTACAACTTGATTGTACCTGTGGTAAATTCAATTGATTGGACATGATTTGGAAAGGGACACACCTGTCTATACAAGGTCCCACGAATGACAGTGCATGTCAGAGTAGAAACCAAGCCATGAGGTCAAAGGAATTGTCCGTAGAGCTCTGAGACAGGATTGTATCAAGGTACAGGGTACCAAAAAATTTCTGCAGCATTGAAGGTCCCCAAGAACACAGTGGCCTCCATCATTCTTAAATGGAAGAAGTTTGGAGCCACCAAGACTCTTCCTAGAGCTGGCCATCCGGCCAAACTGAGCAATCGGGGGAGAAAGGCCTTGGTCAGGGAGGTGACCAAGAACCCAATGGTCACTCTGACAGAGCTCCCGAGTTCTTCTGTGGAGATGGGAGAACCTTCCAGAAGGACAACCATCACTGCTGCACTTCACCAATCAGACCTTTATGGTAGAATGGCCAGACAGATGCCACTCCTCAGTAAAAGGCACATGACAGCCTGCTTGGAGTTTGCCAAAAGGCACCTAAAGGACTCTCAGACCATGAGAAACAAGATTCTCTGGTCTGATGAAACCAAGATTGGTTTCTCAGACAACTTAGAAGTGGCTTTGGGACAAGTCTCTGAATGTCCTTGAGTGGCCCAGCCAGAGCCCGGACTTGAACCCGATCGAACATCTCTGAAAAGACCTGAAAATAGCTTTGCAGCGACGCTCCCCATCCAACCTGACAGAGCTTGAATGGATCTACAGAGAAGAATGGGAGAAAGTCCCCAAATACATATGTGCCAAGCTTGTAGCGTCATACCTAAGAAGACTCGAGGCTGTAATCGCTGCCAAAGGTGCTTCAACAAAGTACTGAGTAAATGGTCTGAATACTAATGTAAATGTCATTTTTTGGGGGGTTGAAAACATTCTCAAAACCTGTTTTTGCTTTGTCGTTATGGGGTATCTTGTGTAGATTGATGAGGGAAAAAACGATTTAATCAATTTTAGAATAAGGCTGTAACGTTACAAAATGTAGAAAAAGTCAAGTGGTCTGAGTACTTTCCCGAATGCACTGCATTGCTTTATAGTCATGTTACTATATACTGTATATTTATTGTAAATATTTTTTACCTACCTCTATACCCCCCTCCTCCACCACCGGATGTACAGGCGCCTCCCCCTCCCCCGAAGCCCCCTCGGGTCTTCCAGCCCAACACCTGGCAGGGTTGCCCCCCCTGGCCTCCAAGTATGAGGGGTCTCCCACCCTGAGACCCAGGGTTACTGTCATTCCAACCTCCGCCTCCACCTAACACACACAAAGATATAAAGGACAAACACTAAAACAGTTATACACTGGATTAAATAATGTACACACATTTACAGACAACTTCTGGATAGCCAATCAATCAATGAATCATTGATTGAATGCTTGATTGATTGATTCCTGGATAGTCACAGTCCTTGAAAGTTGCAAGTCAATCCTCAAATGGGGCACCATAATGTAGAGGATCATCCTCATATGGGGCACCAACATGTAGATAAAGGTTGTTCTTATGGATGGGAGATGATACTATTATGATTAATTTGATTGAAACTCCCTAACATCCACCCATTCACACTCAGGTCCATTGTCTGAAAAAGCAACAGGAATGCTTCCAGCGCCGAGCCAGAAAGACAGTAACCACCTCTCTATCTGATAGAGACTTGGCAGTAGCTTGTAGTAGGGGCCAAAACCAGGCTTGGGCTGTAGTTAGCACGAAGACACCCACAATTAATCCTACACAAACTCTTCCGGCTTGCGTCTTGCCCTATTTTCTCCTCTTCTCTCCCACCACTCGATTGAGACAAACAAGTATATCCAAAACCTCTAAAAATAGAAAACTCTACGCCAGCAACAAACAGCAAACAGACCAGACAGAGTGAATTTTTCATTTGCGCTCACCGGGCTACACTCACAGTAAGTCTAAGGCCTACTGAACAGCCGAATATGACTCAAAATGATTGAATAATGGATACAGAGATGTGTAAAAAATAACGGTAATGTAGAGGTAATGTGTGTTTGCACCCCGGGTAGAGGCGGAGAGAGACAAATTGTGAAAATAATAGGCATGCAAGCTTGTCATCTTGTCCTGTCTTGTTTTACTAGTAAGAAATATAAATATTACTATGCACATAGGTAGCGCTCCTATGAAACTCATTTTCTATTACCATAAACAAACCACAAAACTGGAGTACATAGTCTCAAATGCAACGTTCTACGGTAAATTCCTCACAAAAAAATTATAATATATAAACCAACGTTATACAATACTGTAAACAAACATTGTCTATCCCCGCTAAAGCATACTCTAGCTCTAAGTACAAACAAGCCACACAGAAAATGTACTTGAAACACATAATGGAGCACAAGACACTGAAAACACTGGGTGGGTTGAGAGATTAAAGTGGTAAATATTTATATTGAGTTGTTAATATAACTCAGTTGGGGAGCCAGCCTTTAAAAGGCTGTAGTTGTATTGAATTCAAACTGCACCAAGGGAGCGGGACACAGGGGGCCAGAATGGATTGGGGGCAAACACTGAGGCAGACGCCCCCACACAAACACACCGGAACGAGCAAACAGACACACAACAAAGGCGCGCGCACAGGCAGGCACACACATACACTGTCAAGCAGACCTTCACAACACAAAACACTGTGTTGTTGGAAGTTTTACCTGCCGCTCCAGACTTCCCGTTGCGCCCTGGTACATTGGGGTCGTCCATTAACTCATCCTGGCTGTCCGATTGGCTGCTGTAACCACGTCCCCCACCTCCACCTGCGATGATCAGGGGGATGTGGACACCCCTCTGCACCTGTTACCATGGCAAATTAGTCAGTGTTACATCAATCTCTAGCATATATTATACATTTAATGTTGGTTTGCCCAGACCCGTTTCAAGCTTCAATAAAAAATGCACAGGTGCTCAATTGAGGAAAGAAACAACAACATATTTTTATAAATCATACAAATCATCTAATACATCCCCTTTAATTTCCTTTCCTAACTTCCTTATCCTTACATTTTGTCAGATGGTAACTGTCATGCAAATGCCTGCAGATCTCAGGGTAATTAACCATTAATTAACATAAACACATTTACCATCTCCAGGCCTCCTCGCATGATGCATGCCTTTAGAACATATACAATTTTTAAAAAGTGTAATAAATCCATTTAATATACACCATCACAATAAATCCATTATTTATTTTAGGCTGGTCTAAAGAAACATTATGATATGAAGAAAATGTATTTCAGAAGAACAGAATAGCATATTCTACTTTATGTTATCTGGCTATGTGCAATGCAAATGGAAGGCTGTAGGCTAGTTCATTTAGCAGACAAGATATGCTTATAAATTCTGTGTCATTATTTTATATTAAATGACTTTATAGTAAGAATAATATAATTTAACTTAGCTGAATAAAATTGAAAGGATATTCTTCCCATTCCTGATCGAGTGCACATATGAGCTATGTTGAGCGCAAAAGTGATCATTTGAAACAGGTCCTATACGCTAGATTTAGAGTCATTTGGCAACTTTAGTTGTGAATGATACAAACCTTAAAATGTCTTAGAAATCAAAACATATGGGCTTAGTGGGCCTATCATTTGTTTTTCAACAGGACAATGACCCAACACACCTCCAGACTGTGTAAGGGCTATTTTACCAAGAAGGAGAGTGATGGAGTGCTGCATCAGATGACCTGGCCTCCACAATCCCCTGACTTCAACCAAATTGAGATGGTTTGGGATGAGTCGGACTGCAGAGTGAAGGAAAAGCAGCCAACAACTACTCAGCATATGTGGAAACTCATTCAAGACTGTTGGAAAAGCATTCCAGGTGAAGCTGGTAGAGAGAATTCCACGAGTGTGCAAAGCTGTCATCAAGGCTGTCACGATCGTTTACGAACGAGAAGGACCAAGGCGCAGCATGACATGCATTCATGTTTATTATATATAGAATAAACACAACGAACAAAGACAATAAACTAACGATACGTGACGTCCTAAGGTACACACAACAAACCTCACACAGAACAAGATCCCACAACTAACAGGTGCCAAAAGGCTGCCTAAGTATGGTCCCCAATCAAAGACAACGAGCAACAGCTGCCTCTGATTGGGAACCACACAGGCCAACATAGATCTATAACTACTAGATCCAACCCTAGAAAATAACACATAGGAACATACACAACAAGGAAAATCACACCCTGACTCAACAAATGAGAGTCCTCAGAGTCAGGGCGTGACAAAGGCAAAGGGTGGCTATTTGAAGAATCTCAAATATAACATATATTTTGATTTGTTTAACACTTTTTTGGTTACTACATGATTCCATATGTGTAATTTCATAGTTTTGATGTCTTCACTATTATTCTACAATGTAGAAAATAGTAAAAATAAAGAAAAACCCTTGAATGAGTAGGTGTTCTAAAACTTTTGACTGGTAGTGTATATATTGAGACTGTTTAATGCCAAAAATAAGGGGTTCAATACCTGTAAAAAAAAAAAAATCACAAACGTGTCCTGATCTTTCTTATATCTCTCAGATATACAGTGGTTCCTCAATTAAAAGTTTCGAGCTCATGCAGCAACCGTTTGTCGTAGATGGTGTCAGATTATGGTACATTGCGTTATTCTGTCATTGCACCACACTATCACAAGGGGGAGATAGAACGCTGATCTATCGGTAGTCTAAACTGTGGCACAAATTGACTATCTTTTCATAAATTTATGGAGGTGTGAATGTTTCAGTCCGAGAGTCTCTCTTCTCTGGCACTAGAGTCCTGCATCAGGCAGCAACAAAAAAATAGCTGGCGGGTGGTCCCGGAGTTAAAAGAGAACTTGGGTAAATACAATGGCGCAATTACACTTGACATGTGGACTGACGATTTTTGAAAAATAGGCACAGTGGGCTTTTGGTTTCTCTCCCTCTAAAAACAGAAATAAATAATTATAAATAACAAACTGGCTTTATTTACCACAGTGTAAAAGAGTGATAGCCCCTCTACATAAAGTGAGTTTCTGAAACACGGAGTCCTTCTTTGTTGATGTGAAGAAGAAACTGAATGACAGAGAGTCCAGCGAGGACAGGGAGGGGATAAAAGTGTCCATATATTCAAGACCTGAGCTACTTCATTTATTTATGAAATGTACTTGTTTATTTAGGCAATTTAATAGATTTGTTTAGGCTTGGCCTATTTAGTAGGCTCTTTTCCACCATAAAGCTATATTTGTCAGCATAAAGCTGAATGACTCACTCATTCGTGGCTTTGGATCAAAATAAATACGTACGAACATTCTTTCTGATAGTCTTTAATAAACAAATGTTTTGACCAAGTTAATCTGCTCATGTTGTTTGTGTTCAATTATTTGTGACGTTGTGGTTACAATGAATAATGTAAACTAAATCAATTATATTCATAATGAATAATCAGATGTGTGTTGCAAGCTCGTAATTTCTCCTTAATTAATTTTTTTGTAAGATTTGATTTGATATTTTCAGACAATACAAAACATACACATACAAACGACAACTACATCACCCCTGCCCAGACCCACCTGCTCACACCCCCATCTCCAGTGCCCGCATCACTCTTCGCCACATCGCCTCAAACTGCACCATTTTGTTTCTCTCCGTCGCCCACACGCACTTTCAACATTTGGATAATAAATCATTTAAAGGCTGACATTGGTTGATTTTCAGTTTTTAAGTATACATTTTTTCAAGATGATTGACGAGAAAAGTATCATCCAACGCATAGGGTTTCTCACTGCACCCTTATATGCCATGTCTTGAAATTTGCAGACAGACGGATTAAAAGTTCATTTCCATTGTAATACTTCTGACAGCCACATTTTAAACTCCACCCATCACTTTAGGAGTTTATAAAATTCCCAGAAGGCATGGATTATTATAACCTAATGAAAATGGAACTTGGTAATCTAATTTAATTTACTGCAGGCCTAAGACCTATGGGTTTAACCTTCTGAATGAATGATTATATTGAAGATAGAAGCCGCCTCTTAATGAATTACGAGAGCCAATCCGTTACCCAACAAAATAATATCAATTTATTTAGTCTAATTGTTTTTATGACTACAGACAGTAGGCTAGTATTCCTCTTTTCCTGCATTAATTAATTTGTCTGCATCTCAGTGCTCCCGAGTGGCGCAGCGGTCTAAGGCACTGCATCTCAGTGCTTGAGGTGTCACTACAGACCCCCGGTTCGATTCCAGGCTGTATCATAACCGGCCGTGATTGGGAGTCCCATAGGGCGGCGCACAATTGGCCCAGTGTCGTCCATGTTTGGCCGGTGTAGGCCGTCATTGTAACTAAGAATTTGTTCTTAAATGACTTGCCTAGTTAAATAAAGGTTAAAATATATATATATATATATATATAAAAAATGTCCATTTGGCTAAAAAGAAACCATGCCATGAATTAAGAACAGATATATTTTTTTCTTCACAATGCGATGCAGCACATTGACAACTCAAATCGCTTTAAAGAGCCTTCTAATATTAGACAACAAATAAATATACTAAAACAATAACTTAATAAACAGTCCATTCATCACTGGATTTCTTCAAATTGCTGTGCAGGAAAAGGATGTCATCTACCATGCCAGGTCGCAGGCTCACAGCTGGCTTCTCTCTGAAACCACACATCCATCTGAAGGTGACGCTTTATCCTTTGGAACCACACAATTACCAGGTGGACAGTAGGCCTCTTGAAGCGATAGAGGAAATCAACAAGATCCACAAGTATTCTTTCACAATAGCTGGCCTTCTGTTATATGCAGTTTTGAGATGCACTGTCCCACTCCATGGTGGATAACATCCAGTCTTTGTTTATGTAATGGGCTTTAAGGCACAAGTATCCTATATTTTGAAAATCGTCAGTCCACATGTCAAGTGTAATTGCGCCATTGTATTTATCCAAGTTCTCTCTCAACTCCGGGACCACTCGCCAGCTGATATTTTTTACCTGATGCAGGACTCTAGTGCGATAGGAGAGAGACTGACTGAAACATTCACACCTCCATTAATTTACAAAAGGATAGTCTAATAGCTCGACTAGGTGTGAAAAATCCCCCAATTCGTGCCACAGTTTAGACTACCGATAGATGCTGCTGTCAGTCAGAGTTGAGTCCTATTGTAAAGTGTAGCCTATTGGCCAAAAAAAGGGCAAACCTGCAATGTATTCGATGCTTAAGTACTCGTAAAGTTTTACATTTGTAACTCAACATCACAGACAAGATTTGCCCTAACAAAAAATGCATCAACCACTACAAATATATTAATTTATTATAATCCACATAATAATTCAAATGAAATTAGCTGTACATTTCTAACTCAATATCAAAGAATGTGAAAATGTGTCTTTAACCCTGCATTATAATATAACTTATTTTGAACGAAAGCCAGGAATGAGTGAGTCACTCAGCCCTATGATGTTCCTGCTTCTGTTGCCTATTTGAGTGTTTGTTTAATATCCTACTGATTCTGTGATCACCAAGCAACCGCAAAATATCGGATAAAGCAATTTCACAAATCCTGCTGTTTTTAAGCTTTCTATGCTGTATTAAAGACTTTACAATTTTTTTTCATTAGAACAGACTCTGGTATTACTTATACTTTATTTATTTATTTAGTATTGTTTACACTGTTCCTAACTGGCAGATAGATTATATTGTAATCTAATAGCACCTGTTTGTCATGCAACAGTATCTCTTTTGCTTTTGACAATGATTTTACATGAGGCCTAATTCAAATGATATGCCTAACGTACTTATATCCACTAGGCTAATAAATAATAAAAAAATTCCTTTCAATTATTTAATTATGTCACGCCCTGGCCTTGAGAGCCCGGTTTTCTTTAGTTGGTTTGGTCAGGGTGTGAATTTCTATGTGTATATCTATGTTGTGTATTTCTATGTTGTCCGGGTGTGGTTCCCAATCAGAGGCAGCTGTCGATCGTTGTCTCTGATTGGGGATCATACTCAGGTATCCAGTCCGGTACGGCCCGTACCTGCTCCCCGCACCAAACCATTGGTGCGTGTCGCCAGCCCGGTACCTGCTCCCCGCACCAAACTAGTGGTGCATGTATCCAGTCCGGTACGGCCCATACCTGCTCCTCGCACCAAACCAGTGGTGCATGTCGCCAGCCCGGTATGCCCTGTGCCTACTCCTTGCACCAAACCAGTGGTGCGTGTCTCCAGTCCGGCACGGCCCGTGCCTGTTCCTCGCACCAGACCAGTGGTGCGTGTCCCCAGCCCGGTACGGCTGGTGCCAGAGCAGTCCGCTCCACCGGTGTCCAGTCCAGCGCTGGTCAGCTGCTCCACTCCAGTGCCAGAGCAGCTCCGATCAGCTGCTCCACTCCAGTGCCAGAGCACTCCGCTCCACCGGGGTCCAGTTCAGCTCCGGTCAGCGGCTCCACTCCAGAACCAGACGTCAACCCCTCTCCAGGGTTGGGGCCTCCCACACCAGGGTCCAGACAGGGCTTGGTGCATCGCGGGGGGATTGCCTGTCCAGGCCCAGACGTCAGCCCCTCTCCAGGGTCGGGGTCTCCCACACCAGGGTCCAGAAAGGGCTTGGTGCATCGTGGGAGGACTGAGAGGGGAAGCATCGCGCCGAGGTCCAGACTGGACCAGGGGTGCAACGGGGAGGCAGTAAGGGAGAGGACGTCACGCCCGGAGCCGGAGCCGCCACCGAGGCTAGATGCCCACCCGGACCCTCCCCTGTTAAGTTAGGTTTTGCGACCGGAGTCCGCACCTTTGGGGTGGGGGGGTACTGTCACGCCCTGGCCTTGATAGCCCGGTTTTCTTTAATTGGTTTGGTCAGGGTGTGAATTTCTATGTGCATATCTATGTTGTGTATTTCTATGTTGGCCGGGTGTGGTTCCCAATCAGAGGCAGCTGTCGATCGTTGTCTCTGATTGGGGATCATACTAAGGTAGCCATTTTGCCTACCTATGTTGTGGGATCTTGACTCTTGTTTGGCTTGTTTGTGTGTAGCCATTGTGAGCGTCACGTTACGTTGCTTTTGTTGTTTTATCGTGTGTTAACTTCGTGAATAAACATGTCTGCATTCCACGCTGCACCTTGGTCCAATCCTGTATTCAACGAACGTGACAAATTAACCTATATCATGTTATCCCTTTGGAGCACATGCAAAATCAATTTGGAGTTGTTGAACAGGAGTGACAATTGAATTTGAATTAACTAATTGATGAGGATGAAGAAGAGAGTGATTGAATTTAGAACAATATTGTAAGAATTGCTCTTCCTCTGTCCCGCGCTCACACAAAAAAAATACACTTTTTTTGTTTCTACTTTGTCAGAAGAAGCTGTAACTGGACTGTAGCGTATTACTTACTAAAACTGTTGTTATACTGTAAGGTTTTTAATTCTAAGAAAAACTAAAATGGTCTTATATTCCATTACATTCTTATAATATATGTGTTGACTGAATATTCACAAGTGATGTCTGCTAAATTACCAAGTTGATGGCTAAGCACAGATTTAAAAAAAAAGTTTTCACATATTTTCAAGACTTGAGCTATTTAATGTAGGTGTTTTATTTATTAACAATAGAAAGAATAATCTGGTGGCATTTGGTAGAGAGTCAGGCGGAGAATGGAGTGAAAGTACATTCTACTGTAAGTATGCAACAACGCTGTGGGCCAGGTGTAAATGGTTTAGCAGCCTTTCCAGTAAATTGGAATACAAAAGAAGCCATCCACCCTTGATGGGCTATGAGCAGGACAATAGACTCTTGCCGAGTTTAGGGACTTCAGAACAAACTTCCTTTTGATATTTTTGGGGACTATCTGTTGTTCCATGTAGTGAATTTCTTATTCAATGCGTTTGTATGGGATATTAGCAATAAGGCCCAAAATAATGTTTTTATTACATATTTTGGGGATACTTCAAGGGATCTTAAAATTCTAAATCAAATAGCTAAACGATCCTTGGTATGACTTTCTTAAAACAATTCCATATAGCAGGAAAACGCTACCTGCCCAAATGCATATTGCCAACTGTAAAGTTTAGTGGAGGAGGAATAATGGTCTGGGGCTGTTTTTCATTGTTCGGGCTGTTTTTCATGGTAACATTCTAGACGATTCTGCGCTTCCAACACTGTGGCAAAAGTTTGGAGAAGGCCCTTTCCTGTTTCAGCATGACAATACCCCTGCGCACAAAGCGAGGTCCGAGGTCCATACAGAAATGGTTTGTTGAGATCAGTGTGGAAGAACTTGACTGGCCTGCACAGAGCCCTGACCTCAACACCATCAAACACCTTTGGTATGAATTGGAATGCTGATTGCGAGCCAGGCCTAATTGCCCAACATCAGTGCCCAACCTCAGTAATGCTCTTGTGGCTGAATGGAAGCAAGTCCCTGCAGCAATTTTCCAACATCTACTGGAAAGCCTTCCTAGAAGAGTTAAGGCTGTTATAGCAGCAAAAGGGGGACCAACTCCATATTAATGCCCATGTTTCAAGAATGAGATGTTGGACGAGCAGGTGTCCACATACTTTTGGTCATGTAGTGTTATGGTGAAGGAGCGGAGCAGGCCCTACTGTCGGGGAGAAGGAGGGGCAATGGGGGAAAACCATTCAAAAAAGTACATGCCCTCCTAAAACTGGTTATAACTCCACTTCTGTTTGTGATTTTAAGATTCTAACGACAGTGTGTTATATAGACTAATGTAGGAAAAGTCAAGGACGAGTGGGACATGACTTAAAAAATGGCAGAGTAATTAAACATTTACATTCGTTTTGTGTCATTATGATGCTCTCTGCCTTTCTAGTGTTAATATACACAATCACAAATAGATCCATTAATATTTCATTTAGTCATAAAAAAACACTGTTGCAGTAAGAATATAATGGAATATAACAGAATAAAATAGAAAGGATATTTTTCCCAAATGGCTATTGCTGATTGTCACCAGTAGCCTATTCACATGAGGAACACATGGAGCCACAGTTAGACAGTAAAAACTCAAATAAGATTGTATTGTCTAACTAAGACAACAGTTGCCTGCCCAGCTGGCCCATCCAAACTACATCTAAACTATATTGAAACTAATTTAACACATATAATAATAATAATAATAATAATAATAATAATAATAATAATAATAATAATAATAATAATAATAATAATAATAATAACAATAGATGTGGCCTAAAGACAAGATTGAATTGACAATAGTCTGGGTGACAATATTATCGATTGTCAAAAAAATAATGAGGAGGCTGATGACCAGCATTGACAAAGAAGGGAACAAAGCTTACCAAAAAGCACTTCTTCCATATCATGCTACAGAGGTCCATGCAGGCCAGATGTTTTGATTGCTATAGCCTATCAGAAACAGCAGATTCCAAGGTTTCTAATGAACCTATTTTTGCCAAACAACTCTACAAATTACGTGGTTGGTATTTGTTTCAATATATAACTTTTTCCTAGAATATGTGCTTCTGAATCAATCAATAAAATCAATCGATTTTCTGCCTGATTACAATTTACATTTGGAGTCCTGAGGTTTCTTATTACGTATTTAAACAAAGTAAATAACTATACTCTGTAAGCCGCCATGCACAATCAATGAACCAACAGCATCGCCTAGGCCTATAGGTTCTCTCCCAGACTCTTGGATATAAAGTTTGGAGTGTAGCTTAAGGTAACCAGTCCATTCAGTATGCATAATTATACAGCCCACACGCAAAGGTGATTACTAGAGTTTCTTTAATTTTGGATTAGCCTATAGGCTAGACCAATTATGTCTGCATTGCTGCATAGTCCCCTGTAGCTCAGTTGGTAGAGCATGGCGCTTGCAACGCCAGGGTTGTGGGCTCGTTTCCCACGGAGGGCCAGTATGAAAATGTATGCACTCACTAACTGTAAGTCGCTCTGGATAAGAGCGTCTGCTAAATGACTAAAATGTAAATGTAAAATGATGTCAGAGTGATTAGAGGGACAATAGAGAGCTGAGTACCAGACCGTTAGCAGCCGTAAGCGAGATAGGTACTAACCAATGCATTAGCGCCATTCATGTGCATAGGAGGAGATGACTGTGACTCAACAGTCACGTGGAATCTGACTGCGGTCATGACTCAGGACTGCCGGAGTGGCGGTAATAGGGTCACCGCAACAGCCCTAATCCTTACCAGACTATTTTATTTCCATTCCTTCCTTCACATCTGACAGTTGAAAGCAATATGGAGGAGGCATACCCAATATTTTCACCTATCAGTGATCAAGGAGGGCAAGAAAACAGGGAAAGCTTTTTAAGAGTATTGCGAAGCGGGCTTTTCTCCTTACCTTGAACACATAGGTGGCTCCTCCTCCTCCGCCCCCTCCCCCTTTGACCTGTGTATTGTTGTCCAATGGCGTCTGCTCTACACAGATCTTGTTCAGTATTCCGTTGGTCTACCAATGAGAATGGAGAGAGAGTGATACTTGAGTTTCTTTATTCAGGGGAAATAACACATTTGAGACACTGTACGTCTGTGTAATCCAGACTTCCTCACAAATCATGCATTGATGTCAATGGAAGATATCTGCTAATGTCAAGTTCCATGCTCATATCTTAAGGTAGGATTGAGCTTTTACTAGCCTACCAGCCTATTCCCAGATCTGTTTGTGCTGTTTTACCAACTTCTGTAGTCTTTGTCATGCAAAACAAAACGTGACCAAGAGCATAGGAGTACTACACCTAATGTGTTATTCTACCCAATCTACCCATCGCCGCCTTGGGCTATTGCAACAAAGGAGATATTTATCGAGAGCCAAACGACCAGCGGTGCTGATGACAGGTAATAATAACCAAACATCAAAGTTAGTCCTCTTCCTTCCAACCATGAGACCTTTCATCAATCTGGCCTTCAGGCTCCTACAGCCAGAGCTGGAGATGGATGGGCCAACAGGGAGTTTGATTGACAGCTGCAGGAGGAGAGGGGGCGGAGAGTGCAATGGACTCAACAACATTCGCCAGTGCACACAGAATTACCCCACACCCTCCCACCTCTATCTGTCGCTTTTGTGTGTGTGTGTCCGTGCATGCATGCATGTGTGTATGTGTGAGTGTCCGATATGGTGTGTAAAAGCCTAAAAGGATATTAATACTCCTACAGAGGGGAGGCTGTGAGAAACATAGAACACACCAGCACTCTGAACTAATCAGTTTTAAAAGCCACCTTTGAGAGTATCTACTCCCTTCAGGATTATAGACCTGATAGAAATTATAGACCTCAAATGACTCCAGTTCCCCACTGACAATGCATCTGGGCCACCTCTCAGCTTTTCCTTGTCTGACATTTTTCTCTAATATATTTTGATCCAAATGATTCCTGACTGAGAACTCCAAAGTATAAGACAACTCTGGGACGAGGCCAAAAACAACATAATGTGCTGACAGTAGGGGTGTAAACGTTTAACCGTTAAAATGTTTCAACAAAATTGGGATCCTTAACGTTAAGAAAGAATCCCTAACTGAAAAACAATGTTTATTTTTTATTTTCACCCCACTAAATTTAAATCACAGTGCAGTTATCACAAAACATATTATTTTCTGTGTTATAGCCGTAGACGATTGGCTATAAAGGCCTGGGGGAAAGTTGTGTAATTTAAATAAAACCAGAGAGGAAGAGTTAAACTTTAGGCTACTTTGGTGAATTTATGAGGCATGCAAGACAATACATTGTGAGATATAGATTACTAAGACATATGCGCATGGTTCTTTCTGCCTGCCCCTTCCTCTCTCTCCCTCACGCTGTCTCGCCTGCTTGCCTGTTCGTTCTCTTCACTAATGATGCGCGTGTGTTCAGTCATCGGTCTGTTGCGTGTAGAATATCCTAGCCTATTCATTGATGATAGGCCCTGCTTTACTGAAGTTGCGATACATTGCAAGCCAAACAATTGCGAGATACAGCATTCCATTGTGAGATACAGCTTTTGATTACCGATAGATAGGCCTAGCAGAATTGAATCTTGACACTCAGAAATGGGAGTCGACACCAGGAGTCGACGTGCAAGGAGTCGAGGAATCAATGATTTTGGAGTTGACTTTGGAGATGACTACGTCATCAATAATGTTTGATAAAATGGCAGAGAAAGGCAAGCGACAGCAGCAGAGACCTGTATGGCAATACTTTGAGAAGTTAAATCAAGCATCTTGCCATTTCCACTGTTGGATTGAGACTCTCACCTAGGGATGTGACAAATGGAAAACATTTCTTAACGTGGTGAAATGCAAACTTTGCGAGGCGTAATTGAGGTACAGTAATGGCAGTAATAGTTGCAATGCTTAACCATCTGAAAGGGAAGCTCCGTGAGACCCAAACCGTTGCTGGCAGCAGCGCAGCTGCATTGTGAATTCACGTGAAATTGTATGAATTTGTGTTATAATTTTTGCACAGAAAACTGATAACAAAGCTGTTTAACGTTAAGAAATGTTTTCAATTTCTCACTTCCCTAGCTGACAATGTTTACAGTGGAAATGGCAAAGCATTCGATGGGATATTAATTCAAACGTGCTCCTTCATGGTGTGAGAGAAGTTTTGAGGATGTTCTTCTTTTGCCGTAGCCCTGAGACTTCAACATTCCAGTTTGGATCGAGCTAGACCACGCTGTAGTCTATAATAGGCTATTTATGCACTTGTAAATAACTGACAGGATTGCATTTAGGTGTAAGTGATAAAGCAACGATTCCACCTGGTTAATCAGTAAGCAAAATGAAGCATTACTATAGCCCCCCTGGACTAAGAACCCTGGTTTAACCTGGGTTTGTTTTCAGTGTATTTGGTTTTTCCCAGGTTATCAGACCCTTCTTAGATACAGTCCTCTTAGATCTACACAGTCTTTTTAGATCCAAGTGCCTGCCTAGGAGGCAGGGTCTAGGGGTCAACTTTGCATGGGTCCTCAGATCCTCAAAAAATTCTACAGCTGCACCATCGAGAGCATCCTGACTGGTTGCATCACTGCCTGGTATGGCAACTGCTCGGCCACCGACCGCAAGGCACTACAGAGGGTAGTGCGTACGGCCCAGTACATCACTGGGGCCAAGCTTCCTGCCATCCAGGACCTCTATACCAGGTGGTGTCAGAGGAAGGCCCTCAAAATTGTCAAAGACTCCAGCCACCCTAGTCATAGACTGTTCTCTCTGCTACCGCACGGCAAGCGGTACCGGAGTGCCAAGTCTAGGTCCAAAATACTTCTCAACAGCTTCTACCCCCAAGCCATAAGACTCCTGAACAGCTAATCATGGCTACCCGGACTATTTGCACTGCCCCCCAAACCATTTAATTTGATTTGAATTTGGGATGAGGCATAATTGTGAAAGTATTGAGCCTTGACATGTATTCTGAGCTTTTGGGAAGATGGTACTCACGTTGGGGCAAGCGTCATCTCCTTTTTGGCCCACCAGGATGTGAAGCAACTCGCCCTTCTGAAGCAGGAAGTCCGCTGTGAGTTGGATACCATGTGACTTGGTCATGGCCAATACGCTGCGACCGCCAGCCGCCCCGCAAGCTGTGATCCTGTTTTGGAAATACACATAAACAGAAAGGCATGACTTTGGTATTACTACTTTGTATGAACCACCTGTGCATAAGGCATTTGCTTTGTATGTTGCTTTGTGGGCGACCCAACCAAATTCACATAGAAATGTGAGTTAAAGAACTGTCATCCTCATTGAAAGCAAAACTGATAAGCAGTAGATCCGTTCTATGCACTATTTGTATGTTTCAGTTTTGTGTCTTTTTACTTCCGGTTTTGTACACCAGTTTCAAACAGCTGAAAATACAATATCTTTGGTTATTGAAATATATTTCACAGCGGTTTAGATTGTACATTTCTACTGATTGCACCTTTAAGGCTTGTTATAATAACAACATTCCAAATGCACAATGACTGTAAATGCATTCATAAAGCATTACACACAGGTGGTATAGTGCATTATAAGGCTTCTGAAACAGATCACAATATCAAATCAACCGTTGGCTGTCTTCACACTACACTCTTAGAAAGTAGTAGAACCATATTGTTTTTTTCAGTTTGTCCCCATAGGGCACGTGTCAAGCTCATTCCACGGAGGGCCATGTGTCTGCGGCTTTTCGCTCCTAATTAGTAAAGGACTCACATCACTTGGTTGTCTATGTCTAAACAAAAACCCTCAGACACTAGGCCCTCGATGGAATGAGTTTGGCACCCCAGCCATAGGGGATCCCTTTTTGGTGCTAAGTAGAACCCTTTGCAGAGGGTTTTACCTGGAACCCTCTATGTAGGGTTTTTCATACAACCCCCTGTAAATGGTTCTACCTAGAACCCTCTATGAAGGGTTCTACCAAGAACAATTTTATCCTCTAAAGGTTCTTCCTAGAACCCTCTATGAAGGGTTCTACTGAGAACCCTTTCATCTTAGGAGGGTTTTTCCTAGAACGCTCTATGAACGGTTCCAACAGCCTTATTTGACTTTAAAATTAAATGATTTATGACAATGCATTGCCTATATAATAAGGCCTTTCTTTGAGGGCCTAGTTATACCGTAACACAGTGGTGTTAGGAAACTCCTGGCTTATAGGCCACATCAGGCCTGCAAATCACATTATGCTGGCTTGCAAAGTGATGTTTAATTCCTATTGTATTCCAGCAAGAGTTAGGATATCCAACTAGCAGAATTTTTTAAAACCTGCATTCAGAATGATTGCCAGGGTAGGGAAGATTGAATATTGAGACTACCTCAATCATCTAAACTGGAACAACCATCTCAGTAACGGGTGCAATTGTCACGCTCTGGCTCCGGGACTCTGTATAGTGAGCCAGGGTGTGTTCATTATTTGGGTGTATTTCTATGTTTGTATTTCTGTTGGGTGCATTTCTATGTTTGGTCAATGACTCCCAATCGGAGGTAACGAGTGTCAGCTGTCGGCTCGTGATCTCTGATTGGGAGCCATATTTATCTGTATGTTTTCCTGTGGGTGTTGTGGGTTTTTGTTCATTTCGGTTTGTGTTAAACCGTAGACGTCACGTTATTCGTTTGTTGTTCTGATCGGTTGATCATCATCATTATTATTATTAAACATGTTCACCTTCAACGCTGCGCCTTGGTCCTCTATGTATGACGATCGTGACAGAAAAACCCACCAAGATGGGACCAAGCAGCGTGTCCAGGAGCCGTCGCCAGGGAGATCCCTCACAGATCTCCTTCGCCTCCTGGACTGGGTCAAGCCGAGTGAGGAGGAGAAGGGCTTGACGCTATGGCAGAAGGGCGAGAGGCTGGCGAGGTCTATGGAGACCTGGTCCACGGGTAGGAGAGACGCCCCGAAAATTTTTAGGGGGGGGCTCGAGACGTCGGACCAGCAGGAGGCCGCGATAGAGCGGCCCAGTGGGTTGCTGGAGAAGGCCGCCGGGTTACGGGGGCCACTGGTCAAAGAGGGGATGGAGGAAGTGGAGGCACGGTGAGAGGTACTGGCGTGTGTTGCCAGTCCGGTCCGGCCCGTTCCAGATCCCGGTGTGGGGCCAGTGGTGTGTGTCCCCAGTACAGTCCGGCCCATCCAAGCTTCCCGCACCAAGCCAGTGGTGTGCGTCGTCAGTCCAGTCCGGCCCGTTCCTGCTCCCGGCATCAAGTCTGTGGTGCGTCTCGTCAGCCCGGTCCGGCCCATTCCTGCTCCCCGCATCAAGTCTGTGGTGCGTCTCGTCAGCCCGGCTCTGCCCGTTCCTGCTCTCCGCACCAGGTCTGTGGTGCGCGTCGCCAGCCCAGTCCGGCCCATTCCTGCTCCCCGCATCAAGTCTGTGGTGCGTCTCGTCAGCCCGGCTCTGCCCGTTCCTGCTCTCCGCACCAGGTCTGTGGTGCGCGTCGCCAGCCCGGCTCGTCCCGTTCCTGCTCCCCGCACCAAGTCAGGGGTGCGCTTCGACAGCCCGGCTCGGTCCGCTCCTGCTCCCCACACCAAGCCAGTGGGGTGCGGCGTCAGTCCGGCACGGCCCGTGCCTGTTCTCCGCACCAAGTCTGTGGTGCGTTTCGTCAGCCCTGTCCGGCCCGTTCCTGCTCTCCGCACCAAGTCTGTGGTGCGCGTCGCCAGCCCAGTTCGGCCCATCCAAGCTCCCCGCACCAGGTCAGTGGTGCGCGTCGTCAGCCCGGTCCGGCCCGTTCCTCCTCCACGCATCAGGCCAGGGGCGCGTGTCGTCGGTCCGGCTCCGGCCAGCGGGGCTGGACAGGACCAGGGGTACTTTGGGGGGTTGGAGAGGAGGTGGGGATCAAGGACGGAGCCAGAGCCACCGCCGAGGAGGTGTGCCCACCCAGCCCTCCCTTGTTTAGCCCGTATTGAGGCGCGGTCGCAGTCCGCGCCTTTAGGGGGGGGTACTGTCACGCTCTGGCTCCGGGACTCTGTATAGTGAGCCAGGGTGTGTTCATTATTTGGGTGTATTTCTATGTTTGTATTTCTGTTGGGTGCATTTCTATGTTTGGTCAATGACTCCCAATCGGAGGTAACGAGTGTCAGCTGTCGGCTCGTTATCTCTGATTGGGAGCCATATTTATCTGTATGTTTTCCTGTGGGTGTTGTGGGTTTTTGTTCATTTCGGTTTGTGTTAAACCGTAGACGTCACGTTATTCGTTTGTTGTTCTGATCGGTTGATCATCATCATTATTATTATTAAACATGTTCACCTTCAACGCTGCGCCTTGGTCCTCTATGTATGACGATCGTGACAGCAATAAGTCCCACTACTAACAGATTGGATTAGTTCAGAATAATGTGCTATTTATCTTTGTGTAGCATAACATTTATCAGCCAATCAATACAAAAACGCAGATATTAAAACAAACAATTTTGAAAATCACCCTGCAATAGAGCATGCTGGGAAATGTGATAAATCGTTCTATGTAGAACCCTTCTTGCCTTCCAAAGAATCCTTCTTGCCTTCCAAAGAATAATCAAATAACCCTTGAAAACGGCTGTCTAGCAACAATCAACAACCAACTTGACAGAGTTTGAAGAATTTTAAAAACAATAATGTGCAAATATTGTACATTCCAGATGTGCAAAGCTCTTAGAGATTTACCCAGAAAGACACAGCTATAATTGCTGCCAAAGGTGACTCTAACATGTATTGACTCAGTGGGTTGAATACTTTCTAATCAACATATCATTTTCATAAAATATTTTTCAAATATTCAAATGTTTCTTCCACTTTGTCATTACAGAGTATTTTGTGTAGATCGCTGACAATTTTAATCCCACTTTATAACAAAACAGATTGTGGAAAAAGTCAAGGGTTCTGAATACTTTCTGAAAGCCCCCCAATACACACATATACAGTCAGGTCCATAAGTATTTGGACAGTGACACAATTTGCATCATTTTGACTCTGTACAGCACCACAATGGATTTGAAAGGAAACAATCAAGATGTCCTTTAAGTGTAGACTTTCATCTTTAATTTAAGGGTTTTGTCAAAATTATTGTATGAACCGTGTAGGAATTACAACCATTTCTATACATAGCCCCCCGATTTTAGTGGCTCAAAAGTAATTGGACAAACTAACATAATCATAAATTAAATTGTTATTTTTAATACTTGGTTGCAAATCCTTTGCAGTCATTGACTGCCTGAAGTCTGGAACCCATAGACATCACCAGATACTGGGTTTCTTCCCTGGTGATGCTCTGCCAGGCCTTTACTGCAGCTGTCTTCAGTTCCTGCTTGTTCTTGGGGTGTTTTGCCTTCAGTTTTGCCTTCAGCAAGTTAAATGCATGCTCAATTGGATTTAGGTCAGATGATTGACTTGGCCATTGCAGAACATTCCACTTCTTTGCCTTAAAAAAGTATTGGGTTGCTGTCGCAGTATGCTTCGGGTCATTGTCCATCTGCACTGTGAAGCGCCGTCCAATGAGTTTGAAGCATTTGGCTGAATCTGAGCAGATAATATAGCCCTAAACACTTCAGAATTCATCCTGCAGTTACATCATCAATAAATACAAGGGAACCAGTTCCATTGGCAGCCATACATGCCCACGCCATAACACTACCTCCACCATGCTTCACAGATGAGGTGGTATGCTTCGGATCATGAGCAGTTCCTTCCCTTCTCCATACTCTTCTCTTCCCATCATTCTGGTACAAGTTGATCTTTGTCTCATCTGTCCATAGGATGTTTTTCCAGAACTGGACAGGCTTTTAAAGATGTTTTATGGCAAACTCTAATCTGGTCTTCCTGTTTTGGAGGTTTACCAATGGTTTACATCTTGTGGTAATACAAAATAGTCCAGTATTGCAATGCTTCACTGGATCAATCTGAAATTTGCACGCACACTGCTGCCATCGAGTGGCCAACATCTAACTTGCGCCTAGCTTACAATATTATATTGTGGCCTTTCTCTTGCATTTCAAAGATGATGTAACAAAAATATATATATTGAAAGCGCATGTTTTTCTGTTTGTTTTATCTTTTACCAGATCTGATGTGTTATATTCTCCTACATTAATTTCAAATTACCAAAAACTTCAAAGTGTGTCCTTTAGTATGGTACCAATAATATGCATATCCTTGTTTCAGGTCCTGAGCTACAGGCAGTAAGATTTGAGTATGTCATTTTAGGCGAAAATTGAAAATAAGGGTCAGATCCTTAAAAAATATTTTATATTTGAGGGGGGGGGGGTAAAAGACCAAGTCCATATTACTTTAAGACATGAAGATCAGTCAATCCGGAACATTTCAAGAAATTTGAAAGTTTCTTGAAATGCAGTCGCAAAAACCATCAAGCGCTATGATGAAACTGGCTTTCATGAGGACCACCACAGGAATGGAAGACCCAGCGTTACCTCTGCTGCAGATGATAAGTTCATTAGAGTTACCAGCCTCAGAAAATGCAGCCCAAATAAATGATTCACAGAGTTCAAGTAACAGACACATCTCAACAACAAGAATCTAAAATCTAAAATATATTTAGATTTGTTTAACACTTTTTTGGTTACTACATGATTCCATATATTTCATAGTTTTGATGTCTTCACTATTATTCTACAATGTAGAAAAAAGTAAAAATATAGAAAAAACCTTGAATGAGTGGGTGTTCTAAAACTATATATATATATATATATATATATATATATATATATATATATATATATACAGTAGAGAGAACAAGTATTTGATACACTGCCGATTTTGCAGGCTTTCCTACTTACAAAGCATGTAGAGGTCTGTAATTTTTATCATAGGTACACTTCAACTGTGAGAGACGAAAAATCCAGAAAATCACATTGTATGATTTTTAAGTAATTAATTTGCATTTTATTGCATGACATAAGTATTTGATCACCTACCAACCAGTAAGAATTCCGGCTCTCACAGACCTGTTAGCTTTTCTTTAAGAAGCCCTCCTGTTCTCCACTCATTACCTGTATTAACTGCACCTGTTTGTACTTGTTACCTGTATAAAAGACACCTGTCCACAATCATACAGACTCCAACCTCGCCACAATGGTCAAGACCAGAGAGCTGTGTAAGGACATCAGGGATAAAATTGTAGACCTGCACAAGGCTGGGATGGGCTACAGGACAATAGGCAAGCAGCTTGGTGAGAAGGCAACAACTGTTGGCACAATTATTAGAAAATGGAAGAAGTTCAAGATGACGGTTAATCACCCTCGGTCTGGGTCTCCATGCAAGATCTCACCTCGTGGGGCATCAATAATCATGAGGAAGGTGAGGGATCAGCCCAGAACTACACGGCAGGACCTGGTCAATGACCTGAAGAGAGCTGGGACCACAGTCTCAAAGAAAACCATTAAAAACACACTACGCCATCATGGATTAAAATCCTGCAGAGCACGCAAGGTCCCCCTGCTCAAGCCAGCGCATGTCCAGGCCCGTCTGAAGTTTGCCAATGACCATCTGGATGATCCAGAGGAGGAATGGGAGAAGGTCATGTGGTCTGATGAGACAAAAATAGAGCTTTTTGGTCTAAATTCCACTCGCCATGTTTGGAGGAAGAAGAAGAATGAGTACAACCCCAAGAACACCATCCCAACCGTGAAGCATGGAGGTGGAAACATCATTCTTTGGGGATGCTTTTCTGCAAAGGGGAAAGGACAACTGCACCATATTGAGGGGAGGATGGATGGGGACATGTATCGCGAGATCTTGGCCAACAACCTCCTTCCCTCAGTAAGAGCATTGAAGATGGGTCGTGGCAGGGTCTTCCAGCATGACAATGACCCGAAACACACAGCCAGGGCAACTAAGGAGTGGCTCCGTAAGAAGCATCTCAAGGTCCTGGAGTTGCCTAGCCAGTCTCCAGACCTGAACCCAATAGAAAATCTTTGGAGGGAGCTGAAAGTCTGTATTGCCCAACGACAGCCCCGAAACCTGAAGGATCTGGAGAAGGTCTGTATGGAGGAGTGGGCCAAAATCCTTGCTGCAGTGTGTGCAAACCTGGTGAAGACCTACAGGAAAAGTATGATCTCTGTAATTGCAAACAAAGGGTTCTGTACCAAATATTAAGTTCTGCTTTTCTGATGTATCAAATTCTTATATCATGCAATAAAATGCAAATTAATTACTTAAAAATCATACAATGTGATTTTCTGAATTTTAGAAAAATTACAGACCTCTACATGCTATGTAAGTAGGAAAACCTGCAAAATCGGCAGTGTATCAAATACTTGTTCTCCCCACTGTATATACAGTTGAAGTCGGAAGTTTACATACACCTTATCCAAATACATTTAAACTCAGTTTTTCACAATTCCTGACATTTAATCCTAGTAAAAATTCCCTGTCTTTGGTCAGTTAGGATCACCACTTTATTTTAAGAATGTGAAATGTCAGAATAATAGAGAGAATTATTTATTTCAGCTTTTATTTATTTCATCACATTCCCAGTGGGTCAGAAATTTACATACACTCAATTAGTATTTGGTAGCATTGCCTTTAAATTGTTTAACTTGGGTCAAACATTTGGGTAAATTTTGTCCCATTCCTCCTGACAGAGCTGGTGTAACTGAGTCAGGTTTGTAGGCCTCCTTGCTCGCACACGCTTTTTCAGTTCTGCCCACACATTTTCTATAGGATTGAGGTCAGGGCTTTGTGATGGCCACTCCAATAACTTGAGTTTGTTGTCCTTGCCATTTTGCCACAACTTTGGAAGTGTGTTTGGGGTCATTATCCATTTGGAAGACCCATTTGCGATCAAGCTTTAACTTCCTGACTGATGTCTTGAGATGTTGCTTCAATATATCCACATAATTTTCCTTCCTCATGATGCCATCTATTTTGTGAAGTGCACCAGTCCCTCCTGCAGCAGAGCACCCCCACAGCATGATGCTGCCACCCCCGTGCTTCACGTTTGGGATGGTGTTCTTCGGCTTGCAAGCGACCCCCTTTTTCCTCCAAACATAATGATGGTCATTATGGCCAAACAGTTCTATTTTTGTTTCATCAGACCAGAGGACATTTCTCCAAAAAGTACGATCTTTGTCCCCTTGTGCAGTTGCAAACTGTAGTCTGGCCTTTTTATGGCGGTTTTGGAGCAGTGGCTTTTTCCTTGCTGAGCGGCCTTTCAGGTCATGTCGATATAGGACTTGTTTTACTGTGGATATAGATACTTTTGTACCTGTTTCCTCCAGCATCTTCACAAGGTCCTTTGCTGTTGTTCTGTGATTAATTTGCACTTTTCACACCAAAGTATGTTCATCGCTAGGAGACAGAACGCGTCTCCTTCCTGAGCGGTATGACGGCTGTGTGTTCCCATGGTGTTTATACTTGCGTACTATTGTTAGTACAGATAAACATGGTACCTTCAGGCGTTTGGAAATTCATTTGCATTTACATTTACGTCATTTAGCAGACGCTCTTATCCAGAGCGACTTACAAATAGGTGCATTCACCTTATAGCCAGTGGGATAACCACTTTACAAAGTTTTTTTTGTTTTGTTTTTTTTCTCCCAAGGATGAACCAGACTTGTGGAGGTCTACCATTTGTTTTCTGAGGTCTTGGCTGACTTCTTTTGATTTTCCCATGATGTCAAGCAAAGAGGCACTGAGTTTGAAGGTAGGTCTTGAAATACATCCACAGGTACACCTCCAAATGACTCAAATGATGTCAATTAGCCTATCAGAAGCTTCTAAAGCCATGACATCATTTTCTGGAATTTTCCAAGCTGTTTAAAGGCACTGTCAACTTAGTGTATGTAAACTTCTGACCCACTGGAATTGTGATACAGTGAATTATAAGTGAAATAATCTGTCTGTAAACAATTGTTGGAAAAATTACTAACCGACTTGCCAAATGTATGGAACATTTGAAAAATTACTTTTGTCGTGCACAATGTAGATGTCCTAACCGACTTGCCAAAACAATAGTTTTTTAACAAGACATTTGTGGAGTGGTTGAAAAACGAGTTTTAATGACTAAGTGTATGTAAACTTCCAACTTCAACTATACACACAAAATGTATTATCATTAATAATTAAATTTTAAAGGCTAATAAGGCTGGTGGAACCATTCATAGAGGGTTCTAGGAAGAACCATGTACAGCAGTTTCTATGAAGAACCCTACATAGAGGGTTCTAGGTAGAACCCTCTGCAAAGGGTTCTACCCAGCACCAAAAAGGGGACGAACCGAAGAACCCTATATGGTTCTACTTAGCACCTTTTATTCTAAGAGTGCACCTACCACGTAATCCAAGTTAGACTATCAACATTAAGCCTATGTTCTACAACTACCAAGCCAATTCAGACTCTGGATATTCAGTCTGTGTTACACCTACCATGAAAGGAAGCCAGTTAAGATTGAGACTCAGCCTATACCATACACCTATCATGAAAGGAAGCCAATTTAGACAATTGAGACTCAGCATGTTACACCTATCATGACAGGAATGCAATTTAGACTATGGATATTCAGCCTATATGTTACAACTACCATGAAAGGAAGCCAGTTAAGACTATTGAGATTCAGGCTATGTTATCTTACTTGATAATTATAAAAGGAAGGCAATAGAGACTATTTACATGCAGCTGATGTCTTACCTGTAGATGCCAGTCTCCGGTACCCTCCATATTTGGATGCCTTTGAATGGGCTTCTGGTTGCCACGGTAACATTGACATTGCTGTTCCGATAGGAGCTGCTACACTGGGTTGGAGTGGGCCCCTCTGAACCAACTGCCCCACAAGTGTGAAAGGCCCATTTCATTGCTGTAAAACACAGTGTTACACATAAATGAACATTTGCGTATGCATACGTACACACATTAACACATTATGCACACACACACACACACACACACACACACACACACACACAGGCAAATGAAGACAGTCATCATTCAGAACACTGTTGAAACTCATCACATTTGTTTTATTTCACTTCAGCAAGCCCCTCCAACGCTCTGTATTATCACATCAATAAATCCCAACACACTGAAACGGCAGAAATAATTTTGCATCCTGCTTGTCTGCGTCCTGATCATTCATGGAATGAATTAAATAAGCATCTTCATCTTGTTTCACTGAAGTAAGAAATGCCAATGCTATTGTCAATGTCCAAAGAAAACCTCCAATCTATACCCTCCATTTTTGTCAATATTTATTTGTACATGATTTATTTGTACAATTGTAACACCCTTAATTTCTCCAAACAGAAACAAGATAGAGGGTGCGTTTGTACATTTACTATGACTATTTACTCAGATTTTAGAGCACTCTCATCTGAGTGTGCCAGAGTGAAGAATAATTGACGAATTTACGAACGCTCAACACACCCGTTGAATATGGCCGGTGTCAGTTAACGTGAGAAAAAAAACGTAACTAAATTGTTGCCAGCAGCACACTTACAGTCACCAACGCTCTGGATAACATGAAAACAGCCTAACCAGCTCTGCTAGGGCGAGTAAAATGGTCAGAGTGAGGTGTTCTCTCATTTGTGTCTGGAAGTAGCTAGCAAGCTAGCCAATATTAGCAAGTTAGCGTAGGTGCTTGACTGCCTTTGTGAGGTCAGAACGCTCGGATCAAACCTACTCCTCGGCCAGAGCGTCCAGTGTGAGCTCTGAATGCTCCAAGAGCGAAACACTCTGAATTTACAAACGCCCAGAGTGCACTCTGAATGCGCTCTGGCACTCCAGATTTAATTTATGAACACACCCAGAATTATGAAACTCTCAGTACATTCCCATTTGGGTTCTCTCCCTGCTTGAAAAGTTTCAGCCAAGTATTTCATTATTTACATGTTTTATGGCCAAATGTTAGTTTTTTAGGGGTGAAAGTAGTTTTTTCCACTGGCTGTATTTTGCCTTATACTGTCCTGAGCATTAATGTCCAAGAATTCAAACTAGGATAAGTTTCATCACTATATTTTGGCTAAACATAGACATAATTGAATTTAATTGTTATATCATTCTAGGTACATGAGATTTTGACATGGCTGACTTATACAAAAACTAACTTTAAATAGCCTTGGTGTCATGTAGAGTGCCAAATAAATTGTAAACAGGTACAGTGGGGAAAAAAAAGGATTTAGTCAGCCACCAATTGTGCAAGTTCTCCCACTTAAAAAGATGAGAGAGGCCTGTAATTTTCATCATAGGTACACGTCAACTATGACAGACAAAATGAGAAAAGAAAATCCAGAAAATCACATTGTAGGATTTTTAATGAATTTATTTGCAAATTATGGTGGAAAATAAGTATTTGGACAATAACAAAAGTTTCTCAATACTTTGTTATATACCCTTAGTTGGCAATGACACAGGTCAAAGGTTTTCTGTAAGTCTTCACAAGGTTTTCACACACTGTTGCTGGTATTTTGGCCCATTCCTCCATGCAGATCTCCTCTAGAGCAGTGATGTTTTGGGGCTGTCGCTGGGCAACACAGTCTTTCAACTCCCTCCAAAGATTTTCTATGGGGTTGAGATCTGGAGACTGGCTAGGCCATTCCAGAACCTTGAAATGCTTCGTACGAAGCCACTCCTTCGTTGCCCGGGCGGTGTGTTTGGGATCATTGTCATGCTGAAAGACCCAGCCACGTTTCATCTTCAATGCCCTTGCTGATGGAAGGAGGTTTTCACTCAAAATCTCACGATACATGGCCCCATTCATTCTTTCCTTTACACGGATCAGTCGTCCTGGTCCCTTTGCAGAAAAACATCCCCAAAGCATGATGTTTCCACCCCCATGCTTCACAGTAGGTATGGTGTTCTTTGGATGCAACTCAGCATTCTTTGTCTTCCAAACACGACGAGTTGAGTTTTTACCAAAAGGTTCTATTTTGGTTTCATCTGACCATATGACATTCTCCCAATCCTCTTCTGGATCATCCAAATGCACTCTAGCAAACTTCAGACGGGCCTGGACATGTACTGGCTTAAGCAGGGGGACACGTCTGGCACTGCAGGATTTGAGTCCCTGGCGGCGTAGTGTGTTACTGATGGTAGGCTTTGTTACTTTGGTCCCAGCTCTCTGCAGGTCATTCACTAGGTCCCCCTGTGTGGTTCTGGGATTATTGCACACCGTTCTTGTGATCATTTTGACCCCATGGGGTGAGATCTTGCGTGGAGCCCCAGATCGAGGGAGATTGTCAGTGGTCTTGTATGTCTTCCATTTCCTAATAATTGCTCCCACAGTTGATTTCTTCAAACCAAGCTGCTTACCTATTGCAGATTCAGTCTTCCCAGCCTGGTGCAGGTCTACAATTTTGTTTCTGGTGTCCTTTGACAGCTCTTTGGTCTTGGCCATAGTGGAGTTTGGAGTGTGACTGTTTGAGGTTGTGGACAGGTGTCTTTTATACTGATAACAAGTTCAAACAGGTGCCATTAATACAGGTAACGAGTGGAGGACAGAGGAGCCTCTTAAAGATGAAGTTACAGGTCTGTGAAAGCCAGAAATCTTGCTTGTTTGTAGGTGACCAAATACTTATTTTCCACCATAATTTGCAAATAAATTCATTAAAAATCCTACAATGTGATTTTCTGGAAAAAAAACATCTCAATTTGTCTGTCATAGTTGACAGTGTACCAAATTACAGGCCTTTCTCATCTTTTTAAGTGGGAGAACTTGCACAATTGATGGCTGACTAAATACTTTTTTTTCCCCACTGTATAATTTGGGCACCATCAGACTATTCAGATGTTTTGAGAGGAACCGAATGGCCATGCACAAACAGGGGTGTTACTGTAAATATTGGTCATGTACATAGACATAATTATATTTCTTGCAAAATCATTACATATGTCTATGATAATTCATAACATGAAGTTAGGTGAATTTATTTGGTTTATTTTTTAGGTGTTACATTTGACCTAAGCTAATGTAACGTCCAGACTTTTCGGATTAAAATCAAATATTGTGATCCGACCGTCTTATGTACAGACCTATAAATGATATGAATGATTAGGAGACAGATGTATGTTTTTTATTTTAAAAAATACTGGCATAGTTCAAGTGTTCTCTGAGCAATAGAGTAAAAGACAAAACATTTTACAATTGCCCACAGTCTCCCCTACTCTGAAAATGTCATGACTAGGACCAAGAACATGTATTTCCAAATGTATTCTGAAGTTGCGTCTTTGTGTTTTTGTGAATGGGAATATGGCAGTTTTTCCAGTTCCGTTTTTTCCAGTTCAGATGGACGTGACTGGATTTAACACTGATTGAGTCACTAAATCCTGATTTGGGGGAACGATGGGAACGGCTTCTAGGGAACTGGGACAGTTTCAAGGTGTCGAGTACCTCCACTTTCCACCAAAATTTGTAGAATTTAGCCTGGCTAAAACTGATTTAGCTACAGTGAGGGAAAAAAGTATTTGACCCCCTGCTGATTTTGTACGTTTGCCCACTGATAAAGACATGATCAGTCTATAATTTTAATGGTATGTTTATTTGAACAGTGAGAGACAGAATAACAACAAAAAAATCCAGAAAAATGCATGTAAAAAATGTTATAAATTGATTTGCATTTTAATGAGCAAAATAAGTATTTGACCCCTCTGCAAAACGTGACTTAGTACTTGGTGGCAAAACCCTTGTTGGCAATCACAGAGGTCAGACGTTTCTTGTAGTTGGCCACCAGGTTTGCACACATCTCAGGAGGGATTTTGTCCCACTCCTCTTTGCAGATCTTCTCCAAGTCATTAAGATTTTGAGCCTGACGTTTGGCAACTCAAACCTTCAGCTCCCTCCACAGATTTTCTATGGGATTAAGGTCTGGAGACTGGCTAGGCCACTCCAGGACCTTAATATGCTTCTTCTTGAGCCACTCCTTTGTTGCCTTGGCCGTGTGTTTTGGGTCATTGTCATGCTGGAATACCCATCCATGACCCATTTTCAATGCCCTGGCTGAGGGAAGGAGGTTCTCACCCAAGATTTGACAGTTCATGGCCCCGTCCATCATCCCTTTGATGTGGTGAAGTTGTCCTGTCCCCTTAGCAGAAAAACACCCCCAAAGCATAATGTTTCCACCTCCATGTTTGATGGTGGGGATGGTGTTCTTGGGGTCATAGGCAGCATTCCTCCTCCTCCAAACACGGCGAGTTGAGTTGATGCGAAAGAGCTCAATTTTGGTCTCATCTGACCACAACACTTTCACCCAGTTCTCCTCTGAATCATTCAGATGTTCATTGGCAAACTTCAGACAGGCCTGTATATGTGCTTTCTTGAGCAGGGAGACCTTGCGGGCGCTGCAGGATTTCAGTCCTTCACGGCGTAGTGTGTTACCAATTGTTTTCTTGGTGACTATGGTCCCAGCTGCCTTGAGATCATTGACAAGATCCTCCTGTGTAGTTCTGGGCTGATTCCTCTCCGTTCTCATGATCATTGCAACTCTACGAGGTGAGATCTTGCATGGAGCCCCAGGCCGAGGGAGATTGACAGTTCTTTTGTGTTTCTTCCATTTGCGAATAATCGCACCAACTGTTGTCACCTTCTCACCAAGCTGCTTGGCGATGGTCTTGTAGCCCATTCCAGCCTTGTGTAGGTCTACAATCTTAACCCTGACTTCCTTGGAGAGCTCTTTGGTCTTGGCCATGGTGGAGAGTTTGGAATCTGATTGATTGATTGCTTCTGTGGACAGGTGTCTTTTATACAGGTAACAAGCTGAGATTAGGAGCACTCCCTTTAAGAGTGTGCTTCTAATCTCAGCTCGTTATCTGTATAAAAGACACCTGGGAGCCAGAAATCTTTCTGATTGAGAGGGGTCAAATACTTATTTCCCTCATTAAAATGCAAATCAATTTCTAACATTTTTGACATGCGTTTTTCTGGATTTTTTTGTTGTTATTCTGTCTCTCACTGTTCAAATAAACCTACCATTAAAATTATAGACTGATCATTTCTTTGTCAGTGGGCAAACGTACAAAATCAGCAGGGGATCAAATACTTTTTTCCCTCACTGTATGTTTCACTGTTGTGAAGTGAAACAATGGTGAGTGAGTGTTCAGTCAGGTTTAACCGGCCTTGAACTGACTAGGTAGTAAAGAAAGATATGTAGCACAGCTGGTTTTTGCAGTTGCTTCAGTCTAATTAAATTTATGTGGATCAATCACAAAGTGCCAAGTGAAAGTCAAAGTAATTATGCTACTACAGTCCTGTTTTACATTGTCGCCCATTTTGAATTTGAACAAAGTACAGCATGTATAGCCAGTGTGTTTCACCAATTTGAAGGAAAATTAATTAGAACTCTTGGTGTGCCTGTAATGGTTTAGGCCTGTTTGGGAGGTACCACTGTCAGCCAAATGGTTGTTGTGATAAAGCCGCCATCTTGGAGCCATAGGAAAATCATTTATATTAATTTTCTCCATTGAGATTAATGAAATCAATGATATGTAAAAATTTAGCAACAAATGTTGTTGCCATTACCATAATCTATCAAATAATGCTAATAACATGTATTTGAACCCTTTTTTTTGTAAATAATCACAATTTGTAATCCCTAAGCGAACATGGCCTGTTGTGGACCCAATGACATCATTGCTGACAACAGACATGGGCTGTGATTCAAACAAACACAGATAAACGACCAGAACTGCGAGTGACATTTACAGTAAAGGTGATTTCTGCTTGAGTTAATATTTGCTGTGTTTACAGTGAGCGTGATCTCCACAAACATCTGTGCAATTGCTTTTAAAAGTCTCTCGTTGTACCCAGGTCTGCGTTGGAATAAATCCCGGACTTGAGCTCCAAATTTTCATCCAGATACCTCCCCCACCTGTCAATACCAGCCCCAAACACAGACATGAATCTGAGGTAAGAGGGGCAAGGACTCTAAACTATCCTGTAGAAGTAAATGGATTCTTAAGCTAGTCTTCTTGCCACCAAACAAGATAAAGAAGCTGTGAAGCCCCCAGGCCGAATGCATCATTTACAACCCAGGAACAGCAACCGCCTACAGACTTGTTGGTCGGTGCCTGACGTAAATCCAGCCCTACTTATTCCGTTATTTCGATAACCTATGGAGGTCACGCTCACACACACACACAGGCACACACACAGGCGGGAAGGAAGAGGGTGTGTAGTCAATGCTAGATTCAGGTCGTGTCTGAGGTCTGGCTTGCCTACTACTCACTTAAACTGCATACTGTGTACTAATCGTACTACATACTGTTTAGAACGTACAAGTAAAAACAAATGCAGTAAGCAACAAATAACGAGAAATGGTTGGAGACTACAAAGTTATGTGTAAGAGTCTCTCTGTTCAGTCTCTTCCTCCGCCACCATTTTTCGTTAGCCTGGTGGTTGGGCCTGACTCTGATAGTTTTTGCTTGCCCGTGGACGATTGACAATTCTCCTTAACCCAGTAGGCCACAGAAATGGCCAGTCCTACACACACACACACCCACACACTACACATACGAACACCCTCTAACTCTCTCACACTCACACGCACACTTGCATTTGTTTTACCATCCTTGTGGGGACAAACTGGCACATGCACAGATAGGGATCTACCTGTGCCTGAGCACCTGCCCCTTTGCCCTCCCACATTTTCTTTATACCGTTTTTGTTGTTGTTCTGAACCCACTGCCCCCAAGTCGTAATGACGACGTCAAGTTCACCACCCTCCCAGTCTGCCCAGTATGTTGATTGCACTCGCCCGGTATCCAAACATGCATGGCTTGAAATGCTGTCACCGGTCGAGTGTGTGTAGCAAGCTTAGTTACCTAGTTTAAATATCAACAGTACTGCCACAACAGCATAACTGTTACTGTTTTTTGTGTGTTTTTCCTCTCCTTCTGCCCTAATCACAGGTGTCCTGTATGTTCCTGATTGGTTGTCGTTGGGGTCTGCTAATTGCTGAGGTGGACCAATCAGTGGACATTCCTCTGCATTGCACCACCTGTTTCTGGTTTTTCAATCACACATCCCATTGTTTAAAAGCCGGTCAGTTGTGTTTGTGTAGAGAAGACTATTTCCATATGTGAGTATGGATACTGTGGTGTCCTGTGTTTTGTGTACTCAATCATTTGCTGGTTACTCTGTTTGGTAACTTTGTTGTGTGTTTCTGGGAAAAGGGGAATTTGAGCAAGTTGCCCTTGGGCATACATTACCTGTAGGAAGAAAACTGTCTAAAAACACTAGTTAGACCTGAGCGGCCCACCCACTGTATTTTTGAATGATTAGCATTAGCTTAGCGGTGCTTGAGGCAGGCAAGATCAGTTTAGTTTTTTTTTACACTATTGTTTCATTTCTTGGGTCCTGCTTAGCCTTTTTTCCCAAACCTTTACTGTGTGTTCAAAAATAAACATTTTATGTTTGACGGTAGTTTATGGTTGTCGTGTAGTTTTTGTTCTCACTGTTCCATGTCACGATTCTAATTTGCATGAATTATTTTACGGGTCTCTTGTCCATCCACCCTAGACGTTTAAAGCCACGGGGTTTGTAACAATAACATTTGATTAACATTTGATAACACTTGATTTACATCATCATCAATATTCGGTCTGGTTGGTTGATAGCCTACGCGCAGAAGCACTTCATCATTTATTTCCTTATAGAATCATAGCCGCAGGAAGGATGTTGGAGGTGCTGCACCACCCCTGATTCATTGAAATACATTTGGCAAAGTTATAGAATTACTGCTGTCTGTTCAGAAATAAATGAAATAATTCAGAATAGCCTACTACACCATGAGTAGGCCTATAATTTAGCCACAAAGGATCATTAGATTATTTAAAGAAATAGCCTAGCAGTGGATTGTGTGGAGCCCAATAACAAGGCATAGCCTACAGTCGGGAATGCGCTGCAAATCTGTCAGTGAACAGCATGCAGACAAAACAGTTGCGGGAAAATACAGGTTGGAAAGCAAATGGCTCCTGCTGAAAAGAGAAGACTAATCTGTCTGCTTCTGTAGGTTACCGTAATATTTTTATCAACTTCCAAATAGGTCTATTGAGCGAACATTGTTTTACAATGTAAAACAAGAGAGAGGTAGGCTTTTGAGACGAACGCATCGCCGGCGGGTGAGCTGTGCATCATTGAGTCAGTGAAACTGGAAAGCTTTTTTAGGACTATAATTTCCTCCTTATATTGTACAATATGTGTGTTTCCACACACCTAGGCTATTGATGGATTCAAGACAAGGTCGTTTTTATTGATCTCAGATTCTCAGTTTGTCAGTGTCAAAGTCGCCTGTCATTTCAATTGTGTGTTAGATTATGCCAAAGTCTTCAGTCATGTAAAATGACGTAGAAATGCATGAAATGCGTTTATAAAAGGCTACATTTTTCCCAGACCTAGGCTACTAAAAATGGTCCACGTGTGATTTCTGTAAGCTCTTCTACTCTACTGCTCTATGCCAATATGCAAATGTCTAATATGCATGCAATGCTTTATTATTTAACATTTTTTTACATCTCATTGGTTCAGTCACCCCCCCTTGCGCTTACTTTTTGTTCTGGCACCTCCCAATTTACAAATGAAGCACTGAACACCGGTAGTCTAGACTCTAGTTTACCACCACGTACTAAAATATTCACACTAAGCCAGCCAGCCATATATCATGACTTAGAAGTTATTATTTAAGAACATTGAAGATGAATTACAATCAGTAAAAAAATCTATTGAGCTAGCTAACTAGCAAATTTACAACAAACATCAATGTCAATGATCAGCTGATAGTCTATTTTCCAAATGTCATTAGGAGACAATGTAACTAGCTTGCTTACAATTTGTGATGAGTGTTGTGGCAGAAATAAATAGGCCTATGCAACAACAAGAAAAATATTCGCTAGAGACAGTTAGTATGTTACGAATTTCGAGATATAAAATTCAAGGGCGGGGATGCTCTTTTTTCATTTTGAGCACCTGTTCTGTGAAAGGTCTGTGCAAGGCCCTGGGGACCAAACAATTGTTTCCAATTAAAAATCCTACTTTCCCTAACCCTTAACCTAACCTTAACCCTAACCTTCACCCCTAACATTAACCCTAAACCTAATTCTAACTCGTAAATGTAGCCCTAACCTTAATTCTATCCCTAAACCTAACCCTAACCTTAACCTCAACCTTAACCTCCATAACTCTCCCTGCAGGACCCTAGACCTGGCACTGAATCCTGACCTGGGCGAACAGCCCACACGTTAACCCTTTCCCTAATCTGGGTCTGTGTCCCTATCCCCCACACCCCATCTCTGCCCTCCACCCTCAAACCTTTCCCAGACTCCCTGTCCCCATCCCCCCCAACAGAGACAGAACTCCAGAATATACCCCTCATCAGCACCTTCTCAGACACAAACAAACTCCTTCACTCCAGACTCAAAGCCGCATTCACCCACACACAACATACATTCCCCCCACTCCAGGACTTCAAACCTACACTACATGACAAGTATGTGGACACCTGCTCGTCGAACATAACCGGGCGGGGTGTCTTGGAGTCCTCCCTCAGAATTTTTTGAGCATCTAAAGTTCATTTCCTGCATTTCTACACAATCTAATATGACTATTTTGGGGTCACGTATTGTAAATAAGAATAGAATATGTTCAGGGCGTAAAATGAACACCCGCCACCTGCCAAATGCGGGTAGATTTTGCCATTGGCGGGTAAGATGTCTATTTCACTAGCCACGTTAGCGGGTGGTCAGGGCTCCACAGTGTGAGCATTTCACTCGTGTTTGTGAATAAAAATAGTAAAGTATGATCACATTTATAGTAAAAAATAAACGCTTGCAGTAGCTGTTTCAAAGTATTTCTGCCATTCTGTTTCATAGCTGGTAAATTAATCGCACAAAGTCAAAACCTATGAATGCTATATAGCCTATCCCACCTCGTGCTAAAACACCACCTGGCTGGGGGCTGTGCGCACGCGAAGATCTGAGTGAAAGATAAAACAAATTTAAGAGCTGCGCACAGGCATAAAAGTTGGTCTAATTTACTTGAAACAAAAGTCTACTGAAGTGAGACTTTGTCCTTGTGTTTCTTGACTATTTACATTGTTCTGTTCACAAGCCAGGTTGTTTTTCAATGTTTAAGTTTCAACTGCTAGGGAAGAGAAGACAACACTGCTACTAGTCAGACTCAATCTCACAGGCACAAACATGAGGATTCACGTTACCATGGTAACCTCCCGTCCTTAAAGGGGCAGGTAAAAATGTTTGTTTCATCTGTGATATTTTGGTTAAAAGACTCAGGTCACAAAAAACAATATACCACATTACTTCTTACTAGTAATACATGTATTGTTTTAGAAACATTACGAAGCATTCTCATCCATTTTTGGGTGTTTTGTTGAAAATTTGTTTTGGCTGGTAAAGAATCTGAGTGGCTGGTAGATTTTTAAATCTACCTGCCACAGTGGCTGGTGGGTCAAAATAAGTATTTTAGGCCCAGAATATGTTTCTAAATAAGACTTTGTTCTTAACTGACTTGCCTACTTAAATAAAGGTTAAATAAATGAATGTGGATGCTACCATGATTATGGATAATCCTGAATGAATTGTGAATAATGATGAATAAGAAAGTTATAGCCGCACAAATATCATACCCCCCCAAAAATGCTAACCTCCCATGTTATTGTGATGGTGAGAGGTTAGCATGTCTTCGGTGTATGATTTTTGTGCGTCTAACTTTCTCACTCATCATTATTCACAATTAATTCAGGATTATCCGTAATCATGGTAGCATCCACATTAATGTAGAAGTGTTTATTCTTATTTACAATAAAAGGGACTCCAAAATGACACAATACATTATTTACCATTCATTTCTATTGGGCACAAAATTATCTGAAACACAACTAAAACAAACAGCAAATGCATCCAACAAATGTGTAGTCACAAGCTTGATGAAGTCATTGCATGCAATGAATGTGGGACCGAATACTTAACTTTTTACTACTTTAAGTGAATTTGTCCTAATAGTTTTGCCCCCCTAAAATGGGGAGGGGGGGGGGACTATGTACAAAAAGTGCTGTCATTTCTAAACGGTTCCCCCGATATGGATGAAAATACCCTCAAATGAAAGCTGATGTCACGTCTACACTAATATGACAAAAATCCGCTAGCTAGCTAATTTACACTGTAACAATGTAATTGAGCAACAACAATTGCTCATTGTGAAAATGACAGCACAATAAGAAAGATAATTCCTAACCTCTCTGCCAATAACAGCTAGTTTTAAGTTTTCCCCTCCCCACTCAGACCACTCCCAGACAGTCCCAGCTAAATTATTGCTTGAGAAATTGCTCTTTGCTAAAAAGCACATTGTTTCTTTTGACCATTTTAATTGAAAACAATCACAGTAATGTACTTAACAGACCTGGGATAACTATAGTTTTAACTATTATTTGTGGAAAGTAACTATTTTTTGGAGGGAACAAATAGTTACTTTGGAGGTGACTACAACTATTTGATTACAAATCCCAAAAATTGATTACTTTTTAAAACTACTTGAATACAGATCTCAGAAAGTGACTACTTTTCAGAAACTATTTGATTGACTGCCTTCAACTAATGGCAGGGTTCTATCTGGAACTGCATGTTGAAGATATAAATATAATGAATAGAGCACACACAATCTCCTATACCAGGACTCTCCAACCCTGTTCCTGGAGAGCTACCGTCCTGTAGGTTTTCACTCCAACCCTAATCTAGCACACCTGATTCTAATAATTAGCTGGTTGATAGGCTTCACCAGGTTAGTTACAACTGGGGTTGGAGCGAAAACCAACAGGAGGGTAGCGCTCCAGGAATAGGGTTGGAGACCCCTGTCCTATACTATTCTGATCTGTCTGACAGTCCTATTTTATCTACACAATACATTTCTAGCTGAACATTCTGTAAATGTCCATTCTCCTGAATGTCCATTGCCCAAGGTGTCCATAATAAAGTCAAACCAATTAACCTATTTTATACAGATAAGTATAAATAAATTGTGCCGCTTAACTACTGTATGACTCTTTCAAAATGCCACTGAAAAGGTCGAAAGATGCAATACATTTTATGATACCTGAAAATAATGCAGAGAAATTCAAAGCCATTTGCAAACAGCAAGTTGGATGCTTAGCGAAAACAACTTTGAACCTCTTTGTCCATCTCAGGGTACAAGTTTTTGTTTCAAACACACACTATACCATCTTTAAAGGGAAAGTTTACTCAGAATACAAACTAACATGATTTTCCATCTACCTTGGCTATTGTTGACTCAAGGATATTTAGATTTCGTTCGACACTTAATAGCCATATTTTGTTACTGTTAGCATTCTCAGTAACACTTAACAATCTTGTGCCTGTGTAATAAAACTGTAATTACATTTGGAGCAACATTTTATTAGCATGTTGTTACATAATACTTTGGTCATTGCATTTTAATTGCATGGCAATGAGCTGAGAGTTTTTGTAACTACTGTACACAAGGAATAGTGACTGGTCCTTATTCCACTTAAATAAAAAAAATAAAAAAAATATTATGTAATTATATAGCAATTTCCAATGTCCTATTTAACGACAATGTATAAGAACTTGATGTCAAGTGTTATTGTATTACCTTATGTATCACTAATTATGAAAAAGTGGTCTACTCTAATGTTGAGGTGATTCCATGTCCCACAAGAATTTAATTCTAGGCTATATTAAGATTAATATCACCCGGTCTCCTCTTCCTCTGTCCTTGGTGTTGCAATTTTTGGGGGGCATACTCACTTTCTCTCAAATGAGACCACACACGCGTGAAATGAGCTCATCGATGGAGAGTCAGAGAGAGAGCTCTGTCGTTTCCCCCATAGAAACGATGAGTCAGCAGTGAGACGGGTTGCATCTGAAATGGCAGCCTATTATCCCCGTAGAGGGGACTACTTTTGACCAGAGCATATGCACTATATACTGTAGTAAACAGGGTGCCATTTCAGATACAGCTACTGTCTGAGTGCACACCTCATTGTAGAGTTGAGTTTCACACAAGGTGTGGAGATTGTATTCAGCAGATTGATACAGAGAGAAAGAGTGACGAGCTAAAAAGAGGCGGAGACGAGTGGAAAAGAAGGGAATCTAAAAAAGCAGAGCAAGAGACAGGACACTGAAAATGAGTGAGGAGGACTGAAAGGAAGACAGGTTAGCTAGAGAAAGAGCAAAGAAAGTCTGAGAAAAAGAGAGAAAACGAGATGGAACAGTAAAAAAGGGAGGCGAGAGAAAATGTTGAAGAAAAGAGCAATGATGACAGAGAGGGGGCATTGGCCGAAGAGAGGGGGAGTGGTGCGAAAGAGGTGGGGAAAGAGCGATAAGGAGAGATGTAGGAGGAGGGCGAGAAAATACATTGTTTCCCAGGGATCATTGAGCATGTCGAGGAGGGAGGAGAGCCTCGTCAGAGTGACACACACACCGAGCAGATGTTAAAGCGCTCCTCAGGGTCGCCTATCAGAAGGACAAGACATAAATGAAAGTCCACTTATTAATCTCCTGGGCGAATATTTCAAGGGCCTGAAAGAAGGGTGATCCCGAAATCAGAGTCCAGCTTTTCTTAAAAAATATGTTAGCCATTGTTATTGAAACACCATCATGTGAATGCTTAGTATACAATCTCCTGGTGAAGATCCAGTCAGTTTTGGAAATCTATACCCTGAAGACCCCTCAAAATCACTATTACCAACAAATGATCAATACTCATTGAATAAACTTAGATGATGTTTGAGGTTCATCAGCATGTTTGTATGCTGTAGTGGCTAGGTGACCTATGTTTGAGGTCTCTTGTTATTGCATAATTTAACGGACACAGCTCTTATTTTATAGATGAATCCCTGTTTCTCGTATAAAATAGCCCCTCACAGTAACATAAGGTCTGTCCGACCGACATTAACCGAGTCGATGCATATCGAATCAGCATGTCGACAAAGTAAAATGACAGCAAGAGAGCGTGTTAGCATGAAGCTGTGGCTAACAAGTCTTGATTGAACTTTTAAATTGATTAGCTTTGTGATGACAATGAAGGGAACGTCATAAGCACCATCTTGTTGCTTGGAGAAGTAATGCAATTACTCTGAGATTCCCAGAGTACAAGAACACAGCCACCAGATAGTTTTTTTTTTTTGTCTTGTCACATCGCTGCAACTTCCGTACGGACTCGGGAGAGGCGAAGGTTGAAATCCGCGCCTCCTCCGAAACACAACCCAGCTGAGCCGCACTGCTTCTTGACACAATGCCCGCTTAACCCGGATGCCAGCCGCACCAATGTGTCGGTGTAAACACCGTACACCTGGCGACCGTGTCAGCGTGCATTGCGCCCAGCCCGCCACAGAAGTCGCTAGTGCGACAAGAATGTACCTGCCGGCCAAATTGTGCGCCGGCTGCGACAGAGCTTGGACTCAAACCAGGATCTCTAGTGCCAAAGCTAGCACTGCGCTGCAGTGCCTTAGACCACTGCGCCACTCGGGAGGCTGATTGGTATTTATTTTGTCTGCGGTGGCACAATTGGCTCAAGATAAGTCTCGAAGATACACCAACGAAACAAAATACATGATTACCTTCATTATACCCCTTGAAAACATCAGTCATTGTTGCGTGCTGTGTAAAATGTATCCAGTCCAAGTTCTCTAAAAGGAGCTAATTCCAGCTCTGTACTATCCACAGTGTTCATTTATGCAGTAAGAGGTTGGAAGAATCTAAGGTGGAAAATGTCAACTCGGTGAAACGAGCTACATTGACATTCTCTGGAGGCAAATTGGAGCGTTTTGCACTTCAAAACTGCCCGTCCTGCTCCATTTAATCCATAAATGAGACCTACCGATACAGACGTGGGTATGGATGAACCCGGTAGGTGGCACACTTACTGTGCCTTTTCACAATATGTGTGGAGTGAGTGTAAATAGTCTGCCTGGGTAACTGTGTGGGTGTGTGTGTTAGTGTGCGTGTTAGTGTGCATGTCAGGAGAGGAGAATGGAGAGAGGAGAGAGTGTCTTTATGTGTGGGAGTGGAAAACATTGTTCTAGCTTGAGATTCAGAGATACAAATGTATCATCTTCCCTCTCAGACTGCCTTTTCTGTATATTACAAATACAGCGCCTATGCCTGAGAAACTCACAACTATACGACAGCAGATGGACACTTACAGTCAGTTGGAGTAGGAAGGTCTGACAATGTTCTTGAGTTTCCATTGGACAAGGTGGTTGTTTTGATGTTCTGATTGGTTGGTTTCAATGGCAGTTTAGTGGTCCCGGTTACCGTAGGAGGAAATTCACCATTGGCTGAGGAGAGAAACAGACAAATAACAACTTAGTGACATTCTTTGCAAGCCATACCTTTGCACAGCTCTCTTAAATTCCAAACAGTTGAAGATAAGCAGGGTTGTCTTCATTAGGGACCACAAACAGAAGAAAATAAACTGAGACAGATGGGGACAACCTGGACTTGTCCAATAAGAAACGCTCATTTTCATTTTCCATTGTTAAACATTTTAAACATTTGTAGTTTTGTGCCCCAATGAACAAAGCTTGGGGAATACTTGGCTGGATAACCCCTATCTGAAGTTGCATGGTGTTGGTTGGTCCAGTAGGGGGCACTCTTATCTCAAGACCAATAGAGTTGGATATACTGGTGGTTGTGGGAAAGGTTGGAGGTGCTTAAATCCAACTCCTTCCCATCTTCCTCCATCCCTAGGTGGGTAAGTACATTGGATCCAGGGCTTTCATACCACCAGCTCAACTCAATAAAGCATATGGACAGACCAACCACCTCAACCTACCTCAAGGCCTAAGACCATAAAGCTCACAAGTGCCTTGATCTTTTCCCCCTCAATTTCTAACCTAGAAATACATCTCCCAGGTAAAAGGGGTTTTAATTAGGTATTGCTACTCTGGATATGAAGTACTAGACTTTTCCGAGGCTGTGCATTGGGCCTGTGAGGAGGGCTCCGATGATGTGGGACTGCATACTGGACTTCTGGTTAAAACCCACACAGACCAGGGTGCAGTGGGAAAGAGGATAACACTCTTTCCAATAATCAGCTGCAAGAGCTAGGTGTAAATCCCAGTCTCTGATTGGTCTGTTCCCCAATCAGCAGCAGAGAAACTGGCCAAGGCAAGGTAGAAATAGAAAATCTGATTGTAAGAGGTTTGACGTTCCTCAAGAAATGATACGATGAAACAACCGTACAAAAAAACAATGATTGTTGAATCACTATCAAAATGCTGATATAGTCATTGCAATTTCATGGTATTGTTACTGGCAGTGGAAATCAATGTGGTTAATAGTGTCTAAAACCAATCTAAACCATTGAAATTCTCCATTAAAAAAAGTTGGAAGAATAGTTCTGAAGAACACAATTTCAGTGTTGGGTGTGCAACAGCATCTGACTATTGTCGGAGTCCTTGTCATATCCATGTGAGATCCATTCAAATGTTAATAGCCAAGTTATATCATACCTGCCTCTGTCACTCACTCGTGAACATACTCTTTGAGCAACTGTGACATTTTGGGGAGGTGACAGGTTAAATAACGATTTTTAAGCCTTGAGACATGGATTGTGTATGTGTGCCATTCAGAGGGTGAATGGGCAGGACAAAATTTGAACAGGGTATGGTAATAGGTGCCAAGCATACCGGGTCAAAATGCAACGCGCTGGTGTATCAAGATCGGACATCCAGCAAACTCTCTCTCTCTCTCTCTCTCTCTCTCAATTTCAATTTAAGGGCTTTATTGGCATGGGAAACGTGTGTTAACATTGCCAAAGCAAGTGAAGTAGATAGTAAACAAAAGTGAAATATACAAAAAATATTAACAGTAAACATTACACTCAGAAGTTTCAAAAGAATAAAGACATTTCAAATGTCATATTATGTATATATACAGTGTTGTAACAATGTGCAACAATGTCTCTCTCTCTCGTTCTCTCTCTCTCTCTCTCTCCTGAAAGAACAGCGCCTTTCTACTCCAGATACATCATCTATTCATCTCTGGAAAATGCATCGAGGACTCTGTTTGGGACTAGCTCATCTGAATATCAAGTCGAGAGCCGACTGCATGTTTCTTAATTATGATGACAGGCCACGAGTTCCCCACGTCATATCGACTTGCTGGCTCGCCAAAAAGACAGATAATCCCCTTTTCCTCCACGCATCGTTCCACAGGCTACCTTTCATCTTTGTCTCTTTAATCATCTCCTAAAAAACACACCCCCCTCGGTTCCCTCCACCTGGCTCCTCTGCCACCACTACCTCCGCGGGCTGAACTCCTCTCGTTCATCACAATATGGCAGGGGGCTCCCGCCACGGATGTGTGCGGTACGTACCGCTTCGAGTACATGCCTTTCGGTCTTAGCCATGCACTGTAGAATTTTACTCAAGACCCAAACTCCGATGGAAAAAATGGGACAGACATCCATTTTGTTTGTCAGGTCAACAGAAACAGTTCCTATGTTGTCGATATTACTAACAATATTCTTTTAAATATAGATTTAATGCTTAATTATTGGCCAAGTTTTTTTAGGCTTGGTCATTAAGATATGCAGCAGCCATGACTGAAGCCAAACAAAGCTGTCTTGGGGGGGGTGGCTTAATGTGGGTGTCTCTTGTGTTTCTGTGTTTGCACGTGGCAAGCGTTTGTACATTCACTCTGCCAAAACAGTACACAGTTACAGTCACTCAATCTTTTAGATAACTTGAAACAGCCTAACTAGGTATTGTGTCTTGACAAGGCTAGCTAGTGCTAGCCAACTTCTTTTGCAAATTAGCTTCAGCCGGGTTGTGTGGGACTGTGGCAAAGTTGGTTTGACATTGGATAGCCTATCTATGGGGCTAATTAGAGACCGTCAACAAATTACACAATGTAAATTGGACAATATTTTTATGTTGCACATCTTTTAGTTGTCTCATTAAATGCTTTCAATATTTGTATATGAATATATATAATTTAATAGCAGTTTCAGATTTTTAAGTTATTGAAATTTGGAGCTATTGACCTTTTAAAATACACTACATGGCCAAAAGTATGTGGACACCATCTCATTCCAAAATCATGGACATTAACATGGAGTTGGTTCCCCCTTTGCTGTTACTCTTCTGGCCTCCACTCTTCTGGGAAGGCTTTCCAATAGATGTTGGAACATTGCTGCAGGGACTTGCTTCCATTCATCCACAAGAGCATTAGTGAGGTTGGGCACTGATGTTGGGCGATTAGGCCTGGCTCGCAGTCGGCGTTCCAATTCATCCCAAAGGTGTTTGATGGGGTTGAGGTCAGGGCTCTGTGCAGGCCAGTCAAGTTCTTCCACACCGATCTCAACAAACCATTTCTGTATGGACCTCGCTTTGTGCACAAGGGTATTGTCATTCTGAAACAGGAAAGGGCCTTCCCCAAACTGTTGCCACAAAGTTGGAAGCACAGAATCGTCTAGAATGTCATTGTAAGCTGTAGTGTTAAGATTTCCCTTCACTGGAACTAAGGGACCTAGCCCGAACCATGAAAAACAGCCCCAGAACATTATTCCTCTTCCACCAAACTTTACAGTTGCCACTATCCATTCGGTCAGGTAGCGTTCTCCTGGCATCCGCCAAAATCAGATTCGTCCTTCGGACTGCCAGATGGTGAAGAGTGAATCATTACTCCAGAGAACGCTTTTACACTGCTCCAGAATCCACTAACTTTACACCACTCCAGCCGACGCTTGGCATTGCGCATGGCGATCATAGGCTTGTGTGCGGCTGCTCGGCCATGGAAACCCATTTCATGAAGCTCCCGAACAGTTCTTGTGCTGATGTTGCTTCCAGAGGCAGTTTGGAACTCGGTAGTTAGTGTTGCAACTGAGGACAGACGATATCTATGCGCAACGCGCTTCAGCACTCGGCGGTCCCGTTATGTGAACTTGTGTGGCCTACCACTTCGCGGCTGAGCCGTTGTTGCTCCTAGATGTTTCCACTTCACGATAACAGAACTTACAGTTGACCGGGGCAGCTCTAGCAGGGCAGAAATTTGATGAACTGACTTGTTGGAAAGGTGGCATCCTTTGACGGTGCCACGTTGAAAATCACTGAGCTCTTCAGTGAGGCCATTCTACTTCCAATTTTTGTCTATGGAGATTGCATGACTGTGTCAAGAACGGGTGTGGCTGAAATAGCCAAATCCACTAATTTGAAGGGGTGTCCACATATGTTTTGTATATATAGTGTCTTGTCCCATGTACATTGTGTAATTTACTGATGGTTCCTAACTAGCCCTATAGGGTTATAAAATGTCAAACCAAATTGACCATGTTGATCAAAATTGATGATTACTTGGGTGCTGCTAGCCGTGAGCTGTAAATGTAATATCCCGATGCTTTGATATGGGCCCAGATGATAATCACTCTAATGGGTGGTGGTCTACATATAAAAAAACTCACTGCAACTTTGACTGAGAGGCAGAACTCATGTAATCCCAGCTCCAGGGTGGAGAAATCTCTACCTGCAGTAGAAATTGTTCAGCTCAAATCAATAGCTAATCCCCCTACTCAGTAATCCTCAAATCAATTTAATCTCCCAACTCTCGACTGCTTTGGAGTCAAAATGTGGATGAATACAAAGTTGTTTATATAAATAGTTACAATAGATTCATTGTACCTAATGGGCTGTGTATTATGTTTTCTGGGAATGGAAACTGAGACGCTACAACTATAGCTCTTGATTCTGTTAGATTCTAAACAAACAGAGTAAAAACTCAAACGATTTACTAGGAAAATCTCAAAACATGTTTATTCCCCACTAGGTCAAACAGCTGCAAATTCAAAGACATGTTTACACAAGCACATTTATTTATAACCTCCTAGTAGGCGGAGTCAACTCCTTGCACATCTAGACAGCCAAAACATCTCTGTTGCTAGTCAGCAACTGAATTGGTTCCTTTCATTGTTGTAGCCTCCTGCTAGAACCTTCATGGGCTTGGAAATATATGTGTGTGACAGGACAGACTGTTCCTCCTCACTTCATCACTCCTCCAAGGCTGTCCTACCTTAACAGTGACTGAAACCAGACTGTTGCCCTTTGCCCCTCTCCATAGGATCCATGAGATTTAACAATAACATGTTCTGACAGAATGTAAACTTTCTGTTCTCCCCTTTCTCACTCAGTAACTTTCCATACACCCAGTTCTTAACCCTCCATTGATCCCAACATATACAGTGGGGAAAAAAAGTATTTAGTCAGCCACCAATTGTGCAAGTTCTCCCACTTAAAAAGATGGGAAAGGCCTGTAATTTTCATCATAGGTACACGTCAACTATGACAGACAAATTGAAAATTATTATTCCAGAAAATCACATTGTAGGATTTTTAATGAATTTATTTGCAAATTATGGTGGAAAATAAGTATTTGGTCACCTACAAACAAGCAAGATTTCTGGCTCTCACAGACCTGTAACTTCTTCTTTAAGAGGCTCCTCTGTCCTCCACTCGTTACCTGTATTAATGTCACCTGTTTAAACTTGTTATCAGTATAAAAGACACCTGTCCACAACCTCAAACAGTCACACTCTAAACTCCACTATGGCCAAGACCAAAGAGCTGTCAAAGGACACCAGAAACAAAATTGTAGACCTGCACCAGGCTGGGAAGACTGAATCTGCAATAGGTAAGCAGCTTGGTTTGAAGAAATCAACTGTGGGAGCAATTATTAGGACATGGAATGAAACATGATGAAAATTACAGGCCTCTCTCATCTTTTTAAGTGGGAGAACTTGCACAATTGGTGGCTGACTAAATACTTTTTTCCCCCACTGTACATTCATTATACATGTAAAGTAATCAATAAATTATAATATGGTAACATTAATAAGTATATTTCAAGCTAGAATCCAACAATTCGAACAAACGAAAGGCATTGACGGCCCATACGGCATAGTAGTGCTCCACAAAACTACAATACCGTAGAGATCTATTTTTCATCAAGTCTAAGAAACTCACTAACAAGGCCTGCAGAATCAAACTTCTCAGCATGGAAAGCATGATGTACAGATGTGGTGTTGTAGACCATAGAGGCTTGGGATATTGGTATTCCACTGCAGCAGTGTAAATCTGCAGGCCAGGTTAATGGCGACCTGACCTAAACCCACCGGAGACTGCTGGTGCGAAGCTCGTTAACCCACTAACACTGAACCCTTTCAACCCCTATACGCGAGAGTGGCATATCTGAGAGAAAGAATGCGTTGTAATAAGAATAAATATTGTTTTCCAGTATCCTAATTACGAGTGCAACTTAGAAATAACACAAACAGGCTATGAACAACATACCTTAGACTGTTCTCGTCTGTTTTTAAAAGGAATGAGTTGGGCTTTAGTTGTCTGTTCCCCTCTTTTCCTCTTGTCCCAGATGTAACTGGAGGTCGAACCACACGTTCTGGACAAGACCCCTTCGTGTACCGGGATTCAGAGCCTGGGAGTTTTGGAGCTGGGCCATGTCCTTATCGGTGATGGGAGGGTGGCTGTTGGTGATATATTTTCCTTGCCTTCTTAGCTGTTTGATGTTGTCCAGAAATACATTATTCGAGGTGGTAAATTCAGTGTCCTTCATAAGGCACCAGTTGCGACCGATGGGTGGTCATTTAGAAACCGGTTGAGCCCACTCCGGAGTGCCAGGTAGCTACTTTTGCTATACTGCTGTACTGCTCCCCCTTCCCATTTCGTACATTTCCATAAAACTGTCGGAGAAGGATCTTAAACTCTTCCTTGGCCTAGTTTGTATTCTAACAGTGCCTTGCAAAAACATTCATCCCCCTTGGCGTTTTTGCTATTTTGTTGCATTACAACCTGTAATTTAAATTGATTTTTATTTGGATTTCATGTAATGGACATACAAAAAAATTGTCCAAATTGGTGAAGTGAAATGAAAAAATTACTTGTTTCAAGAAATTCAAAAAAATAAATAACGGAAAAGTGACGCGTGCTTATGTATTCACCCCCTTTGCTATGAAGCCCCTAAATACAGTGGGGAAAAAAAGTATTTAGTCAGCCACCAATTGTGCAAGTTCTCCCACTTAAAAAGATGAGAGAGGCCTGTAATTTTCATCATAGGTACACGTCAACTATGACAGACAAAATGAGAAAAAGAAATCCAGAAAATCACATTGTAGGATTTTTTATGAATTTATTTGCAAATTATGGTGGAAAATAAGTATTTGGTCAATAACAAAAGTTTCTCAATAGTTTGTTATATACCCTTTGTTGGCAATGACACAGGTCAAACATTTTCTGTAAGTCTTCACAAGGTTTTCACACACTGTTGCTGGTAATTTGGCCCATTCCTCCATGCAGATCTCCTCTAGAGCAGTGATGTTTTGGGGCTGTCGCTGGGCAACACGGACTTTCAACTCCCTCCAAAGATTTTCTATGGGGTTGAGATCTGGAGACTGGCTAGGCCACTCCAGGACCTTGAAATGCTTCTTACGAAGCCACTCCTTCGTTGCCCGGGTGGTGTGTTTAGGATCATTGTCATGCTTAAAGACCCAGCCACGTTTCATCTTCAATGCCCTTGCTGATGGAAGGAGGTTTTCACTCAAAATCTCACGATACATGGCCCCATTCATTCTTTCCTTTACACGGATCAGTCGTCCTGGTCCCTTTGCAGAAAAACAGCCCCAAAGCATGATGTTTCCACCCCCATGCTTCACAGTAGGTATGGTGTTCTTTGGATGCAACTCAGCATTCTTTGTCCTCCAAACACGACAAGTTGAGTTTTTACCAAATAGTTATATTTTGGTTTCATCTGACCATATGACATTCTCCCAATCCTCTTCTGGATCATCCAAATGCACTCTAGCAAACTTCAGACGGGCCTGGACATGTACTGGCACTGCAGGATTTGAGTCCCTGGCGGCGTAGTGTGTTACTGATGGTAGGCTTTGTTACTTTGGTCCCAGCTCTCTGCAGGTCATTCACTAGGTCCCTCTGTGTGGTTCTGGGATTTTTGTTCACCGTTCTTGTGATCATTTTGACCCCACGGGGTGAGATCTTGCGTGGAGCCCCAGCTCGAGGGAGATTATCAGTGGTCTTGTATGTCTTCCATGTCCTAATAATTGCTCCCACAGTTGATTTCTTCAAACCAAGCTGCTTACCTATTGCAGATTCAGTCTTCCCAGCCTGGTGCAGGTCTACAATTTTGTTTCTGGTGTCCTTTGACAGCTCTTTGGTCTTGGCCATATTGGAGTTTAGAGTGTGACTGTTTGAGGTTGTGGACAGGTGTCTTTTATACTGATAACAAGTTCAAACAGGTGACATTAATACAGGTAACGAGTGGAGGACAGAGGAGCCTCTTAAAGAAGAAGTTACAGGTCTGTGAGAGCCAGAAATCTTGCTTGTTTGTAGGTGACCAAATACTTATTTTCCACCATAATTTGCAAATAAATTCATTAAAAATCCTACAATGTGATTTTCTGGAATAATACTTTTCAATTTGTCTGTCATAGTTGACGTGTACCTATGATGAAAATTACAGGCCTTTCCCATCTTTTTAAGTGGGAGAACTTGCACAATTGGTGGCTGACTAAATACTTTTTTTCCCCACTGTAAGATCTGGTGCAACCAATTACCTTCAGAAGTCACATAATTATATCGCCAGGATACATTATAGGTATAATGTATCCTGGCGCCGACAAAGATGGTGGCCTCGCGACTAGCTCTATGTTTTTTTATATATATTTTTTACATCATTACATACAGCCGGGAAAAACTATTGGTTATCAGAGCGGCGGTAACTCACCAGCATTATGACCAGGAATACGACTTTCCCAAAGCAGATCCAGCAGCCTGCTGGTTCGACATAGGAGGCGCGCACACCACCCACCGCTTCCAAGTATACTACCCGCTAATGTTCAGTCTTTGGTTAACAAGGTCGACGAACTACGGGCAAGGATTTCTTTCCAGAGAGACATCAAGGCCTGTAACATACTCTGTTTCATGGAAACATGGCTCTCTTGGGATATTCTGTCGAAATCGGTCCAGCCAGATGGGTTCTCAGTTCATTGCGCAGACAGGAATAAATATCTCTCCGGGAAGCAGAAGGGCGGAGGTGTGTGTTTCATGATTAACGACTCATGGTGTAACTGTAGTAACATACAGGAACTCGAGTCCTTCCTGTTCACCCGACCTAGAATATCTCACAATCAAATATCTCCAAAGATAATTTTCTTTGGTTATAGTCACGGCCGTGTATGTCCCCCCTCAAGCCGATATCACGACGGCCCTCAAATAACTTCACTGGACCTTATGCAAACTGGAAACCACATATCCTGAGGCTACATTTATTGTAGCCGGGGATTTTAACAAAGCAAATTTGAGGACTAGGCTGCCGAGGTTCTATCAACAAATCAACTGTTGTACTCGCGCTGCCAAAATCCTCGACCATTGCTATTCGAACTTCCGGGATGGTCATAAGGCCCTCCCCCGCCCTCCTTTCGGCAAATCTGACCACGACTCCGTTTTGCTTCTCCCTTCCTATAGGCAGAAACTCCAACAGGAAGTACCCGTGCTAAGGACTATTCAACACTGGTCTGACCAATCGGAATCCACGCTTCAAGATTGTTTTGATCACGCAGACTGTGATCTGTTCCGGGTAGCTTCCGAAAATAACTTAGACGAATACACTGAAACGGTGACTGAGTTTATCAGGAAGTGTATAGGTGATGTTGTGCCCACTGTGACTATTAAAACCTACCCTAACCAGAAGCCGTGGATAGATGGCAGCATTCGCGCAAATCTGAAAGTGTGATCCACCGCATTCAACCATGGCAAGGTGACTGGGAACATGGCAGAATACAAACAGTGTAGCTACTCACTCCGCAAGGCAATTAAACTGGCAAAACATCAGCATAGAAACAAAGTGGAGTCGCAATTCAACAGCTCAGACAAGAGACGTATGTGGCAGGGTCTACAGACAATCAGACTACAAAAGGAAAACCAGCCACGTCGCAGACACTGACATCTCGCGTCCAGACAAGCTAAAAACGTTCGCCCGCTTTGAGGATAATACATTGCCACTGACGAGGCCCACTACCAAGGACTTTGGCCTCTCCTTCTCCATGGCCGACGTGATTAAGTCATTTAAGCATGTTAACCCCCGCAAGGCTGCCGGCCCAGACGGCATCCCTAGCTGTGTCCTCAGAGCATGCGCAGACCAGCTGGCTGGTGTCTTTATGGACATATTCAATCTCTCCTTTCCCAGTCTGCTGTTCAAACATGCTTCAAGATGGCCACCATTGTTCCTGTACCCAAGAAAGCAAAGGTAACCGAACTAAATGACTATCGCCCTGTAGCACTCACCTCTGTCATCATGAAGTGCTTTGAGAGACTAGTCAAGGATCATATCACCTCTACCTTACCTGTCACGCTAGACCCACTTCAATTTGCTTACCGCCCCAATAGATCCACAGACGATGCAATCGCCATCACACTGCACACTGCCCTATCCCATCTGGACAAGAGGAATACCTATATAAGAATGCTGTTCATTGACTATAGCTCAGCATTCAACACCATAGTACCCTCCAAGCTCATCATTAACCTTGAGGCCCTGGGTCTGAACCCCGCCCTGTGCAACTGGGTCCTGGACTTCCTGACGGGCCGTCCCCAGGTGGTGAAGGTAGGAAACAATATCTCAATTTCGCTGATCCTCAACACTGGGGCCCCACAAGGGTGCGTGCTCAGCCCCCTCCTGTACTCCCTGTTCACCCATGACTGCGTGGCCAAGCACTCCTCCAACTCAATCATCAAGTTTGCAGACGACACAACAGTAGTAGGCTTGATTACCAACAATGACAAGACCACCTACAGGGAGGAGGTGAGGACTCTGGGAGTGTGGTGCCAGGAAAATAACCTCTCACTCAACATTAACAAAACAAAGGAGATGATCGTGGACTTCAGGAAACAGCAGAGGGTGCACCCCTGTATCCACATTGACGGGACCGCAGTGGAGAAGGTGGAAAGCTTCAAGTTCCTTGGCGTACACATCACCGACAAACTGAAATGGTCCACCCACGCAGACAGTGTGGTGAAGAAGGCGCAACAGAGCCTCTTCAACCTTAGCACCTAAAACCCTCACAAACATTTACAGATGCACAATTGAGAGCATCTTGTCGGGCTGTATCACCGCCTGGTACGGCAACTCTCCAGAGGGTGGTGCGGTCTGCCGAACGCATTACCGGTGGAAAACTACCCGCCATCCAAGACACCTACAGCACCCGATATCACAGGATGGCCAAAAAGATCATCAAGGACATCAACCACCCGAGCCACTGCCTGTTCACCCCGCTATCATCCAGAAGGCGAGGTCAGTACAGGTGCATCAAAGCTGGGACCGAAAGACTGAAAAACTGCTTCTTCTCAAGGCCATCAGACTGTTAAATAGCCATCACTAGCACATTAGAGGCTGCTTCTGCCTATTGAAATCACTGGCCACTTTAAGAAATGGAACACTAGTCAATTTAATAATGTTTACATATCTTGCACTACTCATCTCATATGTATATACTGCATTCTATTCTATAATAATCTACTGTATCTTAGTCCATGCCGCTCTGTCATTGCTTGTCCATATATAGTGGGGAGAACAAGTATTTGATACACTGCCGATTTTGCAGGTTTTCCTACTTACAAAGCATGTAGAGGTTTGTAATTTTATCATAGGTACACTTCAACTGTGAGAGACGGAATCTAAAACAAAAATCCAGAAAATCACATTGTATGATTTTTAAGTAATTAATTTGCATTTTATTGCATGACATAAGTATTTGATCACCTATCAACCAGTAAGAATTCCGGCTCTCACAGACCTGTTAGTTTTTCTTTAAGAAGCCCTCCTGTTCTCCACTCATTACCTGTATTAACTGCACCTGTTTGAACTCGTTACCTGTATAAAAGACACCTATCCACACACTCAATCAAACAGACTCCAACCTCTCCATAATGGCCAAGACCAGACAGCTGTGTAAGGAAATCAGGGATACAATTATAGACCTGCATAAGGCTGGAATGGGCTACAGGACAATAGGCAAGCAGCTTGGTGAGAAGGCAACAACTGTTGGCGCAATTATTAGAAAATGGAAGAAGTTCAAGATGATGGTCAATCACCCTCGGTCTGGGGCTCCATGCAAGATCTCACCTCGTGGGGCATCAATGATCATGAGGAAGATGAGGGATCAGCCCAGAACTACATGGCAGGACCTGGTCAATTACCTGAAGAGAGCTGGGACCACAGTCTCAAAGAAAACCATTAGTAACACACTACGCCATCATGGATTAAAATCCTGCAGCGCAGGCAAGGTCTCCCTGCTCAAGCCAGCGCATGTCCAGGCCCGTCTGAAGTTTTTCAATGACCATCTGGATGATCCAGAGGAGGAATGGGAGAAGGTCATGTGGTCTGATGAGACAAAAATAGAGCTTTTTGGTCTAAACTCCACTCGCCGTGTTTGGAGGAAGAAGAAGGATGAGTACAACACCAAGAACACCATCCCAACCGTGAAGCATGGAGGTGGAAACATCATTCTTTGGGGATGCTTTTCTACAAAGGGGACAGGACGACTGCACCGTATTGAGGGGAGGATGGATGGGGCCATGTATCGCGAGACCTTGGCCAAAAACCTCCTTCCCTAAGTAAGAGCATTGAAGATAGGTCGTGGCTGGGTCTTCCATAATGACAACGACCCGAAACACACAGCCAGGGCAACTAAGGAGTGGCTCCGTAAGAAGCATCTCAAGGTCCTGGAGTGGCCTTGCCAGTCTCCAGACCTGAACCCAATAGAAAATCTTTGGAGGGAGCTGAAAGTCCGTATTGCCCAGCGACAGCGCCGAAACCTGAAGGATCTGGAGAAGGTCTGTATGGAGGAATGGGCCAAAATCCCTGCTGCAGTGTGTGCAAACCTGGTCAAGACCTACAGGAAACATATGATCTCTGTAATTGCAAACAAAGGTTTCTGTACCAAATATTAAGTTCTGCTTTTCTTATGTATCAAATACTTATGTCATGCAATAAAATGCAAATGAATTACTTAAAAATCATACAATGTGATTTTCTGGATTTTCGTTTTAGATTCCGTATCTCACAGTTGAAGTGTACCTATGATAAAAAAAATTACAGACCTCTACATGCTTTGTAAGTAGGAAAACCTGCAAAATCGGCAGTGTATCAAATACTTGTTCTCCCCACTGTTCATACACACATATATATATATATATATATATATATACACAAACATACATATATATACATACATATCCTTTAAAAATATTGATTTCCCTTTATTACTTTCCAACCCCACCATCCCCTCCCTAATTGGAGTAAACTAGTGAACAACAATGCTTAGGCCTCTACTTCATGCTTATACATACTATATACATTTTATGGACACAGTCAATAATTATATTTTGTTTGTTTTTACTCCTGAACTTCCTCCGATCATTTTCATGATGTCCATCTGGTATGCTTCTATATGCCATATCTTTCTAACTGTGCTCTTTCACAAAAGCGATATAACCTATATACTTATTATGGACACAGCATCTCTTACACTAGTTATCTTGTTGTTATTAGTTGTTGTTATTAGTCCCATCCTTCAGCTCCATTCAACACCTTCCATCTATCTCTTAACACCATCCATATTGGATTTCTATTTGCCATATATTTTTCAACTGTACTGTGATGTTTTACAAAAGTTCTGAACCTTTCTATTCTCATAGTTTCTACAGTTTGTGAATTGAAAATAAACATCTTTGCTAAAAGTATTATTATATTATTGATCGATTGACTATAACTTTTCAGATCACCCAGTAGTGCTATCTGCAGGGTCAGCTCCATGCAAATATTGCAATCCTTCAGCCATTCCTGGACCTGTGTCCAGAAACAAGCTACGAATGGACAGTACCAAAACAAATGGTCTAATGAGTCTGTCTCTTCACATCCAAATCTGCAGAGCTGGGAAGATTGTATCCCCCATACAAATAACATTCTATTGGTAGCAAGAATTTTATATAATAATAAAAAAATTCTAAGTTTTGAATCCGGCGTCGTTTTGTGTATCAGTTCATAAACACTATGCCATGGAATCGGTACGTCAAAAATCTCTTCCCAACTATTTTGCAATCTATATGTGACGGCTGTCAAACTTTTGGTCCTTAAATGAAACTGGTAAACTTTTTTATTTACCACAATTTTCTTTAACCAATTATGTTCTTTAATGCAAGGCCGACAGACAAGACCTCCTTCCACTTTCCTCTTCCATTTTTGCGGTAATGCTGCAATTATTTGTTTGTAATTCTGGGTAGAGCAGACATTTCCATATGTTTTTGTTAGCTACATGTGCGACATAACTCCACCATTCCTACTGATAATATCATTTACGAAGATACCTTTTTTAAACATTTTCTAAAAAAATTACATTTTTATCAATTAGTATATTTTAGTTTAACCACAATATTTGTTCTGTCATTTCTGGAGGATTAAATTGAAATTGCAACCAACTTTCTATGGCTTGTTATAGATATAGTGACATTTGGGAGATTATTTCCTTTTCAAATACCTAAAAGTGAGGGGTTGTGATCAGAATAAAGGGAAAAAGTCCCTTCTTGAACATTGGGTGAGACAATCTTACTAATTTGCTAGAGAACCAGTTCGGATTTAAGTATAATTTTTTTATGACTGAAGTTTTTAGTGATAGGTCTAATGCTGTAATATTTAATAATTTCTGTCCTCCGAATTCATATTCATTATATAAATAGGCCCGTTTAATTTTGTCTGGCTTGCCGTTCCAAATAAAATGGAATATTTTTTTCTCATATAATTTAAAAAACTGTTCGCTAGGTGTAGGCAAGACCATAAGCAAATAGGTAAACTGGGATAATACTAAAGAGTTAATCAGGGTGATTTTTCCACAAATTGACAGGTATTTACCTTTCCATGGTAGCAAGATCTTATCTATTTTCGCAAATGTTTCTGTTACATTTTTTTGGAGTGAGATCATTTATTTCATTTGGGATATGTATTCCAAGTATATCCACATCACCATCAGATAATTTTATTGGTAAACTCCATGTAAATGTAAAATTTTTATTTTTTAGTGATCCAATACGTAATATAGTACATGTATCATAATTTGGTTGTAATCCAGAGAGGTTAGAAAATGTATCTAGATCCTATATGAGGCTGTGGAGGGATTCAAGTTGTGGATTTAAAAAAAACATGAATCATCAGCGTACAATGACACCTTTGTTTTTAAGCCCTGGATTTCTAATCCCTTGATATTATTGTTGGATCTGATTTTAATAGCTAACATCTCGATGGCAATAATAAATACATATGCCGATAGTGGACAACCTTGTTTCACTCCTCTTGACAGTTTAAAACTTTCTGAGAAATAGCCATTATTTACTATTTTACACCTAGGGTTACTATACATGATTTTAACCCAATTTATAAGAGATTGTCCAAAACTGAAATGCTCCAGGCATTTATATATAAACCCCAGTCGTACTTTATCAAATTCCTTTTCGAAGTCTGCTATGAATAGTAGGCCTGGCTTCCCAGATTTTTCATAGTGTTATATTGTTTCCAGTACTTGCCTTATATTATCTCCAATGTATTGCCCATGTAAAAAACTTGTCTGATTAGAATGAATAATGTCCGACAATTCCTTTTTTTATTCTATGCGCTATACATTTTGCTAGAATGTTTGAATCACAACACTGAAGTGTAAGGGGCCGCTCATTTTTTAAATGGACTGGATCTTTTCCACTTGTATCCTGTTTCAGTTATAATGAAATCAGACCTTCTTGAGTGTCTGATAATCTACCATTTACATAGGAGTGGTTAAAACATGCTAATAACGGTCCTCTTAGTATATCAAAAAAGGTTTGGTATACCTCGACTAGTATGCCATCCAACCCTGGAGTTTTCCCAGACTTAAAGTCTTTAATTGCATCCAGAAGTTCCTCCTCTGTAATTTCACCTTCACGTGAGTCTTTCTGTATGGCTGTTAATTTAACATTATCAATAGAATAATAATAATAATAATATGCCATTTAGCAGATGCTTTTATCCAAAGCGACTTACAGTCATGCGTGCATACATTTTTGTGTTTGGGTGGTCCCGGGGATCGAACCCACTACCTTGGCGTTACAAGCGCCGTGCTCTACCAGCTGAGCTACAGAGGACCACCATCTCTACAATTTGCTTCAATTAGAGGAGATGGAGGCGACTGAAACGAAAACATATGGTTAAAGTACTTTGTTTCCTCCTTCAAAATATAATTTGGTGAATCATGGGTGACTCCGTCATTTGTAACCAGTTTCAATAAATTCTTTTTGGTAGCATTCCTATGTTGAAGATTAAAAAATAATTTGGTGAATTTTTCCCCATATTCCATCCAGTTTGCTTTATTTTTATAATATATTACACTTGATCTTTCTTGAATAAGTTTTTCAATTTCTTTTTGTTTTTTCTCTAATTTATTCTGAGCCTCTATGTTACAGTTTTTATTGCTATCTATCTGTTCTGTTAGACCTTCTATTTCCTTTGTTAGTGTGGACTCTTTTGACCTAAATTGCTTTTGTTTTCTAGATGAGTACTGAATTGCATGGCCTCTAAAGGCACATTTAAAGGTGTCCCATACAATAAGGGGATTTGCTGTTCCTATGTTATGTCGGAAAAAATCAGTTGTAAATTCCTCTGTCCTAGTTAAAAACAAGTTATCATCCAATAGGCTTTGATTACATTTCCAATATTCTCGCCCACGTGGAAATTCAGCAAGAGTAATGTACAGTGGGGAAAAAAAGTATTTAGTCAGCCACCAATTGTGCAAGTTCTCCCACTTAAAAAGATGAGAGAGGCCTGTAATTTTCAACATAGGTACACGTCAACTATGACAGACAAATTGAGAATTTTTTTCTCCAGAAAATCACATTGTAGGATTTTTTATGAATTTATTTGCAAATTATGGTGGAAAATAACCATTTGGTCACCTACAAACAAGCAAGATTTCTGGCTCTCACAGACCTGTAACTTCTTCTTTAAGAGGCTCCTCTGTCCTCCACTCGTTACCTGTATTAATGGCACCTGTTTGAACTTGTTATCAGTATAAAAGACACCTGTCCACAACCTCAAACAGTCACACTTCAAACTCCACTATGGCCAAGACCAAAGAGCTGTCAAAGGACACCAGAAACAAAATTGTAGACCTGCACCAGGCTGGGAAGACTGAATCTGCAATAGGTAAGCAGCTTGGTTTGAAGAAATCAACTGTGGGAGCAATTAATAGGAAATGGAAGACATACAAGACCACTGATAATCTCCCTCGATCTGGGGCTCCACGCAAGATCTCACCCCGTGGGGTCAAAATGATCACAAGAATGGTGAGCAAAAATCCCAGAACCACACGGGGGGACCTAGTGAATGACCTGCAGAGAGCTGGGACCAAAGTAACAAAGCCTACCATCAGTAACACACTACGTCACCAGGGACTCAAATCCTGCAGTGCCAGACGTGTCCCCCTGCTTAAGACAGTACATGTCCAGGCCCGTCTGAAGTTTGCTAGAGTGCATTTGGATGATCCAGAAAAGGATTGGGAGAATGTCATATGGTCAGATGAAACCAAAATAGAACTATTTGGTAAAAACTCAACTCGTCGTGTTTGGAGGACAAAGAATGCTGAGTTGCATCCAAAGAACACATACCTACTGTGAAGCATGGGGGTGGAAACATCATGCTTTGGGGCTGTTTTTCTGCAAAGGGACCAGGACGACTGATCCGTGTAAAGGAAAGAATGAATGGGGCCATGTATCGTGAGATTTTGAGTGAAAACCTCCTTCCATCAGCAAGGTCATTGAAGATGAAACGTGGCTGGGTCTTTCAGCATGACAATGATCCCAAACACACCGCCTGGGCAACGAAGGAGTGGCTTCGTAAGAAGCATTTCAAGGTCCTGGAGTGGCCTAGCCAGTCTCCAGATCTCAACCCCATAGAAAATCTTTGGAGGGAGTTGAAAGTCCGTGTTGCCCAACGACAGCCCCAAAACATCACTGCTCTAGAGGAGATCTGCATGGAGGAATGGGCCAAAATACCAGCAACAGTGTGTGAAAACCTTGTGAAGACTTACAGAAAACGTTTGACCTGTGTCATTGCCAACAAAGGGTATACAACAAAGTATTGAGAAACTTTTGTTATTGACCAAATACTTATTTTCCACCATAATTTGCAAATAAATTCATTAAAAATCCTACAATGTGATTTTCTGGATTTTCTTTTCTCAATTTGTCTGTCATAGTTGACGTGTACCTATGATGAAAATTACAGGCCTCTCTCATCTTTTTAAGTGGGAGAACTTGCACAATTGGTGGCTGACTAAATACTTATTTTCCCCACTGTATATGCCAATTATATGATGGTCCGACCGCATTCTGTCCCCTATCAACACTTTTTAAACTTTTGGTGCCAATGAGAATGACATAAGAAAGAAGTCAAGACGACTAGCTTGATTGAGTCTCCGCCATGTACAGTGAGGGAAAAAAGTATTTGATCCCCTTCTGATTTTGTACGTCTGCCCACTGACAAAGAAATAATCAGTCTATAATGTTAATGGTAGGTTTATTTGAACAGTGAGAGACTGAATAACAACAAGAAAATCCAGAAAAACGCATGTCAGAAATGTTATAAATTGATTTGCATTTTAATGAGGGAAATAAGTATTTGACCCCTCTGCAAAACATGACTTAGTACTTGGTGGCAAAACCCTTGTTGGCAATAACAGAGGTCAGATGTTGTAGTTGGCCACCAGGTTTGCACACATCTCAGGAGGGATTTTGTCCCACTCCTCTTTGCAGATCTTCTCCAAGTCATTAAGGTTTCGAGGCTGATGTTCGTCAACTCGAACCTTCAGCTCCCTCCACAGATTTTCTATGGGATTAAGGTCTGGAGACTGGCTAGGCCACTCCAGGACCTTAATGTGCTTCTTCTTGAGCCACTCCTTTGTTGCCTTGGCCGTGTGTTTTGGGTCATTGTCATGCTGGAATACCCATTCCACAACCCATTTTCAATGCCCTGGCTGAGGGAAGGAGGTTCTCACCCAATATTTGACGGTTCATTGCCCCGTCCATCGTCCCTTTGATGCGGTGAAGTTGTCCTGTCCCCTTAGCAGAAAAATACCCCCAAAGCATAATGTTTCCACCTCCATGTTTGACGGCGGGGATGGTGTTCTTGGGGTCATAGGCAGCATTCCTCCTCCTCCAAACACGGCGAGTTGAGTTAATGCCAAAGAGCTCCATTTTGGTCTCATCTGACGCAACACTTTCACCCAGTTCTCCTCTGAATCATTCAGATGTTCATTGGCAAACTTCAGACGGCCCTGTATATGTGCTTTCTTGAGCAGGAGGACCTTGCGGGCGCTGCAGAATTTCAGTCCTTCACGGTGTAGTGTGTTACCAATTGTTTTCTTGGTGACTATGGTCCCAGCTGCCTTGAGATCATTGACAAGATCCTCCCGTGTAGTTCTGGGCTGATTCCTCACCGTTCTCATGATCATTGCAACTCCACGAGGTGAGATCTTGCATGGAGCCCCAGGTTGAGGGAGATTGACAGTTATTTTGTCTTTCTTCCATTTGCGAATAATCGCACCAACTGTTGTCACCTTCTCACCAAGCTGCTTGGCGATGGTCTCGTAGCCCATTCCAGCCTTCTGTAGGTCTACAATCTTGTCCCTGACATCCTTGGAGAGCTCTTTGGTCTTGGCCATGGTGGAGAGTTTGGAATCTGATTGATTGATTGCTTCTGTGGACAGGTGTCTTTTATACAGGTAACAAACTGAGATTAGGAGCACTCCCTTTAAGAGTGTGCTCCTAATCTCAGCTCGTTACCTGTATAAAAGACACCTGGGAGCCAGAAATCTTTCTGATTGAGAGGGTTCAAATACTTATTTCCCTCATTAAAATGCAAATCAATTTATAACATTTTTGACATGCGTTTTTCTGGATTTTTTTGTTATTATTCTGTCTCTCACTGTTCAAATAAACCTACCATTAAAATGATAGACTGATCATTTCTTTGTCAGTGGGCAAACGTACAAAATCAATAGGGGATCAAATACTTTTTTCCCTCACTGTATATCTCACTAGATCAGGATATATAAGCCTCCATATATCTACTAGTTCTAATGTATCCATGACATTCACGATTTCCTTAAGAGCATGAGGGTGATTTCCTTTACGGTCCATGGATCTATTTAAAATGGTATTATAATCTGCTTGCAAGGTCAATCATTTATTATATATATTTTCATAGAAGTGTGGATCATCATTATTTGGTCCGTAAAGGTTAATGAGCCATATTTGTTTATGGTCCAATAACATATTTAAAATAATCCATCTACCTTGCGCATCTGTTTGGACAATTTGCACATTCGGATCGAAATTACTGTTAATTAATATCATCACCCCTTTTGAGTTTCTTAGCCCATGGGAGAAGTATATTGACCCCCCCCCGTCCCCGTCCCCACCCCCCACCCCCCACATTCCTTTTTCCACGCAACTTCATCTAGAATTGTTGAATGGGTATCCTGTAAACAATAGATATTATATTCCTTCTCTTTGAGCCATTTAAATATTGTTATTCTTTTGTTATTATCTGCTAAGCCATTACAATCATAACTGGCTATACTTATTTCACCACAGTCTGAAATTGTTGTTTTAAACCCCTAAACTAAAATACTTACATGCCAGGAAGCAGTCCATGCTGAAGGAGATGTTATCCAGACAAATGGCTGATCCTTGTCCTGTTCCATTGTCAGTACTGAACTGGAGCCAGAACCTGAGGAGAAACACAATATGATCTTAGAACAGTAGAGACACACAACCTGGTCTTAGAACACAACATTTATGACCACAAGCTGCATTACTCAACTCTAGTATGAGATGAAGTACACTATCGGGCAAAAGTTTTAGAACACCTACTCATTCAAGGGTTTCTTTATTTTTACTATTTTGTACGTTATAGAATAATAGTGAAGACATCAAAAACTATGAAATAATATATATAGAATCATGTAGTAACCAAAAAAGTGTTAAACAAATGAAAAATATACATTATATTTGAGATTCTTCAAATAGCCACTCTTTGCCTTGATGACAGCTTTGTACAATCTTGGCATTCTCTCAACCAGCTTCATGAGGTAGTCAACTGGAATGTATTTCAATTAAGAGGTGTGCCTTCTTAAAAGTTAATTTGTGGAATTTCTTTCCTTCTTAATGCGTTTGAGCCAATCAGTTGTGTTGTGACAAGGTGGGGGGGTATACAGAAGATAGCCCTATTTGGTAAAATACCAAGTCCATATTATGGCAAGAACAGCTCAAACAAGCAAAGAGAAACGACAGTCCATCATAACTTTAACAAATGAAGATCAGTCAACACGGAAAATGTCAAGAACTTTGAGGATCGCCACAGGAATGGAAGACCCAGAGTTACCTCTGCTGCAGAGGATAAGTTCATTAGAGTTACCAGCCTCAGAAATTGCAGCCCAAATAAATGCTTCACAGAGTTCAAGTAACAGACACATTTCAACATCAACTGTTCAGAGGAGACTGTGTGAATCAGGCCTTCATGGTCGAATTGCTGCAATGAAACCACTACTAAAGGACACCAATAAGAAGAAGAGACTTGCATAGGCCAATAAACACGAGCAATGGACATTAGACATGTGAAAATGTGTCCTTTGGTCTGGAGTTCAAATTGGAGATTTTGGGTTCTAACCGCAGTGTCTTTGTGAGACGCATTGTGGGTGAACGGATGATCTCCGCGTGTGTAGTTCCCACCGGAAAAAAAATTGAGGTGGTGTAATGGTGTGGGGGTGCTTTGCTGGTGACACTGTCTGTGATTTATTTAGAATTCAAGGCACACTTAACCATTCTGCAGCGATACACCATCCCATCTGATTTGGGCTTAGTGGGACTATCATTTGTTTTTCAACAGGACAATGACCCAACACACCTCCAGGCTGTGTAAGGGCTATTTTACCAAGAAGGAGAGTGATGATGTGCTGCATCAGATGACCTGGCCTCCACAATCCCCCGACCTCAACCAAATTGAGATGGTTTGGGATGAGTCTGACCGCAGAGTGAAGGAAAAGCAGCCAACAAGTGCTCAGCATATGTGGGAACTCCTTCAAGACTGTTGGAAAAGCATTCCAGGTGAAGCTGGTTGAGGGAATGCCAAGAGTGTGCAAAGCTGTCATCAAGGCAAAGTGTTGCAATTTGAAGAATCTCAAATATAAAATATATTTTGATTTGTTGAACACTTTTTTAGTTACTACATGATTCCACATGTGTTATTTCATAGTTTTGATGTCTTCACATGAAATGCAAATAGAAATCAATTTAAATTACAGGTTGTAATGCAACAAAGTAGGAAAAACGCCAAGGGGGGTGACTACTTTTGCAAGGCACTGTATTCTGCCCCCAATGCAGATTCAAGTCTAGGACAAGATAATGACAGAGTATGTTTACTGAGTGTAGATATACTTGCAAAGAGTATATTGAGAGTAATGATATCCCTTTCTAATCCTTCCCATCCTTGACTCCAGTATTCTACTGGTATTAGTACATAAAGGACTTTAAACAGGACATAACTTAAATATTCTACTAACACAACTACATATTTCAAAAGTAACATTGTTGAAAACAACCTATATAAAGAGATGTCTGACAGTACTAGAACATGTCATAAAGACCTCATGTAGAGAATGAGTGAGTTCTGACCTCACTATAGTGTTCTATTAGAAACGGCAAATAGACAGAACACTGATGCATGGCCTCAAAGACCACAGTTTACATTACTGTACCCTGTACTGAATGTACTGATCTGTGAGACCTTGAATTACCTATTTTCCCAGGCATGTGTACCACACAAAATTATATTTAGGATGTTAGAATGATGAATTTTCTCTATAATGTTCGAAGCTTTATAATTAAGGATCGGACCCTTTTTTTTTCAATTTTCGCCTAAAATGACATACCCAAATCTAACTGCCTGTAGCTCAGGACCTGAAGCAATGATATGCATATTCTTGATACCATTTGAAAGGAAACACTTTGAAGTTTGTGGAAATATGAAATTAATGTAGGAAAGTATATAAAACATGCATTTTCTATTAATTTTTTTGTTCCATCATCTTTGAAGTGCAAGAGAAAGGCCACTATAATATTGCAGTTCAAGTGCAATTTAGATTTTGGCCACTAGATGGTAGCAGTGTTCGCAAAGCTTTAGATTGATCCAGTGAAGCATTGCAATACTGGACTATTTTGTATCAAGTCTGCCCAAATGTGCCGAATTGGTCAATTCATACATTTTCAAGTACATAACTATAGAGAACATACAAAAATGATATGGTAATACAAAATGTAAGTTTACACACTCCCAGGAATGTCATACATGATGGATCATTAGCTTATACACTAAAACATCTAGATGGCCAGACGGGGTAGGTGTGGAGCCAGAGACAGCAAGGGTTCAAACTATAGAACCCAGTTCCTACATTTGAATATAAAAATTGATTTTATCAAACAAAGCTATGCACATTTTATCTCTGGGACCCTCAGGATGACAAATCAGAGCAGTATTACTGAATGTAAGTACATTATTTACCTTCAGAGGTGAATGTATCAAACCAGTTGCCGTGATACATTTTTTGTTGTTGTGCACTCTCCTCAAACAATAGCATGGTATTTTGTCACTGTAATAGCTACTGTAAATTGGACAGTGCAGTTAGATTAACAAGAAATTAAGCTTTCTACCCATATAAGACATGTCTATGTCCTGGAAAGTTTGCTGTTACTTACAACAGTCATGCTAATCACATTAGCGCACGGTAGCTCAACCGTCCTGCATACGGGACACCGATCCCATAGAGGATAAGGGTCTTTTTCAAGTCACAGTGACTTTCAATTACCTACTGTTCTTTTCCCTTACATTTGCTCATGCTATTTGGTGTGCAGTAGTGAGACAAAGGGAACAGAGAAGATAAATGACAGACTACTGTAGGGAGCCAACTTTGAAGACATCCGCAAGCTTCATTTTACATTGTTACGGAACAAAATCCTATCAAAATGAAGACACTTATCTTTTCCTCTCATCTTGCGTTACAAAAATGTCTTTAAAATTTGCTTGGTGGAAAGGTCAATTAAGACTTCATGGTCGAAATGCGTCCATTGTAAGTCCAGATTGAGAATACATCTAAGTCATATTTAATGTGGGGGTGTTGGCCGTCTTTTTCATAGTACTCAAAAGGTTGAAAAATTAACTCCTAACTTAACTCCTAAAACTTTTTGGCCCTTATCTACTTCCATACTGCCCTTCACAGTCCAAAAACATAGGTTACTACTACAACCTAACCTTTATCCACTGACTTCCCTATTCCTCTGCCTATATGTCAGTGATCCAGACCAAAGGTCGTACCTCGAGTCCGGGCGAGTTCATAAGGCGCAAGGACACGCCTTTTAATTAGGAACGTGAGCAGAACAAACTCTGTAAAACCGGGAATACAAATATAATAACTCTCCAACGATAGAGAGGGCCCAATCAAGCACACCGAGATGAAACTAATTGTCCAGCTTTTTTATTTGATTTATTTCAGCTCCTCACACTGAATTACTGAAAAATCAAGTGCCATAGCTAATTGGAGGAAAAGGCGGATGAGTGGTGGCCTCTATCGATTTTCACTTCCCTGTTCTTTTAGTTTTTTTTTAAACAAGTGATACAGTGAGTGATAAGGTGAATAGGGAACTCACAGTACAAGGCAAGTGGACCCATTGGGATTCATTAAGTTTGCAGGGTGAAAGGGAGGGTTATCTTAAAAATGGAATGTAAATGTTGAAAATCTGCATTTTGAAGGAAGAACTGAAGAAAAAAGCTATTAATTACTGTGTCTTTGGACGTGAGAGGCTTAATGTATTTTCTTTCATCCCAAAAGAATACACAAAGCACATGCATCTCTGTGGTTTCGCTGGTTCTTTAATGCTTTGACGTGGTGCATGTTTCAAATGTAGTATGATTCTATCTCACAATCTAATGACGCAGTGACCCGTTTCGACCTTTTTACATATTCATACACTTCACTCTGTTTGCATAAGGCTGGGATTGGCCAAATCACTTGTCTGTCTGTTAATGGAGCAACTTGATCTGCCGTACCAGTCAACAAGTCCGTAGAGAGGAACGGTAATGCGTCTCCAGCCTTTCTTGGTCTTGGGCTCGCTGGCAGAGTACCATAGTCTACGCTGCTCCTCTGGTTGCGTGCTATTTTCCACCAGCCACAAAGACAGTGCCCCTCTCTGGCCACCTCCGGAACACATCCAGAACCGTACCTGTTGGGGAGATCAAAAAAGTCAGGTTATATAATGAGTCTGAATAGGACTTGAATAGGACTTGACTGAGACACACATTGCCATCTCAAATAATTTGTTTGAACGCATCAGATTGTGATGTTATACTGTCATAATTACTAGTTTAGAAGTAGTGTGCGCACATCCAGTTACTTGCAGGTGCAGGGTACATCATGAAGATAAACACCTGCACTCTGTTGAATGTTCCCACAGTGTTATTAAGTGCAACATTTTAACCCAAAAGGTCTTCATCCAGCCAGTCCTTCAGGGAAGACATTTGGGTATAAAATGTTTAACTAAATTAAACTGCAGGAGCAGTGTGCGGGTATCTGTCTTTCTTTCAAGAAAGTTACACCTGCAGATTCATCAATTGCCTCAGCTGTACACTTGGCTGTACAAAGTTCCCTATTCATATTGCTCATATTGTTCTCAAATGAACTGAACAACATTACTCCTGTCTAAATGCTATCTTTCTGTCTGTCCAGTATGCACAGGTGACGAATAGGATTTCCCTCTGATAAAATGTGTAATTATAATTTCAATGATGTAGTACAAGGTATTCTATCGCAGTGTACCATCTCCCTCACTCAATAATCATTGATCCAGATTTCACCTTTGTGAAACTGTGAGAAGTTCCCCGACATCAAGATTATAGAAGTCAAACAGTGTTCGCCAGGTATTACTTCGAGGTGGACATGATCTGCAACTAATACCCAAGCCAATCTACTCTTGAGATTGGGTCCTGCGGCAGACAGAGCAGACAGGCAGGTACTGTACATTGGACAGCTCAGGTTCGTGTAAGGGGAGAGATTGAGGTTCTAATCTGGAATCATGGCTAATCTTTGGGCCGTGCCAAGGAACCACTGACTGCCGCTAGCTGTGCTGTAGCTGTAGCGGGACTGATATCCGCATCTCTGTCTATGTCTCTCCTCAGTTGATCCCCCTCTGTTATTCTTTCTATCTCTTCTCCCTCTCTCTCTGTCTCTCTCTCTCTCTCTCTCTCTCTCTCTCTCTCTCTCTCTCTCTCTCTCTCGCTCTGTCTAGTCGTGCTTATCCACACACTCCTCTCTCTCTCCTGTTCACTCTCTCTCCCCAGCACTCCATATCCAACGGACCTTCCCCCTCCTCCCAAATACACAAGGTCAAGGGTGACAGTGCTTAGTGGTGTAAACACATTGAGGGTGACCTAATATGGACACCATACTAACCTCTAAATATGATATCGGCCCACTTGCCAGACACCTTCTATAATGAGGCAGACGTTTACAACCATAGCCATGGACTCACCCGGTCTAGACCTGACAGACAACCCCACTGGTCCCAGACTGACCAATATGGCACGAATAATGCATTCCATATCGCCATCCTATTTTTTTTTGCCAACGGATTGACAGGAACGGCCTCTTATTAATTGGGTTGACCTCGTGTCTGGAGATCCCTGGGAAATGTCACCGACTCCATTCATGATAGCTTGCTAACCCGCCACTATCAGGGTTGGGATCAAACTTCATGTAATCTTTCAATTCAGGAAATACATTTGAATTCAATTAATTAATTAAATTGATAAATGATAAATGAGGCAGCGCATGCTTCCACTTGCACCCCCCTCACCTGTCCACTGCAGCTCTTCCCAGGCCAGTGTAAATGTGTTTGAGTGTGTGTGTGCAAGCGTGTGTGCATGGGTGTGTGCATCTGTCTCTCTGTCTGTGTGTTTTCCGGCAACTTAAAGGTAAACTAAGAGTTAAATGGAGAGAAATTGCTTCAAGACATTCAACAGGAACTTTTAAATCCATTAGTTGAATTAATTTCCTGAAGTAAGGAGCGCTCTGCTCATTATACATACAAATAACTTTCAGTCATTCGGCAATCCTGCTATCATCAATAACTTTGTTTTTCAATAGTAATAGTGCTCTATTTTTATTCAAGGTGTGCCTGTTTTCTTCCAGACTCTCCTGTCTAACATAATTTGTCTGTCCATTCATGTTGTTGTTTGTGCTCCACACGTTCTGTGTCTCCATCCCAAATGGCACCCTATTCCCTATATGGGCCCTGGTCAAAAGTAGTGCACTATAAAGGAAATAAGGTGCCCTTTGGGACACACCCAGTAAGTCTGGTTGGTCAGACTTAAAAGACTACATCTGATCTATTTGTGCAATGCGCCTTAATTATAATTACCCAAAGCTGTGTCTCCAAATGTGCACACAACAGGAGGGCTTTGTGTGTGTGAGTGTGTGTCTGTCTGTCTCTGAGTGTCTGATGTGTGTGTGTGTGTGTGTGTCTCTCTGTATGTGTGTGTGTGTGTGTGTGTGTGTAGAGAGAGAGAGAGGGCTCTCACCTCACATCGAGAGTTCCGTAGGGGAGGGGGGAAGAGAGGGCTCCTGAGCAACGTTGACACCTGATGACCCTTGGACTGCCCTCTGTCCACACTGAACATGGCACCTGGAATGCACACACAAACACACACGCACACACACGCATACATGCACACAAACAAATCATTTTACAAGCTATGAAAATAGGTTTTCTCTGTTACGCCCAATATGAATTTGAGCATACAGTATAGGCCTTACTTTGCATTACAGCCACAAAAGGCATACAGTAAATTGATGACGACCACGTCCAGAAACAACCCCTACACCCTATTCTCTAGGCACTTGAGTAGCATTGAAAGAACTGTATAAGGTACTGTATAAGCAATATGGTTTAGCTCCTCTTTTTGCTTCGGGAATAATTTTTCCACATATTACCGCCATCTATCCAGTCTTTTCAGATCTTCACAAGTGCCTTAAGGGGTAACAGACTACCTTGGCGGAAGCTAGGGGTTGTGTAAAGGGTTTGTGTGATCGATATCAGAATGGAGGATTCACCTGAGGATGATGAACAGCTGGGCCACACCCCCTTTGGCGGGGTGTGGACACGCCTCCAGGAGGATCCTTTGGCCGCTGTCGGCTGCCAGCCGCACTCACCATCCTCGAAGGAGCAATAGCTGCCGTTGAGAAATTGACCTGAGAGGGAGAGAAAGATAGAGAGAGCAAGAGAGGTAGAAAGAGAAGAGAGTGAGTAGCCTCATAAGAGCTGTAGCTGCAGTTCAACTGACCTAGGATAGAGAGAGAGACAGACAGACAGACAGACAGACAGACAGACAGACAGACAGACAGACAGACAGACAGACAGACAGACAGACAGACAGACAGACAGACAGACAGACAGACAGACAGACAGACAGACAGACAGACAGACAGACAGACAGACAGACAGACAGACAGACAGACAGACAGACAGACAGACAGACAGACAGACAGACAGACAGACAGACAGACAGACAGACAGACAGACAGACAGACAGACAGACAGACAGACAGACAGACAGACAGACAGTGAGAGAGATGGAACATCAGAGAGGAGGCATTGAATGTGTGACTGTCTGTCACCTTGATTACTCAGAATTCTCTCGACCTGTGCTCCTACGTTGTACATTTTCATTCAAAGGTTGTAGCAACCTCATGGTGGGTACAGGGAACGTTCAAGTATCATGTAGTAGCCTAAACCTATCAATGTTACATTGAGCTGGGTGAATGGAATATGAATGACAGTCATCCAATAATCTCTCATCTTAAATGGCACCAACCGCCACTGATATATATAGCTGCCTAAAAGTCACTTCATAGGGGGCAGGTAGTTGCCCAAGGCTTCTAGTAGGACCATTAGGCCTGTTTCACATGGACTCTACCAAGTCATCTCAGCAAGGATGCATGCTGCTAGCTCTTTAAGGGCCTGTACCACCCCTGCTGTTCGGTCCCATGCTGAAATAGTTCCTTCTGTAACTCGTTCTCTCTACAATAATTGGCACTGGATGACACAATTAAGAAGACTCAAAGATACTCACAGGGAAGGGAACACACGTGCATGCACACACGAACACACACTACCAAATCAGCATCAATGGCCACAAATGCAATTACATTTCTGTCTTCCACCGATCATAGAAGCCTCTGCTCAACTGCGGCGACTCATCTGCAGAGGCAGAGCGAGAAAGGGTGGGTGGAAATGACGACCACGACTGTAAACACATCGACCAGCATTGTCTTCGATCCTCAAACGGGGCGGATGTGTAAAAACGAAATCACCCCCCCATCTTCAATATCAATGAGCGAGCGAGAAAGAGTGTGAGAGAGATGAGCTCCCGCACTTTTCAGCATGTTTTTACAAAAAGATAGATTTCGAGTAAGATAAACTTGGACAGACACAGGATACTACCCTCCACAACATAACCTTCACTCCAAATCAAAACTCCAAACCTACAACCTGATTTTGGACAAAATTACCTGGAAGCATTCCTACTACCTAATAGTCTTATTTCCAAGCTATACAGCAAATGCTCTGGCAAACACCATCCAACCTGGAACTGAGTGAGTAATGTTTAGTCTGAAGCTACTTTTAAAGCCAAGAAGAAAAATACATTAAAATGATCTATTTTACTTTAGAAGGACTGAATGCTCAGTTATAGTCCCGTGTAGCTCAGTTGGTAGAGCATGGCGTTTGCAACGACAGGGTTGTGGGTTCGATTCCCATGGGGGGCCAGTATGAAAATGTATGCACTCACTAACTGTAAGTCACTCTGGATAAGAGCATCTGCTAAATGACTAAACTGTAAATGTAAATGTAAATGCTAAGTTAAGGCTACCAAGCTTGCTAGGACAGAACATATCTGACTGCAACTTCAATTAGCACTGAGGTGTGAAGTGAGAGGTGTCAAAGCCCGTGAACCCAACAATGGCAGGAGAGTTTCACAGCCTACCCCACCCAAATGCAGAGGCCTTTGAAGCCCCCTCCCGCTGTTCAGAGGTCATTACAATACAGTACCCTCTGCCTGTAAAAAATGAGAAAGCACGAAAAGATTACAAAATGAAGCTCCTTATGGAAAATCAAGAGACACTTCTTGCTGACTATTATAAAAATGGGAACATAAGCAACTTAATCTTCCACACAGACCATCCCCTGGCATGGCGCAGGGCTATATTAACACTACCACTAAAAATAAAGAAAAACCCTTGAATGAGTAGGTGTGTCCAAACTTTTGACTGGTACTGTATATATCAACGAATCTAGCCTCACCCTACTAGAATATGAAGTCAAATGTCTACTGTTTGCTGATGATCTGGTGTTTCTGTCCCCAACCAAGGAGGGCCTACAGTAGCACCTAGATCTTCTGCACAGATTATTTCAGACCTGGGCCCTGACAGTAAATCTCAGTAAGATACAAATAATGTTGTTCCAAAAGTGCTCCAGTTGCCAGGACTACAAATACAAATTACATCTAGACACCGTTGCCCTAGAGCACACAAAAAACGATACATACCTCGGCCTAAACATCAGCGCCACAGGTAACTACCACAAAGCTGTGAACAATCTGAGAGACAAGGCAAGAATATACCTTGACATACCTATTAGGGTCTGGCTAAAAATACTTGAATCAGTTATAGAACCCATTGCCCTTTATGGTTGTGAGGTCTGGGGTCCGTCTGACCAACCAAGAATTCACAAAATGGGACAAACACCAAATTGAGACTCTGCATGCAGAATTCTGCAAAAATATGTCCTGTGTACAATGTAAAATACCAAATAATGCATGCAGAGCTGAATTAGGCCGATACCCGCTAATTATCAAAATCCAGAAAAGAGCCGTTAAATTCTACAACCACCTAAAAGGAAGCGATTCCCAAACCTTCCATAACAAACACAATTTTGATAAACACAACAGCAAGATTTGTGACCTGTTGCCACAAGAAAAGGGCAACAAGTGAAGAACAAACACCATTGTAAATACAACCCATATTTATGTTTATTTATTTGATATTTTGTACTTTAACTATTTGCACATAATGTTACATTTGAAACGTGTTTATTCTTTTGGAACTTTTTTGTGTGTAATGTTTTTGAGTTCCCAACACATTTGTGCTTACCATCACGTTGCAATCATCAGGACATATTGAGTGGAAAAGGGCAGGTGACTAAAATATCCATTGTTTTTGATATGAGAAGTAGAGTAATGTACAGTACTTTCCACTTCTCATGTCAAATACAGTCAATCTAATAAAGAAGATCAATGATGTAACTAGTGTTAACGTAACCATTGACAAATAACTACTCCATAATTGACAGGGTTGACTGGCACTATTTGAAGTAAGATACAACAGAGAAGTCGCCACAAAGCGGGAGCTTTGGATGTGTAACGAGCTTTCCAAATAATTTGTTATACACACCTCTCAAGTCACTCACTGTACAAAGGCAACAGTATCAACAATTCCAGTGAATCCCAGGCTGTGTAACCTCAGGCCATCAAGCATACCGATCTCCATGCATTTCATGTTTTAAGTATTGAATAATTCAACTGTCATGCAATGGTCTGTCTCTCTGGGGGATCTCCAGCACACGCCGCATTCAAATGTACACTATCCCCCTGGGTAGGCGTGCTAGTCTAATTGGCATTGATAGCTTGATATGTACTAGCGTCATTAGCAGGGAAAAAGCCATCAGACCTGGGATTTGAACACTCATGTTAGCCTCTTATTTTGCTAGCCCCCACGGTTCGCTGACCTATAGGCACAGGGGAGTGGCCATCAAGGTAATAAGTGGCACACAGGAGGATAATCATGCACTGTGAGGCATGCTGATATTAATTTTGGTCAGCTTCATATGCATGTGCATGAATGGAGATTCATTTGGGGTACATTAACATTCTGTATGTTTTTCCAGAATTAATTTCAAATGTATTTCCAGAGATATGTGCAGAGACACACATGCAATTATATACAGTGCCTTCAGAAAGTATTCATACCTCTTTGCACACCTGGATTGTACAATATTTGTCCATGATTATTTTCAAAAATCTTCAAGCTCTGTCAAATTGGTTGTTAATCATTGCTAGACAACCATTTTCAAGTTCTGCCATAGGAACATTCTCACTCTCTTCTTGGTAAGCAACTCCAGTGTAGATTTGGTCTGTTTTAGGTTATTATCCTGCTGAAAGTTGAACTAATCTCCCAGTGTCTGAACCAGGTTTTCCTCTAGGACTTTGCCTGTGCTTAGCTCCATTCCATTTCTTTCTTATCCTGAAAAACTCCCCAGTCCATAACAATTAAAAGCATAACGTGATGCAGCCACCACTATGCTTGAAAATATGGAGAGTAGTACTCAGTAATGTGTTGTATTGGATTTGCCCCAAACGTAACACTTTGTATTCAAGACAAAAAGTGAATTGCTTTGCCACATTCTTATCAATTTTACTTTAGTGGCTTGTTGCAAACAGGATTCATGTTTTGGAATATTTTGTGTGTCCATGCAACTTGTTATGTGACTTGTTTAGCACATTTTTACTCCTGATCTTATTTAGGCTTGCCATAACAAAGGGGTTGAATACTTATTGACTCAAGACATTTAAGCTTTACATTTTTAATTAATTTGTAACAATTTCGAAAACAAAATTCCACTTTAACATTATGGGGTATTGTGTGTGACAAAACTTTCAGATGTAATCCATTTTAAATTCAGTCTGTAACACAACAACATTTTGAATAAGTCAAGACGTGTGAATACTTTCTGAAGGCACTGTATGTATATGTATATATGATGAACTGCACACACACACACATACACGCACATACACTAACACACACACACATACACACATGTCATGTACCTAATCCTTTTGAGGGTACATTGATGGCCAAATTCAATTTCTTTTAATTCATCATTTACATTTTAACATTTTAGTCATTCAGCAGACGCTCTTATCCAGAGCGACTTAGAGTTAGTGGGTGCATACATTTACATACTGCCCCCCCGTGGGAAACGAACCCACAACCCTGGCGTTGCAAGCGCCATGCAATCATGACTTAAAGAAACACTATCTTCTATATTTTCAGTGTACAAATGAAAATAACTGAGACCTGTGCATTTCAATGGGCATGACGCCCTTGCACACACACACACACACACACACACACACACACACACACACACACACACACACACACACACACACACACACACACACACACACACACACACACACACACCCAGCCACACGTGCGTACAATAATACGCAGGGCTAGGGGAACTTTCCAACCCAACATTGGCATAAAACCATTCCTGGGCCTTGAGAAAACAAATGTGTACATGCAGAAACATGTTAAGGGTGAGAAACACTAGTGATGCATGGTGTCGGCGTGGGAAACATTATTACTCTGACGGCGCTCTGGAGTGCCTCTGTCAAGTAAGTTCAGGCAGCCATAGTTGTGGTCTGCGTCCCAAATGTCACCGTATAGGGCTGTGGTCAAAAGTAGTGCACTATGTAGGGAATGGGGTGCCATTTGGTACGTAACCATAGTTCTGTAATGGCAGGCAGCTGGGGCACAACAGCTTCATTAAAGGAGCTCCTGCCATGGCTGTCCTATTTTGCCGCTTTGCCACTTTACAAGGTTGAGGATGCCTCCAATGTCATAATAAAGCCCTTTTGTGGCTGGGCCTGGCTCCCCAGTGGTTGGGCCTGGCTGCCAAGTGGTTGGGCCTATGCCCTCCAAGGCCCACCCATGGCTGCACCCCTGCCCAGTCATGTGGCCTAATTTATTTATTTCAATTGACTTATTTCCTCCTATGAATTGTAACTCAGTAAAAACGTAGAAATTGTTGCATGTTGCGTTTTATATTTTTTGTTCAGTATAGATAAGCTGTACTCACTGCACATGTCACCTTCGTCGTCACCGAGTGGGCAGTCCATCGTGAAGTCACACAACTGTTTCAGAGGGACCCCTGGGCCATGGTGACAGTGGTACTGGCCCTGGAGGGTGATGTTGTGGAAAGGGGAGATATCTGGAGAGAAGCAAAGAGAGAGAGACAGAAACATATCTGTCAACAGAGAGAAATTAATCATCATCACAATGACATCGTTGAGGCTTGAGGGTGTCCTAAAATGGACATCGTAAGCAAAACCGCTACCATGTACTATTTACAACAGAAAAGTGTAGTTTGCATGCATATCCACACATATACTTCATATACATATTATATGCTCCCATGTTGTTGTGGAACGGGGAGGGATCTGGAAAAATCACAGAGAGAGATAGAAACACAGAGCAATGAGGGGTGGAGGTTAGTCTAGCGGTACTGCTGCCACCGCCAGATCACATACACTGAGTGTACAAAACATTAGGAACATACTCTTTTAATGACATAGACTGACCGGGTGAAAGCGATGATCCCTTATTGATGCCACTTCTTAAATCCACTTCAATCAGTGTAGATGAAGGGGTGGAGACATGTTAAAGAATAATGTGGAAGACTCAAGATAATTGAGACATGGATTGTGTATGTGTGTCCATCAGATGGTGAATGGGCAAGACATAATCTTTAAGTGCCTATGAATGGGGTATGGTAGGAAGTGCCAGGTGCACCAGTTTGAGTGTGTCAAAAACTGCAATGCTGCTGGGTTTTTCACGCAAAATGTTTTCCTGTGTGTATCAATAATACTCCACCACCCAAAGGACATCCAGCCAAATTGACACAACTATTGAAAGCATTGGAGTCAACATGGGCCAGCATCTCAGTGGAACGCATTTGACACCTTGTCCATGCACCGACAAATTGAGGCTGTTCTGAGGGCAAACGGTTGTGCAACTCAATATTAGGAAGGTGTTCCTAATGTTTTGTACACTCAGTGTATATTGCCCATGGAGCCCACATATATTGCCCCTGGAGGCCCCTAGTCTACCCTTTCACTATTTATCGCTCTGATCTGTCTACCTCTCTCATACCTGCCATATATGTATCTCTACATAAACAATAAAAATCAGAGCAATGAAACATCTCCACAGTCATTAGCCATGTCACCAGACTGCTATCGTACACCATTTAATACATAACATAATTAGTGCATGTGTAAGTCTGTTGTAAGGTGTCACATAATATTCTCACTTGAGATAATGGGCTGGATGACATTATACAAATCAGCAGGGTAACACTGAAGAAAGTGTATCGGAGAAGAGATTCAAACTGCATTTCTTCCAACAGATACTGTCAACTTCCAGTCAAGGATCAATGAACTACCAGGGAGAAATAAAAAACGGAAATGTTTCGGCCCTCCAGGATCATCATTTTATAGCCCTACAACTGTACAGTATAGAAGTGTCTTCTGGGTTGCAGGCTTTGGGTCAAATTGGTTTGGTTATGTTCTATAAAACGAGCAAGGTTGGGTTGTTGATGCTGGGTTATTGGTGTTGAGTTATTGAGATATGACCCAGCGGATCAGATCAGAAGACTGGAGGCATAGTTTAGTAAGGGCGTGGCTAGGGCTGTGGCGGTCATGACATTTTGTCAGCCGGTTATTGTCATGCAAATGAATGCAAATGAATTATATAATTCTATAGTAAGAATAATATAATTGAATTTACAGTGAGGGAAAAAAGTATTTGATCCCCTGCTGATTTTGTACGTTTGCCCACTGACAAAGAAATTATCAGTCTATAATTTTAATGGTAGGTTTATTTGAACAGTGAGAGACAGAATAACAACAAATAAATCCCAAAAAACGTATGTAAAAAATATTATAAATTGATTTGCATTTTAATAAGGGAAATAAGTATTTCACCCCCTCTCAATCAGAAAGATTTCTGGCTCCCAGGTGTCTTTTATACAGGTAACGAGCTGAGATTAGGAGCACACTCTTAAAGGGAGTGCTCCTAATCTCAGTTTGTTACCTGTATTTAAGACACCTGTCCACAGAAGCAATCAATCAATCAATCTCCAAACTCTCCAGCATGGCCAAGACCAAAGAGCTCTCCAAGGATGTCAGGGACAAGATTGTAGACCTACACAAGGCTGGAATGGGCTACAAGACCATCGCCAAGCAGCTTGGTGAGAAGGTGACAACAGTTGGTGCAATTATTCGCAAATGGAAGAAACACAAAATAACTGTCTATCTCCTTCGGCCTGGGGCTCCATGCAAGATCTCACCTCGTGGAGTTGCAATGATCATGAGAACGGTGAGGAATCAGCCCAGAACTACACGGGAGGATCTTGTCAATCATTTCAAGACAGCTGGGACCATAGTCACCAAGAAAACAATTGGTAACACACTACGCCGTGAAGGACTGAAATCCTGCAGCGCCCGCAAGGTCCCCCTGCTCAAGAAATCACATATACAGGCCCGTCTGAAGTTTGCCAATGAACATCTGAATAATTCAGAGGAGAACTGGGTGAAAGTGTTGTGGTCGGATGAGACCAAAATCGAGCTCTTTGGCATCAACTCAACTCGCCGTGTTTGGAGGAGGAGGAATGCTGCCTATGACCCCAAGAACACCATCCCCACCGTCAAACATGGAGGTGGAAACATTATGCTTTGGGGGTGTTTTTCTGCTAAGGGGACAGGACAACATCAGCACATCAAAGGGACTATGGACGGGGCCATGTACCGTCAAATCTTGGGTGAAAACCTCCTTCCCTCAGCCAGGGCATTGAAAATGGGTCGTGGATGGGTATTCCAGCATGACAATGACCCAAAACACACGGCCAAGGCAACAAAGGAGTGGCCCAGACCTTAATCCCATAGAACATCTGTGGAGGGAGCTGAAGGTTCGAGTTGCCAAACGTCAGCCTCGAAACCTTAATGACTTGGAGAAGATCTGCAAAGAGGAGTGGGACAAAATCCCTCCTGAGATGTGTGCAAACATGGTGGCCAACTACAAGAAACGTCTGACCTCTGTGATTGCCAACAAGGGTTTTGCCACCAAGTACTAAGTCATGTTTTGCAGAGGGGTCAAATACTTATTTCCCTCATTCAAATGCAAATCAATTTATAAAATTTTTGACATGCGTTTTTCTGGATTTTTTTGATGTTATTCTGTCTCTCACTGTTCAAATAAATCTACCATTAAAATTATAGACTGATCATATCTTTGTCAGTGGGCAAACGTACAAAATCAGCAGGGGATCAAATACTTTTTTTCCCTCACTGTAGCTGAATAAAATAGAAAGTGTGCATAAGAAGTGGCTATGTTGAGCATAAAAGTGATAATTTGAAACAGGTCCTATATGCTAGATTTAGAGTTATTTGGCTAATTTAGTTGTGAATGATACAAACCTTAGAATGTCTTAGAAATCAAAACATACCGTATATGGGCTGCATGATGCGACTATAGTCTATTGACTATTTGAAAAAGTCACAAAAAAGGCCTGCGCTCTGTTCCTTGCCTCAGGCTTCACACCCTGTTCTCTCATCAAGTGATCATATTTTCACCCATCAGACTATTCTCAATTTAATCTTGTCTTTACTAATATGTAAAAATAATAATAATAATAATATTAAAATGGCCCAGGGCAGGAACAAGGGCAGGGGAAAAAAATACATCCATACGCTTTCCCATAAAAAAAAAAAAAAGCCAGGTAGACTACTCCGGTTTTATAGTGCAGCAGCTGAAAAACAAATAGTAGCGGCTAGGATCCTCCTCTTTTTAGTGGCAACCATCAAAACTTTCACACGGGATTGCATAAAGAAATGTCTGGGCTTATAACAACCCTTATTTCACTTCATGCATCAACCACTGTTTGAATGGCATGCAGCCACTCGCTGCGCGACAGGTGATATTCCGTGATATGTCATGGGCTCTCCAACCATGTTCCTGCAGTTACCCAGTGCTTAATTTGGGAAACCATGTGAAATCTGTTCGGGAACATCGATAGTAACATGTTTTCACAACGAAACATATTTAATAAAACTATCTCTGCACGCTTGTGAAAGGAATTAAGGAGAGAGAGGAGGAGATGGAAACGCACGGTAGTGAGATCTTCTGTAGCTAAAGGTAATACCAGCATATTAATAGAATATGAGTTGGCCTACTGCAGGCCTATGTTATCTGGCTATGCACCATGCAATAGGCTGTAGGCCTGTTTATTTAGCTGACAAGATACAGTGGGTAAAACAAGTATTTAGTCAGCCACCAATTGTGCAAGTTCTCCCACTTAAAAAGATGAGAGAGGCCTGTAATTTTCATCATAGGTACACGTCAACTATGACAGAAAAAATGAGAAAAAAAATCCAGAAAATCACATTGTAGGATTTTTTATGAATTTATTTGCAAATTATGGTGGAAAATAAGTATTTGGTCAATAACAAAAGTTTCTCAATACTTTGTTATATACCCTTTGTTGGCAATGACACAGGTCAAACGTTTTCTGTAAGTCTTCACAAGGTTTTCACACACTGTTGCTGGTATTTTGGCCCATTCCTCCATGCAGATCTCTTCTAGAGCAGTGATGTTTTGGGGCTTTTGTCCCGTGCCATTATTTTATTTTATATTATTTTATAGTAAGATCCCGTAGAGGTTAATTATGAAAATATAAAAAAAGCCCTATTACTAGGCTATTCGAAAGACTCATGATTATAATGTTTGGAGCATAGCATAAGGGAACCAGTCCATCCAGTATGTGTAATAATACAGTCCACACTCAAAGGCGATCACTAGAATGTGTTTAATTTTGGAGGCGAGGCTAGACCAATTATGTACCAAAGACATCTTAAGTCTGTTTCTTTTAATGTTTTTCTGCAGTGCGTAATATGCAGTAGGCTATGTATTGTATAACTGCACAATCATTATTTTAATTGACATATGCATTAGCTGTAATATGGCTATGGGTGTTCTACATGCAACGTCTTAAATGCTTTTAATCATCACCTTAGAAAGCGCTGTCCATTTCGTTGTGTTTGGCTTTGAAACAACATCCACAACAACCATGCTTTCCACTCAGTGTCAACCTGTTGTTGAACTTCTTTCTTCAAATTGATCATCACAGCATGATAATGTTTTATGATAAGTGTTTGATGTGATTTTCAATTGCATTTGCGTTGATGTCAGAGTGGTTAAAGGGACAATAGAGCACTGAGTACCAGGCCATTAGTGAACTGACGGTTCTTAGTAAGTTGGGTACTACCGATGCATTGTTGGGATAGATACCACCTTATTATAATATGAAATAAATAAATGGAATATTCTGGAATACTGTGTAAAATGAAAAACTATTTAGGAAAACTAGTATTTGCAGTATATAAACTTAATATGATGAACAGGAATTACTTTTATTCTCACGAGTAGCCAATAAAATCTATCTGAAAGCCACGACCCTAATAAGCCATGCCTCCTGGAAATAAACGAAGGATTACATTAAAAAAAGGAAAAGCTGCTAGGTCAACCTAGCATGAATGTAAAAAATACCCAACTGATGGTCAAATTTACCCATGTTTTTAAACCAGCATGTTTTTGTGTTGGAGTACACGGTCCAAGTCATCAACATTGTAAAGTCTGTGACAAAGTATATCATAAGGATAATCCATAAGTCTAGCCATGAATATCTGAATACCATCTTTAGTCCAACTCATCATAAATCACGTAAACTCTGGAGCACAATTTGTCAAAACAATGATCTACATACAGTAGGGTGGCACAGGGGGATAGCATCTCTGACAAATGTATGATGTCACCATGAGACCATGGCCATTGGTCGGGAGCATTGAGATGGTAGCTGGGGGAAATGTGCATATCTATGCAAATTGTAGAACAGAAGCATCATCAGACAGACTTTGCTGCGTCCCAAATGACACCCTCTTCCCTAAGTAGTGCACTACTTTTGATCAGGGCCCATTGGGACTAGGGTGACATTTGGAACGCAGCCTTGTAAAAACGGACAACTCGCTCCGAGTTCATCATCGGAAGCTGATGATCGTCGATAAAGGGAGAACAAAAAGAAAAACAGGAAGCTTGCTGATGGGGATCACTTTTTCCATTTTCATAGGGAAGAAAGAAAAAGCGATATTATCGCGGATGGCTGTGTCCGTGTACTGTACCGTAGTTTGCCCTTGATCTGTGTGGGACAATATAAGATTAAGTTAGGCCTGAAAACCTACGAGTATGAGTACACACCAAAGAAAGACCGCTGAGAGTCAGTTCTACACTCTCTGTTGAATACAAACCAGGTGGTGTAGGAATATAATGATGTACGTGTCATAGCGAAAATGCAAATTGCAAAAAAATAGCTCCAATAGATGTCTTTAGAAAGATACAACTCTTAGGTCTAATTGTGTGGTCAAATATACAGCCAGCTAACTGTAAATCTGGTGTGTGTCTCAAATGGCACCCTATCCCCTATATAGTGCACTACTTTTGACCAGGGCCCATAGGGCTCTGTTAAAAATAGTGCACTATATAGGGAATAGGCTGCCATTTGGGACATAGCTCTATGCTTTCCCCCCACTTGTTAGCACAGTAGGGTATATCCGCAAATAATGACTTCCTTCACAATGACCTTCAATTATGTTCAGTAAAAAAAAAGATGCTAAATGAATATAAACCTTCTTTTCTGCCTCTTTTGTGTTAGGTCTTTATTTCTCCCAACGCTTGGCTATAAAGCCTCATTCACATACAGTGAGTAAAAAGACACCACCTCATGTAATCACCATGGCAGTTAATGCTTTTCCCTTACATTAGATGGAGTGAAAAGGCTTGCTAATGCTCACCTTGAGTTTAATGAGAACAACAATCTTAGCCAAAAGTATAGTAGAAATAAGAGCTATATGCCAGTGTTCTGTGTGTATTATGTGGGGGGGAAGGTCATACGTGAGCTCTTTTGTATACAGTTAATTAAGTATTATGATATGGGCTTTATATGGCCTTGAGTGTTTAGGTATTTTGACAATAGTAATTATGTGATTCTGACTCCCTGGTTGCTTACTGTGAAGAACTGACAACTCCACAACTTGATTAGGAAACAAAACATGATTTCTAGACCATAACCTACACCTCATTATCGCACCTCGCCTTGAGACATAGATGTATACTCATATGGCTGTAGTCTACAGTCATGTGTCAGTAGCACCATCGACCGTCTTATAGAATTTGGAGCTAGGTACTTACCTGTATATCTGTCTCAGGTGAGACTTCCTGTATCGCTTGTGTTTAAGGAGGCCATGTTGAAAACCAAAGCAGATCTCTAACTTTGACTTCAGTTCACAGAGCAACTGACTGTGGCCAGGCAGACACGTGCCTCTGAGCTGACCGCAGTTGGCCTGCCTTAGTCATGCTTGTCAGATTCTGAAAACAAGCGGGAGGTGCGGGACAAATTGCCTAGGGGAGTCAGCGGGTTTTGTAATCCCAGTCGCCCAGGACTGTGCTGGCTCTTAGTAATGATGTATGTGGGGAGGAAAGGCAAAGAGGTCACAGGAGAGGCCACTGTGAATGGCCGCCGAGTGGATTCTGTCAACATTCTGTGAATGTTCTTTTTGAGTTATATCAGATATCCACTTAAAATGAGGACTCTCATCTCAGCGGGCAAAATTGGTTGAGGTGACGTCATTACAAACATAAAAATGAGGTCTGGTTGGAATGACGTCATTATAACCAGATAATAACCAGTTCTGGTTGAAATTATGTCATGACAGCCAGACAACAACCAGTTATGGTTTAATTATGTTATTTCAATCAACTTTACCCGCTGGAATCAGACGGCTGCCACAAACACTGATAGATGTATGGGTGGTTGCGGGAAACGAAGCCACTACCCTGGTTTTACAAGCACCATACTCTATCAACTGAGCTACAAAGCAACACATATGACTCACTTTTTCTCATACCGCCTCAAGGTCTAGAAAAGCACAGGTCACAAACAAGTTTCACCTCATGATGACATTTCCAATATCACCGCCCAGAATCAGTAAGCCACTGTTTCAGTCCTGCGATTTGATTTGTTATCAAATATATATTTTACAGCAGCCACCAGTGGACAACGTTTGTGCCCATAAGGTACGGTGATAGCTCGGCTCTCTTATGAAATGCTGATTGCCTGGTCCTGTTAAAGTGATGATGCACTGTGAGAAGATATTGCGAGACAAGGAATGATGGAGCACTAGTAATCTAAAGCTTCTTTTCCCCCCTTATGATTCCTGTTGCCATCATCAAGCTGTCAAAAAGAGTGATGATAAGAATTAGTATATGATAGATTTTATGAAGCTAGTGTCAGTGGGGAGCGGTTATTGTTCTTTGAAAGGTGCCAAAACAGCCAACATTTAAGTAATGAACAATAATATTAGACTCAATTAATATAATATCGTGCCAAGAATGTTAGTCAGGCTGTTGACACTGACCTTACTGGTGTACTTCTTTAAGAAAAATATTATATATCATAAACATCAAGGTCATTTGAACTAAAGATGTCAGATCTTAATTTGACCCCTTTCATTGCAGGAGGAAAATAATCTTGCAGAAGGAGGATTTTAATATATGAAGAAAATATTTAGAATCGCTGCCAGGGGGCAGCTGGAAGCGGTGTTTGTATACAATGCAGTACCGCACCTACATTGTACTTTATGCAGGCTACAGCACATCTCGTGTGAATTCTTATGTGGATTATAATAAATTGACATATTTGCAGGGGGTAGATGTATTTTTTGATAGGAAAAATCTGTTTTTTTAGATCAATTGTTTTATATTATATATTGAAGGCAAGCAATAGGGAGAATACATTATTGGTTACCGCAGTGCCTGTGTGGTCCAGCGGTTTAACCCTGCACACATATGCCAGAGTCGCATTCATTCTGCATGGTTACAGGGTTAATTCCACATGGCTACAGGGTTAACACAAAAACAGGTTAACGGTTTAGGCATAATTCTGAGTGGTTAAGGTTAGGGGTGGGGGATGGTTTGGGGAAAGCTTAAAACAAAATAGTTTTAAACAATGCGCCTAGAGTATGTATCGTCAGTATTCAAAGCATTCTAATTGCTAGCATTGTGACCTGGTGTAGCTCAGTGGTATAAGCAGCGCGCTCTAGCTCCGAGCCTCATGAATTAGCTCCCAGTGCTGGGCGATCTACTGACAAGCCTGAGCCTACATTAGGTCCACAAGTTAATTGCATTTATTTCAATGTTTTGAAGAAGTTAAACGAATAGTCTGATAATTTATACATCATAGAAACGTGCCTCAGCTCAACAGAATTGTCTTTGGATGGGCTCAAATGCATAAACATCTTGACAGCTTTACGAAATTAAATATTAAAGCCACACAATACAGGCTTTCAATCCACACCAAAGACCATAACTAAATAGACAAATTATACATAGCCTAACTATAAAACGTGGGCGAGCATCCACACTGGAGGAAAGTTTATCGTTCTACAGTAGGCCTACATCTGTCAATCAACTGATGGCTCAAATCAGCTCATCAACTCAGCCAGGGAAACAGTAGCCTATTATCGTTTTACACATCTTTCATTATATGACGATTGATAGGCAAACGGGTGGCCTACAGAATGTAGCCTATTGTCTCGTTAAACCATGAATACAAGCTGAATTAACCCGCACAGCTGATCTCAATTGCATACGTTATTGGTCACCTCATTACCGCTCCCTAAAAGATGATGTGTTACTTAGTCCTGCTTGTGTAGCGGACATGAGTCGGTCATGGCCACGTGAAGAGGTAGCCCCGCCTGCGAACTTCAAAACCATTGTCTGCCCTTGGCCCAAGAGTGTAAAACAGTTTAAGACGTTGGTTGATCCCGTGGGAGACCTGGGTTCATATCCCATGTGTTACACTTGCAACCAAAGCCTTTCAAGATGCACTACATTGCCCAAAAGTATGTGGACACCTGCTTGTCGAACATCTCGTTCCACTAGATGTTGGAGGATTGCTGTGGGGACTTGCTTCCATTCAACCACAAGAGCATTAGTGAGGTTGGGCGATAAGGCTTGGATCGCAATCAGCATTCCAATTCATCCCAAAGGTGTTCGATGGGGTTGAGGTCAGAGCTCTGTGCAGGCCAGTCAAGTTCTTCCACACCGATCTCGACAAACCATTTCTGTATGGACCTCGCTTTGTGCACGGGGGCATTGTCATGCTGAAACAGGGAAAGGACCTTCCCCAAACTGGTGACACAAAGTTGGAGGCATGAATGTCATTGTATGCTGTAGCGTTAAGATTTCCCTTCACTGGATTTAAGGGGCCTAGCCCAAACCATGAAAAACAGCCATGCATTTGGCATCATATGTTGCTACGTTTTGCGATTTCTGTATTTTGAAAGTTATATATCTTGAAAACTTGATTGCTGACAAGCAAAACATTTTGGGACTATGGACTAATGAAACAAATACCAAAATATTGTTTTTGGGTGGAATTTCCCTTTAACTCATCAAGCAAACCTACTCTAAACAACTTGGAATAATACTTGGATGATGCTAATATGGTTGTACGGTGTCCATACTAGGATTGCCTCAGAGTCTGTATGGATGCACAAACAAAATGCAACAGGACAAAAAATGAACAAAAAAGAATAGCACACCAACCCACATTTGCCAAAAGATTTACATGTAACTGTGCTTGTGACATGCTCAGTACGACAAATGAATAGACAGAGATTGACATCAGGACGGTAAGTACGTCTGGGGGCAATATTTTCATTGCAAGGTCACGTGAAAACAAGTTCTGAGACCTCATTTGAATACAACTTTCACTCTGGCTGTGTTTAGAATGAAACAGTGATTTGAATACTGACCGAGTAGGTCTGTTGAACATGCATCATTAACGTTGATACAACAACAAGTCTATGGCAGACATGAAAGTTAACTTCTGGGGTGATGAATTTTTGTTTTGGTTATTTGCCATGAGAGGTTGAGTCACCTTAGTTTAATGTCTATGGGATCGGTGTCCCGTATAGGGGATGGTTGAGCTAACTTGCGCTAATGTGATTAGCATGACTGTTGTAAGCAACAGCAAACTTTCAAGGACAAGGACTGTCTTATATGGGCAGAAAGATTAAATTCTTGTTAATCGAATTGCACTGTCCAATTTACAGTAGCTATTACATTGAAAAAATACCATGCTATTGTTTGACGAGAGTGCACAACAACTAAAAACGTATCACGGCAACTGGTTTGATACATTCACCTCTGAAGGTAAATAATGTACTTACATTCAGTAATCTTGCTCTGATTTGTCATCCTAAGGGTCCCAGAGATCAAATGTATAATAATTTTGTTTGATAAAACCCATTTTTATATTCAAATGTAGGAACTGGGTTCTACAATTTGAACCCCTGCAGTCTCTGGCTCCACACCCACCCCGCCCGGGCATCTAAATGTGTGAAAGTTAGTGTATAAGCTAATGATCAATCATGTATGACATACCTGGAAGTGTGTAAACTTACATTTTACGTTATCAAATCAAATCATATTTAATTTGTCACATACATGTGTTTAGCAGACGTTATTGCAGGTGTAGCGAAGTGCTTGTGCTTCTCGCTACGACAGTGCAGTAATATCTAACAAGTAATACAGTGCCTTGCAAAAGTATTCATCCGCCTTGGCATTTTTCCTATTTTGTTGCATTACAACCTGTAATTTAAATTTGGATTTCATGTACAGTGGGGAAAAAAAGTATTTAGTCAGCCACCAATTGCGCAAGTTCTCCCACTTAAAAAGATGAGAGAGGCCTGTAATTTTCATCATAGGTACACGTCAACTATGACAGACAAAATGAGATTTTTTTTTCTCCAGAAAATCACATTGTATGATTTTTAATGAATTTATTTGCAAAATATGGTGGAAAATAAGTAGTTGGTCAATAAAAAAAGTTCTCAATACTTTGTTATATACCCTTTGTTGGCAATGACACAGGTCAAACGTTTTCTGTAAGTCTTCACAAGGTTTTCACACACTGTTGCTGGTATTTTGGCCCATTCTTCCATGCAGAACTCCTCTAGAGCAGTGATGTTTTGGGGCTGTCGCTGGGCAACACGGACTTTCAACTCCCTCCAAAGATTTTCTATGGGGTTGAGATCTGGAGACTGGCTAGGCCACTCCAGGACCTTGAAATGCTTCTTACGAAGCCACTCCTTCGTTGCCCGGGCGGTGTGTTTGGGATCATTGTCATGATGAAAGACCCAGCCACGTTTCATCTTCAATGCCCTTGCTGATGGAAGGAGGTTTTGACTCAAAATCTCACGATACATGGCCCCATTCATTCTATCCTTTACGCGGATCAGTCGTCCTGGTCCCTTTGCAGAAAAACAGCCCCAAAGCATGATGTTTCGACCCCCATTCTTCACAGTAGGTATGGTGTTCTTTGGATGCAACTCAGCATTCTTTGTCCTCCAAACACAACGAGTTGAGTTTTTACCAAAAAGTTATATTTTGGTTTCATCTGACCATATGACATTCTCCCAATCCTCTTCTGGATCATCCAAATGCACTCTAGCAAACTTCAGACGGGCCTGGACATGTACTGGCTTAAGCAGGGGGACACGTCTGGCACTGCAGGATTTGAGTCCCTGGCGGCGTAGTGTGTTACTGATGGTAGGCTTTGTTACTTTGGTCCCAGCTCTCTGCAGATCATTCACTAGGTCCCCCCGTGTGGTTCTGGGATTTTTGCTCACCGTTCTTGTGATCATTTTGACCCCACGGGGTGAGATCTTGCGTGGAGCCCCTGATCGAGGGAGATTATCAGTGGTCTTGTATGTCTTCCATTTCCTAATAATTGCTCCCACAGTTGATTTCTTCAAACCAAGCTGCTTACCTATTGCAGATTCAGTCTTCCCAGCCTGGTGCAGGTCTACAATTTTGTTTCTGGTGTCCTTTGACAGCTCTTTGGTCTTGGCCATAGTGGAGTTTGGAGTGTGACTGTTTGAGGTTGTGGACAGGTGTATTTTATACTGATAACAAGTTCAAACAGGTGCCATTAATACAGGTAACGAGTGGAGGACAGAGGAGCCTCTTAAAGAAGAAGTTACAGGTCTGTGAGAGCCAGAAATCTTGCTTGTTTGTAGGTGACCAAATACTTATTTTCCACCATCATTTGCAAATAAATTCATTAAAAATCCTACAATGTGATTTTCTGGAAAAAGTATTCTCAATTTGTCTGTCATAGTTGACGTGTACCTATGAGGAAAATTACAGGCCTCTCTCATCTTTTTAAGTGGGAGAACTTGCACAATTGGTGGCTGACTAAATACTTTTTTCCCCCACTGTATTTCCCTCATTAAAATGCAAATCAATTTATAACATTTTTGACATGCGCTTTTCTTGATTTTTTTGTTGTTATTCTGTCTCTCACTGTTCAAATAAACATACCCTTAAAATTATAGACTGATTATGTCTTTGTCAGTGGGCAAACGTACAAAATCAGCACGGGATCAAATACTTTTTTCCCTCACTGTATCTTTTACCAGTTCTAATATGTTACATTCTCCTACATTCATTTCACATTTCCTCAAACTTCAAAGTGTTTCCTTCCAAATGGTATCAAGAATATGCATATCCTTGCTTCAGGTCCTGAGCTACAGGCAGTTAGATTTGGGTATGTCATTTTAGGCGAAAATTAAAAAAAAAAGGGTCTGATCCTTAAGAGGTTAATTACAATGATTGTGTCTGGCCTGAGGTCTGGGGGAATGAATTGAAATGTTTCTGTACACAACTCCATCATGTCTAGCTCATTATTTTGCAAGCCTCTAATAAGGACCTCAGTTAATCTTCTTGAGTATCCCTTCCAGCTGATATACAAACAACATTACACCAATATTAATGCTATGGACTTCCCTATTAGTGTTTATCATTATAATGACTTTAAACCATTCGTGTGAGTAAACTAGTAGAAGTACTCCGGAGTTATATCATGAACTGAACTGAACCATGTATTTTCTCTGCGGTTGTAATTCCATACTAATTTCCCTATGTATTGTATGCCTTTATGCTGTATATATCCATACCAATTAAATTATTCACATTCTTTCTTATCCCATCCATGTTCTCTCTTTTCTTGTTTGAACCCTTTCCCCGTCCCTATTATCGCCAATAAGGACAATGGTTATGGTTTAATTTAAAGTCTCCTATTATCTGGTGTTCTACTTACTAATTACATGGTAACGTAATAATTATCCAATAATTACTAAATAGTAGGGTTGCTTTGGGATTTATCGAAACAAGCACCACTTTGTACTATTTGGTACCAGTTATGTTGAATGAACTACCAGAAAGTACCCATTTGTACCACAATATTTCCCTGTAAACACTAGGCAAACACCTGCTGAAACAGGACAGTAAAATGTGCTACCCCCAGAGCAACACTGTATCTACAGTATATTGCTCTGATTACCACCACACCACTGCTTTGCTTCCATACTGGGCTGTTCAATTAGTAGTTACCAACTGTGTTGAATGTACCAGAAAGTACCCATTTGTACCCCAATGTTTCACTGTAAACACCAGGCAAATACCTGCTGAAATTAAGTACTACAACACGACTACGTTGTTTACATGCTGGGCTTTTCTCTGGGCTCTTCCCTCTCTCCAGGGGCCTCTGGGCGCCTGTCAGGGTTCACACAAGGGCGAGCGCATCACTCATGCAAATCCACTGGAGGCAGAAGGGGGATATTCATGAAGATTTACAGTTGGAAGGATCCTAAGATGGATGCCCCTGACGCTCCCTCTGGACAGCGGACAGGAGGCATTCGCTCAAGAATTCAATTAACTGTCCAGAGACACGCTCGATTGGTCAGAGTAGAGCCCAATCATGATCCATCTCTGTCAGAGGATGCCGCTCAGTAGGAGAAGAAGGGGGATGTATGCCCGGTGCATTGCGAGTGTGGTGACCAATTTGACAAAATGGAAAAGAAACAGAAAGAAACATCTTCCTTTCATTTAAAAATAATTTTGTGTACAATGTGTCTCAGAAATGATATGTTCATGGAATGAAATGGTGAGACTAATGTGGACAAGCGAAGTTTAGGAAGTGGGGAGTAAAGGGATAGCTAAAAGAAATATGAAGCTACCAAAAGTGTACAGAATGGCGAGGTACATCAAAGCACCACAGAATGGTGGGAGTGTGAAAGGGGTCGGCTGTCTGTCTCTTTGTAAAGCACCCTGTGCTACACGGAGTCAGCTTTGATACCTCGGTGGGCCCATGTCCTTGATGTACGGCTCTCTATCCGTTGGGTCACAGAGGAGCTAGTGATGCTCTCTAGTACCTTTCAAAGGAAATCATCAGACATGTGAAGGGATTTTAAAGTACGGGGAGTTTTGAGACATTTTGGGGTTGATCCACTGTCTAGTCTACTGAAGATCTAAAAGGGCTGCAGGCTTTATAGTCATCCACCAAAGTGAAGTTATCAAAATCATACTGCACTTGAATTCTATATGGGCTCATGAAATACTATTATGAACAAGCCACTTATCATGACCTCTTTGTGTAAAAACATGTGACATGTAATTGTAAGATGTACATGTGACATGTAATTAATTGTAAGTTGTTTTATCATCTGACTGGAAGCTGATCCAGACATCTGTTGTAGTTGGCATCTGTCTTTGTATTAATATTCCACCCACCTAGCCCTGGGACATTGAAGACTTCCTCAATATCATCAAATAAGACCCGCAGCTATAATTGCCTCCGAGAGGGTGGGTTTGTAATACAAACACAGTTTGTATTGGTAAAGAGTGGGTGGACATAAGATGTTTGTTGAAGAGCCCAAAGGTAGCGATCAGAGGGATAGAAGAGGACATGAGGCTGAGAACCGCGAGATAAAGAAGGGAGGGTGGATATTTGAGCTAAGTTGTGGATAAATGAGATTTAAGGCAAAACATCACTTATTGATGCTATTAAAGTGATTGTTTAAATGTTGTTGTCTTTTTGTGGGGTAAGATGTGCAATGGGGTCTGAAATTATTGACACCCTTGATAAAGATAAGCAAAAAATACTGATACTAAGCTATATTGTATGCAAAACATGTTTTATTTTATACTAATACAATTGCATAGAGAAACAGATTTTGTTTAACAAGTAATATTTTTTTTCTTCAAAAAGGTAGAGGTCAAAATTATTGACACCCCTGATTTCAATATCTCACCTTTGTTTTGACATTGGGAGTGATTTAGGCCATTTCTCCATGAAGAATCTTTCCAGATCCTTGATATCCTTCATCTGCGCTTATGGACTGCCATCTTCAATTGGCACTCCAATTGATTTTGTGGTCAATTAATATTTTCTTTGTGGTTTTTGATGTGTGCTTGGGGCTATTGTCTTGCTGGATGATCCACTGGCTGGAAGATCCACCTGCGACAGAGTTTCAGCCTCCTGGCAGAGGCAAGCAGGTTTTTGGCAAAAATATCCTGGTACTGGGTAAAGTTAATGATGCCGTTGACCTTAAAAAGGGCCCCAGGACCAGTGAAGCAAATTACCCCTTAACATAAAATATCCACCACCATATTTTACAGTTGGTATGGGGTTCTTTTCTGCATATGCATCTTTCTTTCTCAAAAACCACTACTAGTGTGCATGGCCAAAGACCTCTTATTTTCATGTCATCTGACCATAGCACTGGTTCCAATCCAAATTTTGCAAACTCCAGGCATTTACATTTGTTGGATGACATGAAAATAAAGCTGTAACTCAATCCAAAAAAGCAACAAAACACTATTTAAATACGTATCTTACATTTGCAGTAGTACAGATGTGCACACGCACACACGCACGCACGCACGCACGCACACACACACACACACACACACACACACACACACACACACACACACACACACACACACACACACACACACACACACTGGAATTGTTTCTGTGTGCTACAGTGTGTGTCCCTCCTACTACTTCCATTCCCCAATATCCTCATCATGCATTGTGATTTTACAGGTCCCCTGTAGCTCAGTTGGTAGAGCATGGCGCTTGCAACGCCAGGGTTCTGGGTTCGTTTCCCACGGGGGGCCAGTATGAAAATGTATGCACTCACTAACTGTAAGTTACTCTGGATAAGAGCGTCTGCTAAATGACTAAAATGTACATTCTCTCCACTTGGCTGAGCATATATCTACAAGCCCAACGCATTTATTGATTCATGAGTGTTTCACCAGTGGGCCTAACATTTATTACGCTGATTGAAATAAAATCACAATTATGCTAACCAAAATCAATCAATTCTTATTCGATTACAATTGGGTCTCTACATTTTGTCCCTGCCACTGATTTAATTTAATGTCATTCTCATCTATGGCTGCGTCCCAAATGTCACCCTATTCCAGAGCCCTAGTGAAAAGTAGTGCAATATGTAGGGAATAGGGTGCCATTTTGGACGCAAGCCTATGTCTGTACTTTATCTCACCAAGAGGATAGACACCTAGTCTGTTTATTAGTGAAATAGAAAATGTGTTTACAACTAGTTTACAATAAACTGGTGGTCTTGATTCCAGATCAATTCAAAGAGATGCTAGAATTGTGAAAAAAGCTGATAATTGATAGAGGACGGTTAAGCATGTGCGGTAACAGTCTATTGGAGCTCATTGTTGCTACCCTATGTATAATTTGGTAGATCTCACAGGCAACCAGCATAACAGTACAAATCATGGTGCACATTTTGTACGTGAGAAATATTTTGTTCTAAAATAGTTACCACACAAAATGCTTCAATGCCACACAGCCATTGCAGTGGTATGAGTCTACAGTTCTCTAACAATGTGGCCAGCCTCTTACCCTGCTACTACAACCTGTCCTTCCATCCATCCATCCATCCATCCATATACACACACTCTGTCCACTCCACCACCCATCTCCTAACTCATTTCACTCCCCAGGCTCCCCAGGAAAGGAGTGATTGATGGGCCAGGGGACTCTCTTCCGCCGCTGTGTACCTAATCACTGAGTATAGACTTGCAGTAACGCCCCATTAGAGGCCTGCAGCAGCATGGTGTAAGGGTTAGGGAAATGGGCCAGGGAATAGGAGGTTAGAGGTTCAAGTCCCCCAAGGGAACTTGCTGCTGCCTTGTCAGAGGTACTTATCCATCTGTGAAAATGACAGGTGACAATGTGTAAGTAATAGAAATATCTTCAGAGTGAAACAAACTAGAAGTGTATAAACAGGACTTAACAAATATGACAATTGATAATCCAGTGTTAATACGCAACCAGGGTCAAAGACAAAGACAAGCTGAAACACATTTGTTATTGCTGAGATCTGTTAATGAACTCATCCATCAGTCCCTTCGCTAACACTCCTGTTTGCTTCGTGCGAGACATACTTGAGGATGCTAACAGTGCGGAAGGCTGTGATTCTCCTGAATAACCAGCTCATCTGTATTCCAATATAGCAGCCGGTGAGAAATACAGATGTGTCACCGACGATATGCCCAAGACATTTCGACTTGTCAAAGGGAACGATAAGCTTAAGAGATAGATACACCGGCGCTCAAGTTGGTTTTTGGCTAATGAATGGGAATCACTTGTTGGCCCCTTGACAGATGAGTTAATTAGCATGGCATAGGATGAAAAAAACTTGACACATTGCTCAATTAATTTGGCCCGCATGGCTGCTAGCTGACGAATATCTTGTCTTTCACATCGCCACAGCTTGAGTAATCGCTGTTCTCAAGTGCAGGGAAGACGCCACAAAAGGAAGGAGCGTGTCAGAATGCAAATGGTACACCGTCAAACTCGTACAGACCTGGAGACAGGCTAATAGACATGTTCTTTCTTATGAGCGGAGTCGATCAAGATTGGATTTACCTTAAGGCCCGGGAATCTGTAGGAATCAGATGAAAATAAGATGCTGCGTTTGAATGTGAATAATGATAACCTCTTAGATGTAATGTCCCCTGTTTTGGGGACTGCGTGGTTCTGGTACCGGTTCTGACAGATATATGCTTATAAATCGATGCACTATATATACAAAAGTATGTAGACACCACTTGAAATTAGTGGATTTGTCTATTTCATCCAAACCCGTTGCTGACAGGTGTATAAAATCGAGCACACATCCATGCAATTTCCATAGACAAACATAGGCAGTAGAATGGCCTTACTGAAGAGCTCAGTGACTTTCAACGAGGCACCGTCATAGGATGCCACCTTTCCAACAAGTCAGTTCGTCAAATTTCTGCCCTGCTAGACCTGCCCCGGTCAATGTAAGTGCAGTTATTGTGAAGTGGAAACGTCTAGGAGCAACAACGGCTCAGCAGCAAAGTGGTAGCCCACACAAGCTTACAGAACGGGACGACCGAGTGCTGAAGCGCGTAGTGGGTAAAAATCACCTGCCCTCGGTTGCAACACTCACTGCCGAGTTCCAAACTGCCTCTGGAAGCAAAGTCAGCACAATCATTGTTTGTCAGGACCTTCATGAAATGGGTTTCCATGGCCGAGCAGCCGCACACAAGCCTATGATCACCAATGCCAATGCCAAGCGTCGGCTGGAGTGGTGTAAAGCTTGCCGCCGTTGGACTCTGGAGCACTGGAAACGCATTCTCTGGAGTGATGAATCACGCTTCACCATCTGGCAGTCCACGGACAAATCTGGTTTTGGCGGATGCCAGGAGAACGCTACCTGCCCGAATGCATAGTGCCAACTGTAAAGTTTGGTGGAGGAGGAATAATGGTCTGGGGCTGTTTTTCATGGTTCGGGCTAGGCCCCTTAGTTCCAGTGAAGGGAAATCTTAATGCTACAGCATACAATGACATTCTAGACTATTTTGTGCTTCCAACTTTGTGGCAACAGTTTGGGGAAGGCCCTTTCCTGTTTCAGCATGACATTGCCCCTGTGCACAAAGCGAGGTCCACACAGAAATGGTTTGTTGAGATCGGTGTGGAAGAAGTTGACTGGCCTGCACAGAGCCTTGACCTCAACCCCATCGAACACCTTTGGGATGAATTGGAACGCCGACTGCGAGCCAGGCCTAATTGCCCACCATCAGTTCCAGACCTCACTAATGCTCTTGTGGATGAATGGAAGCAAGTCCCAGCAGCAATGTTCTAACATCTAGTGGAAAGCATTCCCAGAAGAGTGGCTGTTATAGCAGCAAAGGGGGTACCAACTCCATATTAATGCCCATGATTTCGGAATGAGATGTTCGACGAGCAGGTGTCCACATACTTTTGGTCATGTAGTGTATGTGGACACCATAGATCAAAATGGCTTGCATTGAGCTGTAGCCCTGATTCTCACGGACACAGGAGTATGTCTCTTCTGTCTGTGTGAAGCAGGATGTGAAATCTGACACCACTTGAAGCTGGGATGTCCCTCCTACCATTACATTCCCTCTTCCGACTGTCCTTCAACTCCTGGCGGAACCCTGCATCACCGCCACTATCAACACATATGCCTGGAATCCCTACAATGTAACGCAGCAGGAGAGGGTGGTTTCATCGCTGTAGCACATTCAGAGATCGATTTGTAGCCAGTAATCTAAAATAATTAATAGATTTTAAACATCAAACACTTTCTGTTTGTCATAGATGGACACGATTAATATGAGATGAAAGATGAGTTCCTAATGAGTTCAGGAAGCCCTGAGCTCTATGAGACATTCACAGCGATGGGGGCAGACGTTTTGTTAAATAGAGACCTTTAGAAAATATGTACATTTTCTCTAAAACAAAATATACAAATATGTATTTTACAGTTATAAGGAAGGTGCAATCTTATAGTTAGTGGTTTATAAGTTGATTTGACAATATTTAGAAAAAATCTAAGTAATTTCAAGCTTCTTTCATACAGTTTTCTGGAATAGGAAATACATCATATAAAACATTTCATATTTTCATATTTGTATCATATTTGTACTGTGTGCTTGAGCTTGTGTCATCAATAGTGACTACACCTCAGCAATTTATAACAATTTTTATCAGAAAGGTGAGATTTTAACCTTTCTTGGAGTATGCAACATTACTAGTTATTGTTTATGGCCCTCTCATGATAAATAATTACTTTTGGGGATTACGTAGATTACATTTTCAATTACATTTAGTTACATTTATGAGGTTTTTAACATCTCTTGGCATAAGTGCTTAAGAATCCGCAACTTTGATTTATCACAGCCGAAAATGTGGACCGCAGATGTAATATGACCAGAACAGTCTGTATATCTCAGCATCTGTGGGTTCTCTCAAATTGGAAAGTATTTGATCTGAGGCACGATTGCTAATTCAAAGGACTGCTTTAAACTGAAGTTACCCCCCCCCCCCACCCCCCTTTTTTGCTAAATCTCAATTGATATCAAGTCTGTACATCTAATATCTTATTTAACCATGGCCTGTACATCGAGAATAAGGCACACTTTTTGGGGTGCAACTCTTAAACCCAACATACTGCAAACCACAGGGAGAGAATTAAACAACGATTAAAACCCTGAGCTCCAATCAGCCTTAGCCCCCCTGAAGCTTCACAATCGCAATCAGTAATAGTCCTAATTAACTCATTAGGGAGGCAGAGACTGGAACAAATAAGTCAAACAAGCAAAAACCCCCACAAGCGATACGAGTTTAAAGAGCATGCCTTTTCGAACACACAGCAGCTAGGAGCCACAGCGGCAGGTAATTTGAGCCAGGCTTAGTGCTCAAGGGAAAAGAGGTACACTCTACACTGTTCACCTCAATTGTAGATCAGCCGAAAACTTGTTGTGGAGAGCTGGCGCGATGGATTAAAGCTTGGAGAGACATGCGGTGGTGAGTGGGTGTTGAAACATATCCAGGTGCTGTTTTAGGAAAGTACAGCGCGTGCGCGCACGTGTGTGTGTGTGTGTGTTGGCCCCAGAATGGGGACATTGTGAGCTGCCCAACACGTGAACAATTAGTCTTGTCTAATTCTTGGATTTGCATGAGCAACAGCAATCGGTTCTGTTGTCGGAGGTCTGAGAGGCACTGTTACGCAAAGAGTCGTTGGGGATGAGTTGTATGTGTGGAGGGGGTGTCTGCGTGTGTGTTGGGATCATCAAATGCATTTTTGCATTGTCTGTAAAGTGCTGCGTGTGGCAAAATGAGGAAGTAATACAGACAACAATACAGTCCTTGCATCTACTGTATGTGTATGTAGCAAAGGTCTTAAAAATTGTTAAAAGGTTTTAAAAACAATTCTAAAACATGCAACAGCTCGACAATAGATAAAGATACTCCAAACTGTTTGAATTACAAAAATCCATCAGGTATTGACTGAATTATAGCACATAAAACATTTTACTGGCATACACAAATAATGAATTTCAGGGATTTTGGTGGGAATTTAGCTATTACATTTATTGTAAAATGTCACTTTGTTTTCTTAGAATGAACTCATATATACATTTTCTAATGGTATCAGGTATTTATTTTATATTTTGTGTTAAAATAAAGAACATTAGATGTGCCTTATTTGCATAAATCCACTGGGTGCATTTGAAGACATTAACATACAGGGGTGGAATAGGGCTGCAACCACAAAAACGTCCTCTGTCTAGGCCTACCTGCACTCACCTGCACGGTTTAGACTGCCTCATTAATAACTGTTGTTGTCACGTTCTATTCAACAAGTGTGTCAATAGCAGGATATCTCTGATTAAAAATCAGATTACACCTATCTATACGTACTTTACATTGTTTGCAAGATCAGACATAGGGTATTTCTCAAAATGCATACTTCTGTGCTCAGAGCATGCAAATTGGAGCATGGGAGAGTCGGAGTGTGAGTACAAATCAAAGTATGCTAAAAGGAGCACGGAGGGCACTTCTCGAATGCGTACTTCGTTTGTACATACACTACATGACCAAAAGTATGTGGCCACCTGCTCGTCGAACATCTCATTCCAAAATCATGGGCATTAATATGGAGTTGGTCCCCCCTTTGCTGCTATAACAGCCTCCACTCTTCTGGAAAGCTTTCCACTAGATGTTGGAACATTGCTGCGGGGACTTGCTTCCATTCAGCCACAAGAGCATTAGTGAGGTCTGGCACTGCTGTTGGGCGATTAGGCCTGGCTCACAATCGGCGTTCCAATTCATCCCAAAGATGAATAGGTCAGGGCTCTATGCAAGCCAGTCAAGTTCTTCCACACCTATCTCGACAAACCATTTCTGTATGGACCTTGCTTTGTGCACGAGGTCATTGTCATGCTGAAACAGGAAAGTGCCTTCCCCAAACTGTTGCCACAAAGTTGGAAGCACAGAATCGTCTAGAATGTCATTGTATGCTGTAGCATTAAGATGTCCCTTCACTGGAACTAAGGGGCCTAGCCCGACCCATGAAAAACAGCCCAGACCAATATTCCTCCTCCACCAAACCTTACAGTTGGCACTATTCAGGCAGGTAACGTTCTCCTGGCATCCACCAAACCCAGATTCGTCCGTCGGACTGCCAGATGGTGAAGCGTGATTCATCACTCCAGAGAACGCGTTTCCACTGCTCCAGAGTCCAATGGTGGTGAGCTTTACACCTCTCCAGTTGACGCTTGGCATTGCGCATGGTGATCTTAGGCTTGAGTGCGGCTGCTCGGCCATGGAAACCCATTTCATGAAGCTCCTGACGAACAGTTATTGTGCTGACGTTGCTTCCAGAGGCAGTTTGGAACTGAGTGTTGCAACCGAGGACAGACAATTTTGACATGCCACGCACTTCAGCACTCTGTGATCCCGTTCTGTGAGCTTGTGTGGCCTACTCCTTCGCGGCTGAGCTGTTGTTGCTCCATTTCACAATAACAGCACTTACAGTTGACCAGGGCAGCTCTAGCTGGGCAGAAATTGACAAACTGACTTGTTGGAAAGGTAGCATCCTATTTATGGTGCCACGTTGAAAGTCACTGAGCTCTTCAGCAAGGTAATTCTACTGCCAATGTTTGTCTATGGAGATTGCATGGATGTTTGCTCAATTTTATACACCTGTCAGCAACGGGTGTGGCTGAAATAGCCGAATCCACTAATTTGAAGGGGTGTCCACATACTTTTGTATTGGGCCTCAGGATTTCGTCACGGTATCTCTAAAATGAAATTGTCTTTGTTGTCCGTAGCTTATGTCTGCCCATACCATAAACCCACCGCCACCATGGGGCACTCCGTTCACAACGTTGACATCAGAAAACCGCTCGTAAGTGTCGAGATGATGTGTTAAAACCAAGACGAAGCTTTAGCATTCTTATTGATTAAACGGAAAGACAATGTATTCCATTGAGCATTTTCCGCTATTACCGGGGTGTGTTTGACAGGTCATTATAAACATTTACACAGCAGTAACGTTAACGAGAAAAAACGACAGGCACAAGCAAGTGTATGAAAGAGTCACAGTAGAAAAATAAAAGCAATCAATCTAGTGCAATTTAAGTGAGAATTGGATTTTACACCCCTCAAACACAGGAAATACTGTAGATGGCTGAAAAAGACAGATCCTCAGCTGGGCGGGGCATGCGCGTTGCTAGTGTACTGTATATGTGTGAGTACAGTATGTGTTTGATAACTCTATCATGATAACTCAATGGATCAGTCAGGTGTAGTTAATTTGTTAACATCCGTCTGTTTCTTTCTCAAAACTAGACAGCTGCCAGAAATAATATAACTTCAAACAGTATAAATCAGTGGATTGACTGACAGAAATATTGAACTGCTCTGATCTGGAAAAAAAAATCTAAAAGCACCTCTGAAATTAGATCAGGCATTTTAAGTCAAAGAAAGATCTTTATTCTTCTGAACTAAAAACATTTAAATATTCTGCTTGAACAAAACAGTTTTGTCCTGTTAACGGAGTGATATGGTGCCCTTTCAATAAAGGCTAGTAGATTTTAATTTACTGGGCCAGGAAAGAGGCATATTTTTTTCTCCAAAAAAGACAACACAAGGGACAGCTTGATCAAAGGTCCATGGTGTTCCAGCGCTCGAAAAACCCAGAGTTGAAAGGGGTTTGGATTAACACGTTTCTATGAACATGGTTTCTGCGATAGTTATAGTTCTCTACAGTAAACTTGTATCATCTATCGTTGTCAGTGTTAAGACTTGGAGCGATACAGTAGAACTGTTTAGAAGGGAAACTGTATCAAACTGAAGTTTGTGACTTCCTCCTAGACATTTCTGTCACGTCTTGTTAAAAGGTAAGTCGTCTGCACTTTGTAGCGCAATGGTTCTCAAAGGTAAGTATTTGCAGACAACTCTGTTTGCAGCTTCTATCTGTTCTCTCAACTTGGCCATTTGTAAACACATTACTTGAACACCAAAGGTAGGGCTGAGACATGAAGTCATTTTTGAAAACTATAGTTAACATAGAGTTTGGGATATTCACTCAATTGACTTTTGTCTAATGTCTGTGCCCAAACAGTCTACTTTCATTGTGACGCTTGGTCAATTGAGCATGTCAATTCAATTCGAACATCCCATAAAGTACTTGTCCACATTCTGTTTCTCTGCTCTTACTGATGCACAATAGCTGCTGTGACAGTGGCTTGTCTGTTTCAACAACCAAAAGGGGAAACCAGCCATAACTCAACTGTAACTCTTTTGAAATCCACACTTTATACCACATTTCTTCAATATTATACACTTCCTTGAAACGTCAAAGCAAGGGTCCCTACATTTCCGCGTAGAGCTTGGAGGAAATTGAATCAGCGGGATTAACCTAATTTAAGGATCTCTTGAGGTTCACATAGAGAGATATTATCCCCTGTAGCACGCCATCCCCACATTTCATTCCACAACATACGGTAATGGGGTTAACATCCAGAACAGCAGCTGCAAAAATCTCCAGTTTGAAAAACATTTGCACTGCTTTTCAAACACCCTTAGAAGTGACATCAAAACTTAGCTATGAAAGCAACAACAGTTTCCAAAGTCCCCAGAAGCGAATACATTAGTAGCTAATTCAAGTAAGTGTTTTATTACAAACACAAATGTACTGACCTTCACTTTTCAAATTTGAAAGAATAAAATAAAATGTCTATTACGTAAATTATTCGGTTCTTTTCTTTTGTAATGTTCAACAAAGCAGAGAGCATCGTGCTCAGAACACGTCAATTGCACAAAAAGCTAAAAGATGTAAGCAAGGAGCAACCCTTTGACACTCGATTCGAGGCTACAGAAAAGTTAAAGAACAATTCAAGTAGACGTCACAAGCCTTCACAGACAGGCCTTTTAATAAGCTTTGGACATGTATTCACCATTAAATAGGGGAAACAGCGAAATCTAACTTTTAGAGAGAATCGGCTATGTTATCCACATACACTATATGACCAAAAGTATGTGGACACCTGCTTGTCCAACATCTCATTCCAAAATCATGGGCATTAATATGGAGTTGATCCCCTGTTGTCGCTATAACAGCCTCCACTCTTCTGGGAAGGCTTTCCACTATATGTTGGAACATTGCTGCAGGGACTTGCTTCCATTCAGCCACAAGAGCATTAGTGAGGTCGGGCATTGATGTTGGGTGATAAGACCTGGCTCGCAGTTTGCGTTCCAATTCATCCCAAAAGTGTTTGATGGGGTTGAGGTCAGGGCTCTGTGCAGGGCAGTCAAGTTGTTACACACCGATCTCAACAAACCATTTCTGTGTGGACCTCGCTTTGTGCACGGGGACATTGTCATCCTGAAACAGGAAAAGGCCTTCCCCAAACTGTTGACACAAAGTGGGAAGCACAGAATCGTCCAGAATGTCATTGTAGCGTTAAGATTTCCCTTCACTGGAACTAAGGGGCCTAGCCTGAACCATAAAAAACAGCCCCAGGCGATTATTCCTCCTCCACCAAATGTTACAGTTGGTACTATGCATTCGGGCAGGTAGCGTTCTCCTGGCATCCGCCAAATCCAGATTCGTCCATCGGACTGCCAGATGGTGAAGCGTGAATCATCACTCCAGAGTCCAATGGCGGCGCGCTTTACATCACTCCAGCCGACACTTGGCATTGCGCATGGTGATCTTAGGCTTGTGTGTGGCTGCTCGGCCATGGAAACCCATTTCATGAAGCTCCCGATGAACAGTTCTTGTTTCGAACTTGGTGGTGAGTGTTGCAACTGAGTACAGACAATTTTTACACTCTGTGGTCCTGTTCTGTGAGCTTGTGTGGCCTACCACTTCGCGGCTGAGCCGTTGTTGCCCCTAGATGTTTCCACTTTACAATAACAGCTCTTACAGTTGACCGGGGCAGCTCTAGCAGGGCAGAAATTTGACAAACATCCTATGACGGTGCCACGTTGAAAGTCACTGAGCTCTTCAATAAGGCCATTCTACTGCCAATGTTTGTCTATGGAGATTGCATGGCTGTGTGTTCGATTTTATACACCTGTCAGCAACTTGTATGGCTGAAATAGCCGAATCCACTAATTTGAAGGGGTGTCCACATACTTTTGTATATATAGTTCAGATGTGGATGTACAACATACACTTGAGGTCGACACTGCCCATAACCACAGATCCAGGATCAGATTGCACAACTCCAAATCCTAAACTTCACCATTACGAACTATTAGTAGAACCCAAATATCTGATCTTGGGTCAGTCTTTAGACTCAACTATTACCCACTCCACAGTACAATCAGTAGCATTCAGACACACATCACAGCAATTGCTAACTTAAACGCTCACTTACCCATGGTGCAGTTGGTGGTGAAGCCCGGTTCGATGGTGGCGGTGGCGTCCTGCTCGCTTGGCCGGTCGTAGCTGGCCTGGATCCGGAAGGCCGCCATTCCGCGGGACCCCAGGCTGAGGTGGACCACTGCCCAGCTGCCGAGTAGAGAGATGAGCATGAACATCAGGGCCACTAGAAGACACCCCGGGCGACAGGGCCCCCCGTGCCTACTGTAGGGGTATGGGGTCAGGACAGGGGTGCCCTCTTCCTCCACCAGAGTTTCCCCCTCCATGGTGGTCTCAGGAGAGGGGGGAGAGGGGGTAGACTGGGTCCCTGTGGAGCCTGTCGGGTTCGAGTCCCCCTCCTCCCCTTGCATTTTGGGAGGTTCCCCCTCTTCCTTAGCCTGTTGGTGCATGCTCCTCAGTGCCCACCCCTAGGTATTTTCTGCCGGGTAGCGAGTGGACAAGCTTTTGGCGGAGCCTCTTTCTAAAGCTGACAGGTGGTGTGCGTGGATGATTCCCTGCACTTCAGTGCGAGAGGTGGCTGAAATAGAGCGTGCAGGTGAGTGTGTGTGTCAGAGAGAGATAGTCAGAAAGGGTGTGTGCATGCCTCACACACCAATGCTAGCTCCTGTGTGCAAGTGAGGGGCCGAGGAGATCCTGAAACGAATGCTCTCCCCACCGAGCCACCTCCTGCCTTTGTGTAGTTCAATGTGGTCCATAATTTTATTAAGCAAATTTCAGCTGATTTCACTTTGGAGCCGGGCTACTGACCAATGACTTATCACTCCCGCTCTCTCTCCTCCCTCCCCTTGCCCTCTCTTCCTCCCTCCCCCTCTCCCCTTCCACCTCCCTATCACCATGCATATTTTCTGTATTATTTCCTTATGACATACTGTATGTGGCCTCTCCGCTCTCTATTGGATCAAAAATAAACAACATGAGGAAGTACACAGTAGCTGTGGATGTGTGGCTACTCAGTAAACACTCAATTACACACACATGCACACACACACAAACAGTGCATGCACGCTCACACACTGTAAACCCCAAGGCATTTTTAACTCAAACGCTTCTAGTAAGTTGTACTGAAAGTCAAAGAAAAGTCATTATGACTTAAAATGTTTATGTGGTACTGACTCAAAACTAAATGAGAAGTCACACCAGCTAAAATGTTTAAAGATATGATAACAAATTAACTTTATTTCCCAGCATGCACTACTGCAGGTTGATTTTTAAAAATTGTTTTTAATATATGTGTTTTTGCATGTACATTGAGTGATTGATTGGTAAAATGTTATGCTACACAAAGATAAATATATCATTTTTGCACACGTTTCTGAAATGGTTGTTCCAGTTTAAATGGCTTAGGTAGATTCCTCCCAGTGTTCTTGACCCTGGCAGTCATTATGAATGCAGGTTGTGGGTGAATACAAATTTCAACTGTTGGATAGCCTAACGCTTGCTAGATTCGAATAGGAATTACACATCACTTTGCAAGCCAACATAATGTGATTTACAGTTAGGGTTGCACATTTTCCATGTATTCCAGAAATCCTGGTTGGAAGATTACTGGGGGATAAATTTGGGAAAGTGTGACATTTTGCAACCCTACTTGAAGGCCTGATGTGGCCTTTAAACTATTAATTTCAGACCACTGTACAAAGCCAATGAAAATGATTTATTGTATTTTAACAGCAACAGTTCCAACCCAGACAAGTACAGTGCATTCGGAAAGTATTCAGACCCCTTGACTTTTTCCACATTTAGTTGTTACAGCTTTATTCTAAAATGGATGAAAACATATATTTTTTAATCCAATACACACAATACCCCATAAGGACAAAGTGAAAACAGGTTTTTAGAAATGTTTTCAAATTTATTAAAAATAAATAACAGAAACACCTTATTTACATAAGTATTCAGACCCTTTGCTATGAGACTCGAAATTGAGCTCAGGTGCATCCTGTTTCCATTGATCATCCTTGAGATGTTTCTACAACTTGATTGGAATCGACCTCTGGTTATTCAATTGATTGGACATTATTTGGAAAGGCACACACCAGTCTATATAAGGTCCCACAGTTGACAGTGCATGTCAGAGAAAAAAACCAAGCCATGAGGTCGAAGGAATTGTCCGTAGAGCTCCGAGACATGATTGTGTCGAGGCACAGATTTGGGGAAGGGCACAAAACAATTCTGTAGCATTGAAGGTCCCCAAGAACACAGTGGCGTCCATCATTCTTAAATGGAAGAAGTTGGAACCACCAAGACTATTCCTAGAGCTGGCCACCCAGCCAAACTGAGCAATCTGGGGAGAAGGGCCTTGGTCAGGGAGGTGACCAAGAACCCGATGGTCACTCTGAGAGAGCTCCAGAGTTCCTCTGTGGAAATGAGAGAACCTTCCAGAAGGACAATAATCTCTGCAGCACTCCACCAATCAGGCCTTTATGGTAGAGTGGCCAGATGGACGCTACCCCTCAGTAAAATAAACATGACTCTAAGAACATGAGAAACAAGATTCTCTGGTCTGATGAAACCAAGATTTAACTCTTTGGCCAGAATGCTAAGCGTCACGTCTGGAGGAAACCTGGCACCATCCCTACGGTGAAGATTGGTGGCAGCATCATGCTGTGGGGATATTTTTCAGCTGCATGGACTGGGAGACTAGTCAGGATCGAGGGAATGATGAACAGAGCAAAGTACAGAGAGATCCTTGATGAAAACCTGCTCCAGAGTGCTCAGGACCTCAGAATGGGGCGTAGGTTCACCTTCCAACACGAAGAACGACCCTAAGCACACAGCCAAGACAACACAGGAGTGGCTTCAGGACAAGTCTCTGAATGTCCTTGAGTGGCCCAGCCAGAGCCCGGACTTGAACCCGATCGACCTGAAAATACTGTAGCTGTGTAGCGACGCTCCCCATCCAACCTGACAGAGCTTGAGAGGATCTGCGGAGAAGAATGGGAGAAACTTCCCAAATACCAGTTTGCCAAGCTTGTAGCATCATACCCAAGAACACTCGAGGCTGTAATCGCTGCTAAAGGTGCTTCAACTAAGTACTGAGCAAAGGGTCTGAATACTTATGTAAATGTGATATTTCAGTTTTTTATGTTTAATACATTTGCAGAAATGTATAAAAAACTGTTTTTGCTTCGTCATTATGGGGTATTGTGTGTAGATTGATGAGGAAAAACAGATATTTAATCCATTTTAGAATAAGGCTGTAACGTTACAACTTAAAAACAGTCAAGTGGTTTGAAAACTTTCGGAATGCACTGTATGTAGTGGTTCAATTATAATTATAATATCCGCCTAGGAAGGCCATAGGACTGAAAATGAACGAATTCAACAACCATGTCTTTGTCACTAACAAATACAGTCATGGGTGGTAATTCTACAATTCAATCGAAAAGGCAAGGCACACTGGGAAATGATTGGAAGTGTGGCGTAGTGGGGGCATTACGTTTAAGTATACCTTACAAAAAAAAACGGTATTTGTTTTACTCATATGAAGGTAGCCAGAGAGCACTCAGCTATTTAAGTTTCTTAACTCATTTATTTGTAGGTAATCGGTATCCTCAAAATGTTTGAGTAGCCAGAACTTATCAGGTTTTACAGTGCACACACACTCTGCTGTTTACTTTAAAACCACAGATAATCGTCGCCTTCACATGTAGATGTCGTAAAAGATACATTTACAAGATAACTCCAGCTTCAATATTGTGACTTCAATGGTATTTGCTTCTTGCAGATTTCAGTTTGGCGGACACAAACTGAAATGTTGGCCATAATGTTATAGATATTGGTACATGACTAAAAATGCTTGAACTTCTGAGGACATGGATGTAATGCAGAGACTTAAATGTCCATCACACTGCACATCTCCCAAAGACGTTTGTAGGGCCTCCTAGGGTTTCATTAAGCGGTAGAGCAGTCAGTATACCACACCAAATATATGCATAACACATAAGTAACTCCCAACTAGTACATACAGATGTAGGATCTTAATATTATCATTATTGTCGCAGCAAAATAATCCTGCAGCAATAGGATTTGAACGTTAAGTCCATTCACACTTTTCCGCCGATGTCATGTTTCTTGATCGGTGGTTAGACTATTAGCTGGCGAACAGTATGCTAAACTGTAAGGGAAAACTGTGAATTATAGAGTAATATTTTGTATTATCAACAGTAAAATACTCTAAAACATTTTATCGCAGCTTACTGTAAATTAAGGTGCAATGTGGGGAAATAATGTGGGCAAGGAAAGAATTGCTGTATTTTGAATGGTACTGTAATTCCACCCCACAGAATACAGTACCTTACCGTATTTTTGGAGCGCCAAAAACCTTTTGACCACTAGTGGGTACATGGTATTGTTGTTTATGACTCTTTAACATATGTTGAGGAGTGCTTTGTAAGAGAAAATATTTGTTGAACCCGTTATTGAGAATGCTGTACCATTTAACTCCTATCTGGCTATAGTGCCCCGTCAATTTAAAATGTATAGGTGATAGATTAGAGTGGCAGCAAGTCTTAAAGCTTAAATGGTTGAGGCATTTTTCCATGTCCTTTTGGTCTGTTTTGCCCTGTAGTTACCGCCAGTTTGGAAGCCGTTGTTAAGGCCTCTAGAAGTGCAAGTATTTGTATTTATTATGGATCCCCACAATTTTAAAAACATTACAATACATTCATAGATTTCACAACACACTGTGTGCCCTCAAGCCCCTACTCAACCACTACCACATATCTACAATACAAAATCCATGTCTACGTGTGTGTATAGTGTGTATGTTATCGTGTGTGTGTATGCATGTGTCTGTGCATATGTTTGTGTTGCTTCACAGTCCCTGTTGTTCCATAAGGTGTATTTTTATCTGTTTTTTTTAAATCTAATTTTACTGCTTGCATCAGTTACTTGATGTGGAATAGAGTTCCATGTACTCATGGCTCTATGTAGTACTGTGGGCCACCCATATTCTGTTCTGGACTTGGGGACTGTGAAGAGACCTCTTGTGGCATGTCTTGTGGGGTATGCATGGGTGTCCGAGCTGTGCGCCAGTAGTTCAAATATACAGCTCGGTGCATTCAACATGTCAATATTATTATTATTATTATTTTTTTTACCTTTATTTAATACCTCTCATAAATATACAGTAAGTAGTGATGAAGTCAATCTCTCCTCCACTTTGAGCCAGTAGAGATTGACTAATGTTAACTCTCTGTGTACATCCAAGGACCAGCCGTGCTTCCCTGTTCTGAGCCAATTGCAATTTTCCTAAGTCCCTTTTTGTGGCACATGACCACACAACTGAACAGTAGTCCAGGTGTGACAAAACTAGAGCCTGTAGGACCTGCCTTGTTGATAATGCTGTTAAGAAGGTAGAGCTGCGATTTATTATGGACAGACTTCTCCCCATCCTAGCTACTGTTGAATCAATATGTTTTGACCATGGCAGTTTACAATCCAGGGTTACTGCAAGCAGTTTAGTCACCTCAATTTGCTCAATTTCCACATTATTTATTGCAAGATTTAGTTGAGGTTTAGTTTATTGAATGATTTGTCCCAAATACAATGCTTTTAGTTTTATAAATATTTAAGGCTAACTTATTCCTTGCCACCCACTCTGAAACTAACTGCAGCTCTTTGTTAAGTGTTGCAGTCATTTCAGTCACTGTAGTAGCTGACTTGTATAGTGTTGAGTCATCTGCATACATAGACACACTGGCTTTACTCAGAGCCAGTGGCATGTCATTAGTAAAGATTTTAAAAAGTAAGGGGTTAGACAGCTGCCCTGGGGAAATCCTGATTCTACCTGGAACACCCTCTGTGTTCTGTTAGACAGGTAAATCTTTATCCACAATATAGCAGGGGGTGTAATGCCATAACACATACTTTTTTCCAGCAGCAGACTATGATCGATAATGTCAAAAGCTGCACTGAAGTCTAACAAAACAGCCCCCACAATCTTTTTAGCATCAATTTCTCTCAGCCAATCATCAGTCATTTATGTAAGTGCTGTACTTGTTGAACGTCCTTCCCTATAAGCATGCTGAATTTTTTTTACTGTAAAATAGCATTGTATCTGGTCAAACACAATTTTTTCCAAAAGTTTACTAAGGGTGGGTAACAGGCTGATTGGTCAGCTATTTGAGCCAGTAAAGGTGGCTTTACTATTCTTAGGTGGCAAAATGACTTTTAAATGGCTTAAATTGAGAATATGGCAAAAAGGAGTGGCAACATCATCCGCTATTATCCACAGTAATTTTCCATCAAAGTTGTCAGACCCTGGTGGCTTGTCATTGTTGATACACAACAATACTTTTTTCACCTCTTCAACACTCACTTTTTGGAATTCAAAATTACAATGCTTTGGTCAGATATACATTACCAGTCAAAAGTTTGGACACACCTACTCATTCAAGGGTTTTCCTTTATTTTTTAAAATAGTTTACATTTTAAAATAATAGTGAAGACATCAAAACTATGAAATAACACATATGGAATCATGTAGTAACCCACAAAGTATTAACAAATGAAAATATATTTTAGATTTGAGATTCTTCAAGCAGCTGCACTTTGCCTTGATGACAGCTTTGCACACTCTTGGCATTCTCTCAACCAGCTGCACATGAAATGCTTTTCCAACAGTCTTGAAGGAGTTCCCACATATGCTGAGCACTTGTTGGCTGCTTTTCCTTCACTCTGCAGTCCGACTCATCTCAAACCATCTCAATTTGGTTGAGGTCGGGGGATTGTGGAGGCCAGGTCATCTGATGCAGCACTCCATCACTCTCCTTCTTGGTAAAATAGCCCTTACACAGCCTGGAGGTGTGTTGGGTCATTGTCCTGTTGAAAAACAAATTACATTCCCACTAAGCCCAAACCCGATGGGATGGCGTATCACTGCAGAATGCTGTGGTAGCCATGCTGGTTACGTGTAAATCACAGATAAATCACAGACAGTGTCAACAGCAAAGCACCCACACACCATAACACCTCCTCCTCCATGGTTTACGGTGGGAACTACACATGTGGAGATAATCCGTTCAACCACACCGCGTCTCACAAGGACACGTGTTTCTTGGCCCAAGCAGGTCTCTTCTTCTTATTGGTGTCCTTTAGTAGTGGTTTCTTTCCAGCAATTCGACCATGAAGGCCTGATTCACACAGTTCCCTCTGAACAGTTGATGTTGAGATGTGTCTGTGACTTGAACTCTGTGAAGCATTTATTTGGGCAGAAATTTCTGAGGCTGTTAACTCTAATGAACTTATCCTCTGCAGTAGAGGTAACTCAGGGTCTTCCATTCCCGTGGCGGTCCTCATGAGAGCCAGTTTAATCATAGCGCTTGATGGTTTTTGCGACTGCACTTGAAGAAACTTTCAAAGTTCTTGAAATGTTCTGTATTGACTGACCTTCATGTCTTATTGGAGCTGTACTTGCCATAATATGGACATGGTCTTTTACCAAATAGGGCTATCTTCTGTATATCCCCCTACCTTGACACAACACAACTGATTGGCTCAAACGCATTAAGAAGGAAATAAATTCCACAAATTAACTTTTAAGAAGGCACACCTGTTAATTGAAATGCATTCCAGGTGACTACCTCATGAAGCTGGTTGAGAGAATGCCAAGAGTGTGCAAAGCTGTCATCAAGGCAAAGGGTTGCTATTTGAAGAATCTCAAATATAACATATATTTTCATTTGTTTAACACTTTTTGGTTATACATGATTCCATATGTATTATATCATAGTTTTGATGTCTTCACTATTATTCTACAATGTAAAAAATAGTAAAAATGAAGAAAAGCCCTTGAATGAGTAGGTGTGTCCAAACTTTGACTGGTAGTGTACTTGGATGTCTAGTGTCAGGGTATGTTGCTGGCATGTCATGCCTAAATTTGCTAATCTTGCCAATGAAAACATTATTAAAGTAGTTGGCAATATCAGTTGGTTTTGTGATGAATGAGCCATTTGATTCAATAAATGATGGAGCTGAGTTTGCCTTTTTTCCCAAATTTGCAAGTGAACGAGTTAGGGTGATAAATAACTGAGATGACCAATGAGATAACTTAGGGTCTTCTGAGTAGGAGACTAAGCTGCCTCACTAGAAAGCACTAACTAGCTGACTGAAGCTTGATGTTTTTACAGTACCATAATATGAAATACAGAATTTTACTTGCCACCGAGCTGCCTGTAAGCCACTGTCAAATTCATGGTAACCACTTTACAGTGTATATGAAAAGTGCAATAGTGTTATCTGTGAATTTATGCAAATCCTGTGGCGCAGGAAAATTATCAGCGACAACTAAGTGATCAAATTCAGATCCTACACGCAAAACGACACCGGATTCAAAAATTTGAATCTTTCAATTTAAATTATTATATACAATTCTTGCTACCAATATAATGTTATTTATACGGGGGATACAATCTTCCCAGCTCTGCAGATTTTGCTGTGAAGAGACAGAATCATTAGATCATTTGTTTTGGTTCTGTCCATTTGTTGCTTGTTTTTGGACACAGGTCCAGGAATGGCTAAAGGATTGCAATATTTACCTGGAGGTAACCTTGCAGATAGCATTACTGGGTGATCTGAAAAGTCATAGTCAATCGATCAATAATATAATAATACTTTTAGCAAAAATGTTTATTTTTAATTCACAATCTGTAGAAGCAATGAGAATAGAAAGGTTCAGAACTTTTGTAAAACATCACAGTACGGTTGAAATATATATGGCAAATAGAAATCCTATATGGATGGTGTTAAGAGATAGATGGGAGGTATTGAATAGAGTTGAAGGATGGGACTAATAACAAATAACAACAAATAATAACAAGATAACTAATAATCTAAGCATACTGTGTCCATAATAAGTATATAGGTTGTATGTTGGGAGCTTTTGGGAAAGAGCACAGTTAGAAAGATATGGCATATAGAAGCAAACCGGATGGACATCATGAAAATGATCGGAGAGGTTGAGAGTAGAAGTTCAGGAGCAAAACAAAAAAGAAACAAATAAAATAGAATTATTGTAAAATTGACTGTGTCCATAAGGTGTAGATAGTAAGTATAGGCTGGAAGTAGAGGCCTGGGCATTGTTGTTCACTAATTTACTCCAAGTAGGGAAAGGATGGCGGGGTTGAAAAGTAATAAAGGGGAGTATATATATAAAAAAAAAAACATGGGGGATTGGAAGTGATGCAGACAATTACATTGATAGAAGTTACAATCTATCTGCAATATTAAGCTGATCTACCCCCCGCAAAAAATATAAATAATAATAATAAAAATAAAAAATCCTACATCTGTACTCAGACACACATATCCTTCACTGCAGACAACATACAGTTCCCTAAGAAAGACACAAACAACCACACGCTCAACTGTCACACACAACCATCCTCTTAAGGAAATGGCAAAACACACACACTGACACAGACACACACCAATCCACACAATCAACCATCCTCTTACACAACAATATCTCCTCTCCTCTCCCCTCCCCACATCCCTCCACCTTCCAGCATAGTACATTATATGTGACTCGTTTCAGGAAACTAGGCGTATGTCGCGCATCACTACTTCACAGGAGAGCCATTTGAATGTAAAAGTTTTTTTTTTTTTATCAAAATGCGTTATTTGGCAGAAATGCCTTCTGGAACATGTGAACTTTCATGTGCCTTAATAACAAACTTGTATCCCATCTGTAAATACAAATAAAATTGTTAAATTACGAACCTAGTTGGTTTAGTCACAGAAAAAGACAGCAACCTTCCCGCTAGCCATGATTGGCTGAGATAATGAGAGGGCTGGACATGTCGAGAGATGAGTTCAGATTGGTCTGCAATGTAGCACGCTTCTGTCTATTTGAGCTGGTCAGTATGTGTAGGTAATCCTGTCTAATGCAGCTTATTATATATATATATATATATATATATATATATATATATATATATATATATATATATATATATATAGATATATATATATAGATATATATATATAGATATATACATATATATATCGCATAGTAGACCTGCATAAGTGTTGCTCTCCACTTTCTTGAGGACCGAGTTTTGAAATCAGTGGAATTAGAGTATGATAGCTAAGGAGATGAGAAAACACCTGTCTCCGGATTACATCTTAAAACAAAGAGCAACCTTGGCATCCGTGAGTGAGGGAGAAGCGTCCATCTATGTATACAGGTAAGATAATCTAGCTTGCTACATTTTCAGATATTACACGTTTCTAATTTTGTCAGAAAGTCATTTTCATTTCAAATTAAAGTGTACTGTTAGCTAGTTTGCTAACGTTAGCTGGCTGGCTCGCTAGCTAACGTATGTATATGATCTGTGTAGTAATATTATTCGTATCTCAGAGCCATTTGCTTTGCTAATTATAGCCTAATATTAGCTAGCTAACATTGAACCTGGTTGATTAGCTACCTGCAGATTCAAGCAGGGTAGTAACGTCATGAGTTGGGATTATGGTTAATTGATTAGCTAGCTTGCTACATGTCTTATCAAAAGACTCCACTATGCAAGTATCCATTTCAATAGGGCGAGTAAAATGGTCAGAGTGAGCTGTTCTCTCATTTGTGTCTGGAAGTTACTAGCAAGCTAGCCAACGTTAGCCAATTAGCTTGGGTGCTTGACTGCTGTTGTTAGGTCAGCTAGCTAACGTTACGTGTATGATCTGTGTAGTAATATTGTTCATATCTCAGAGCCAATTGCTTTGCTAGTTATAGCCTAATCTTAGCTAGGTAACATTGAACCTGGTTGGTTAGCTACCTGCAGATTCATGCAGGGTAGTAACGTCATGAGTTGGGATTATGGTTCATTGTTTAACGAGCTAGCTAGCTAGCTACATGTCTTAACAATAGACTCCACTATGCAAGTAACCATTTCAATAGAATGTTAATGATGTCACTGCGACAACTGTTGATAGACGTAGCTGGTAAATTCGTTCTGGCTATTTAGTCCGATTTCAGAGCACTCTCGTCTGTATGCCAGAGCGCAGAAAAACTGACGAATTTACAAATGCTCAACACCCGTTGAATATGGCCGGTGTCAGTAAACGTTGGATAAAAAGTGTAGATTGTTTCCAGCAGCACAGTTACAGTCACCAACACTCTGGATAACATAAAAACAGCCTAACCAGCTCTGCTAGGGCGAGTAAAATGGTCAGAGTGAGCTGTTCTCTCATTTGTGTCTGGAAGTAGCTAGCAAGCTAGCCAATGTTAGCCAGTTAGCTTGGGTGCTTGACTGCTTGACTGACAAACCTTAAAGATATGGGTGGGTGTACCAAAACATTCAAACGCCATTTTCTCAAAAGTGAGGTTACAAGTTTATCAACTTTCAAAGCAGAATTACTTTCCTATTGTTCCTCAACTGTAGTGTGTGATATACCATTTTCTAGCTCTCAGTCTCTACTTTTATCCAATGTAAAAAACACAATTTCAGATTTTGCTACATAAGACCGAATCGAGCCGGTCGGTCAAATATGGGCTCTGAGAAAAGAAAGGGGGGATTTCTGCATTGATAGAGCAGAAGATTTGTTATGTAGGGCCAATGCTCCACCATATTCCATAATAAGAAGGAATTGAATTAGAGAAGGTAAAAAGCAGACAAGAGTACACCCTGCATACACCAGCCATGAGGGGAATCTTTTGTCGGGTTATGAATAGAATAGAAGAGCGCAAGGCCAACTAGCATCCTGTAGTTCTTGTGTAAGTGTGTGTGTGTGTGTGTGTGTGTGTTCGTGTGTGTGTGTGTGGTTGAGAAAGGTTTATTGCTTATTGACAACCTAACATACAAACACAATCTGCGCATGTTTTTATGTTCTTCATCCCTTTCTTCAATTTGAATTGAATTCATCCTTCACTGAAAAATAATGGAAAAGTGTCAACTACAGACTACAAATGATCTATTCAAGAAATCCATTCCACTGGCTATATTATTCTAATGTTAATCTCTCTTACAAGAATACACAAAATATGCACAATAGGTTTGATTTAATCGTATAATTTGTACGACATTACATTTACATAGTATTATATGCCTTGTATGGAAGTTAATCTATTGAAGACCTCATATAAGCATTGCAAAGACAAATCTAAACATATATGATTCTAGATTTATGAATCTATATCAGTTTTCATGCACTGTAATACATATTTAATATCACATACTCCCATTTCGGTTCTACAACTCACGAAACTGGAAAATGATTTGAATGCTAAAATGTTTCTTTATAATGATACGAACATAACCACTGAAGCACATCACTCAAACATTTAAATCAAATTAATAGTGTGTCAGGGCCCTGGCTGTCCCTTCCATATAAATAAATAACGCATTATAGAAATGATGATTCAATTCCTCATGCAAGGATTATATATACACGAGTCATCCGAACACACAGCTGATAATATTTCTCATTATGACTCTCAGAGGCTAGGCCCCAAATGACACCCTATTCCCAACATAGGGCTCTGGTCAAAAGTAGCGCACTATGGGCCCTGGTTTGAAAGTAGTGCACTATAAAGGGAATAGGGTGCAATTTGGAACTCAACCTCAGAAGGGACCGTAATGATAACGACTTGTCACAGAGGTTTAAACCAAGCCAACTTTGTGGCTTTGTGTATTCCCGCGTTTCTCAAAAAGCCCATCCACGGACCAAAATGTACACTCATTGTAGCGAAACAAAAATGGACGGATGGCTCGGTAGACTACTGCCCATTGCCAATTCATCGAATACATTTCATCATGCTATTAATATAAACTACAAGTCAAGTTTGGACACACCTACTCATTCAAGGGTTTTCTTTATTTTTACTATTTTTTACATTGTAGAATAATAGTGAAGACATCAAAACTATGAAATAACACATATGGAATCATGTAGTAACCAAAAAAGTGTTAAACAAATCAAAATATATTTTATATTTGAGATTCTTTAAATAGCCACCCATTGCCTTGATGACAGCTTTGCACACTGTTGGCATTCTCTCAACCAGCTTCATGAGGTAGTCACCTGGAATGCATTTCAATTAACAGGTGTGCCTTCTTAAAAGTTAATTTGTGGAATTTCATTCCTTCTTAATGTGTTTGACCCAACCAGTTGTGTTGTGACAAGGTAGGGTGGTATACAGAAGATAGCCCTATTTGGTAAAAGACCAAGTCCATATTATGGCAAGAACAGCTCAAATATGCAAAGAGAAACTACAGTCCATCATTACTTTAAGACATGAAGGTCAGTCAATACGGAACATTTCAAGAACTTTGAAAGTTTCTTCAAGTGCAGTCGCAAAAACCATCAAGCGCTATGATGAAACTGGCTCTCATGAGGACCGCCACAGGAATGGAAGACCCAGAGTTACCTCTGCTGCAGAGGACACGTTCATTCGGGTTACCAGCCTCAGAAATTGCAGCCCAAATAAATGCTTCACAGAGTTCAAGTCACAAAATCATCTCGACATCAACTGTTCAGATGGGACTGTGTGAATCAGACCTTCATGGTCAAATTGCTGGAAAGAAACCACTACTAAATGACACCAATAATAAGAAGAGACCTGTTTGGGCCAAGAATCACGAGCAATGGACATTAGCCGGTGGAAATTTGTCCTTTGGTCTGGAGTACAAATGTGAGATTTTTGGATCCAACCGCCGTGTCTTTGTGAGACGCGGTGTGGGTGAACGGATGATGTCTTCATGTGTGGTTCCCACCATAAAGCATGGAGGAGGAGGTGTTATGGTGTGGGGGTGCTTTGCTGGTGACATTGTCTGTGACTTATTTAGAATTCAAGGCACACTTAACCAGCATGGCTACCACAGCATTCTGCAGTGATACTTCATCCCATCTGGTTTGACCTTTTTACCAAGAAGGAGAGTGATGGAGTGCTGCATCAGATGACCTGGCCTCCACAATCCCCCGACCTAAATCCCATTGAGATGGTTTGGGATGATTCAGACCGCAGAGTGAAGGAAAAGCAGCCAACAAGTGCTCAGCATATGTGGGAACTCCTTCAAGACTGTTGGAAAAGCATTCCAGGTGAAGCTGGTTGAGAGAATGCCAAGAGTGTGCAAAGCTGTCATCAAGGCAAAGTGTGGCTGTTTGAAGAATCTCAAATACAATTTTGATTTTGATATGTTTACCTCTTTTTGCTTACTACATGATTCCATATGTGTTATTTCATAGTTTTGATGTCTTCACTATTATTCTACAATGTAGAAAATAGTAAAAATAAAGAAAAACCCTTGAATGAGTAGGTGTGTCCAAACGTTTGACTGGTACTGTACATGGAAAAATACATGGAAAAAATATATATACTAGAGTTCCTGATCTCTCTTAAATCTCTCAGATATAGGACAGACACTTCTGAAGAAACTTCATTTAGATTTTTTGGGGACTCTCAGTTGTTCCAAATAGTGAATCGGTTATTCAATGCGTTTGTATGGACTAATAGCAAATTCATTTTTTCATCAAATAATAATAATAATACTTTTTTGATACTTCAAGGGGTTTTAAAATTCAAAATCAAATAGCTAAATGGTCCTTCGTATGACTTTCTTAAAACAATTCCATACAGCTTAGCCAGCTAGCCAACTTGTGCTGTAGCTGGGCTGCTTGGATGAGACGTGAACCCGGGGCTGTATCGCATTAGTGGAAACCAAGACTGTTCTCAGGGCAGGTTTGCCAGTATTGACTAGCAGAAGTGACCTTTCTAACGTGGCAGATTAGGATAATTAGGTTAGGGTTAGCAAAAATGCTTAAATTGTTCCCAAACTGACTCACACATATCTAGCTACAACCAGGCCTGCCCTGAGTCTTGGTTCCCAGTAATACGATTCTGCGACCCGAGAGCCTGGCAATCTAGCTAGCTAGTAACTAACATTAACCTTTTCACGCGTAAGTTCCAAATATCTCTAACGGTCGCCCCAGCGTGAGTTGTTTTATGCACGTGATGTCAGGATGCACTCACTGTTCCAAAATGTAACTGTTAAGCAACAGGACAGTTAACACACGCTGCCTGCTAATTATCTATAGGCTATGTTTCAACTTGTCAATTTCAAATTATTTTCTAACAAGTTTTATTTTCGAACAACAGTTTGAATTGAGGTGTGTTCCGCCTCTTCATGAATTCACATAGAAGTAGCCCATTTCACAGTTGCGGACAATTTATGTTTGAGACTTTACTGAGCCGGACAAACTTCTCTCTTTGACGAGAGCCCAAGCACTTCCCCAGTGTTTCCGCAGATCAAGTATGCAGACATTTGCGCATTCTTGCACACAATGGCACATTTTCTGGCTGGTGCTCGCATTGCCTTCATTATTGTTTTCCTTACAAATAACAACTTTTGACATGTGTGCATTCCTATCAAAGTAATTGCCTTATTTTCTGTATATCGTGTTGTCATTTCTACTGTAGCATACAGTATGTATGTATGGAGCATAATTTATTTACAGTTTTATTCACATTTTCAAGTACTGGTGACAAATCATTCATTTAGATTATTGCATAGATTGTAATGGACACATATGATGTGTGTAAAATACTTTTTTGAAGGTTGTACTGATTATGATGAGCTAATGCTAAGCTATTTACCAGCTATGTGTGGCGCCATGTTTGTTGACATTATACAATACATTCTGGGTGTCACGTGAATGTCTGTCAGACCAAAGATGTTATAATGAGGTGAAGGAATGGTTCACTCAACTTTCGTAAACGTCCGGAATTGAATGAAGGGAAATGAATTATCATAGACGACGCACCCCCTTCAACATACATACTGCAAACAGACCAAAGTAATCTTGTCTCCTCTTCTTATCTTTGGTTGATGCGAGAAAAAAAACATGGTGGCGCGCACAAACTACCCGTCGTCAGATTACTTTCGGGTTTTACAAAGTGTTTTACTCAATTATTTAGATCAATGGTGATCTGACCCGTGATGTGATGAATTGTAAATAGTAATTGCTATTAGCTCATTCATATTGTGGTTTCTGTCAGCTGAGAGTTAGCTAAATATGACCGCTTGTGTTTCGTCAATCTTTCCTCAGTTAGCTCTAGGACTAATGTACAATACATTTTATGGTTTGGATGATTTGTTATGTCTGAACATTGCATCCAAAAATAAACTAGTCACATTCAGGACATCAATTTGTAAGGAATGTGTTTGTGCAAAATGTTTCTGTGAAAAAAAGTGTGGCCAGCTCAAACGCTGACTGTTGCGTCAATCAAAACTGGACGTTCTAAATAAGTGTTCTAATCACACCGGTTTGAGCGTACGCTATAGAATGATCACACCCATTTGTTGGTACGTGTCAAAGGGTTAAAACGTCAACTAACGAAACAGATAAAATTTCAATAAAGGCTATCTGGCTTGAATACAATTTTGAATATGGATTACCCTCATGTAGCTTATCAACCAGCTAGTTATTAGAATCAGGTGCAATAGATTAGGGTTGGAGAAAACCTACAATACGGTAACTCTCCAGGAGAGATGTTGCTGAGATCAGAAATATATTGAACGTCAATGTTGTTGGGATATAACTTTAGCTAGCTAGCTCACAACTTGTGTAGCTAGCCATCTAGCTACTGTTGCTAAGATACGAGACAGTGGCTAGGTTTTAGTTTTGCGTCACAGCTCGGTGCCTAGAACAGATAGATCTCCAATGAGGACATGCTTCATTTTTGACTTTGAATAAGACTGTATGATCTGTAATCCTAATTCTGTCCATCTTTTTCTGTTTCTCCTTCAACAAAAATGAAATATTAGCCTGTTAGCCCCCCATGTAATTAGTTAGCTTTCCTTCATTGTTTGCTGTAAAATATTGCAGAGAAATATTGTTAATAATTAAATCAACAACACCTTTTTCGAATATTAAAACAGAAGGAAGTGGTCATAATTTATTGTTCTCTGTGATTTGAATGTCACTGTTGACAACTTTGTGGAGTTTCTTAGAGGTCATTTCAAAAAGTTCCTATTGGATAATGCTAATATTTCAAACCCCCTTTTTGCAAGAAAACCAGCAACCCGGTCATTGGTGCTATCTGGCTACCATTTAGGAAATGTTGTTCAGGAATATGGAATATTGACGGAGAAAAGAGGAGGAGAAAAACTCACTATCGTCGCGTCTATAATATATCTATGGCAACATGGGAGGAATATAGCCTAGTATGGAAACTGGCTTAACATGATAATGGAATTTTACACTGAGACACACATACAGCTAAACAGACTTCGATCATGCAGGGACTGTGGATGGTTAACACAGTAGATTTTTATATGCCTGAGATGAAATCGAGGCTGGAGGGGGAGGAGGTTGGTTGGTGGTGGGGGCAAGATTGCGGGTTGGAGATTGCAGGATCAGGGTATCTATTAAAGCCACTCTGATGTTGACTGTCAAATAGCATACTGCACAACAAGCGGGGCCCGGTGCGCCAAGACAACTGTTGATAAGATCAACCGCTTTGACAAGCCAAAATTAACCCTTGTGTGGTGTTTGGGTCTGTGGGACCCATTTTCAATGTTTACTAAAAGAAAAATGATACAATGAATTATTTTTTCAACCTGAGACTTATTGGCCTTGGCTCATTTTCTGTGAAGAACATGTAAAATAACACATTTTCATTGAGTGCACACTGTGCACCCCCCTACACATTTATATTACATTTGTGGTGTTCGGGTCCACTGGACCCAAGGGTAATAAAAGTGTGGAAAAATGTGTGTGTAGGTGAAAACAAGTAAAAATGAAACAAAAAGGTTTACTGTGTGCCTTCACTCTGTCTTCCTCCTCCCTAGGCCTGCTGTTTCAACATAGCACCAAAAACCTGCCTGTCTCCCTGCCTGTCTGCCTGTCTCCCGCTTTTCTCACACTCTTTACCCTTTGTAGTGTGTGAAACCTCACAATGTCTTGCGGGAACCTGCACAATGTTATTACAATACATTATTTCAATACATTGTAAAGAAATTCAGTATTTTCCCACACTCTACCCCAGCCAGGCGCAAATTGGGAGAGGGACACAACAAATAAATAGCTTTGCATGTGTGGCTCTTTATCACAATGAATCAGTATGGCAAAAATAATCTCTGCTCAGAGAGAGAAGCTAGTGTAGAAGGAGCCTTCCACTTTGGAAGATGAAGAATTTTCAGAATATGAGGATCATGTTTCTGGACCGCCTTCCCCTGTTTTACAACCCTGGGCCCAACGTTACTGTTGATTAGCAGCTTATGCCATTTAGGGGCCACTGCCCCTTCAGGCAGTACATACCGTTTAAAGCCGCAAAATATGGAATCAAGATCTGGGCTGCCTGTGATGCTGCTTCATCATATGCGGGGAACTTGCAAGTGTATACGGGGAAGCCAGATGGAGGAGCCCCTGAGAGGGATGCGGGTTGTCCTGGACGTGACACAGGGACTCCGTGGCCACAACATCACATGCGAAAACTTCTTTACTTAGCGCAAGCTGGGACAGGAGCTTCTCAAGAGGAAGCTGATGATGGTAGGAACAGTACGAAAAAACAAGCCAGAGCTCCCACCTCAGCTGTTGAATACACGGAACAGGCCTATCAATTCCTCTAAGTTTGTGTTCACGGCCGACACGTCCCTAGTGTCCAACATGCCAAAGAAAGGCAAAAATGTGGTACTCATGAGTACGCTGCATAGGGATGGGAGAATCTGTGGCCAGGAACATCAAAAACCAGAAATCATAATAGATTACAATGCCACAAAAGGAGGGCTGGACAATTTAGACAATTGCTTATAATTGATATAAGTCAACATCTAAGTATTTAGTATTTTTACGTAAATTGTTATGACTGTATTGTTTTAAAAACCAAATAATGTTGTGGGTCCATCAGACCTGCGAACATTGGGTGAATAACAAAAACATGAACACCACACAAGGGTTAAATAAGACACATTTTAATGTTATCTCTCGTGGGGGCTGGGAACCTGTTGCGCCCCTCCTTCAACTGGGGTGTGTGATTGGGGAGGGGTTGTTTGGGTTTGCTCTGTGGGGTCAAAGGGGAACCAATAGAAAATGCAAATCTGACATGCTCAACTCAACGTTCTGCAAAAAAATAAATCTTCCATTCAAAGTTTCATTCAGGTGAAAGGTGGGTACAACTGTTATGACTGTTTGTTGTGGTCGTGACATCGAGCAGCGTCTAAAATCACATCTCTCAATAGACTGCGGACATTTATTTCCCAGAAGTCATGAAAATGACACAGTTTGTTGACCACTATGAATGTTCACTCAAGGCTAAGCATTAGCAATGTTGTTCACAGCTAAGTCACAAAAGCGATTGGGCATTCCCGCCTTTCTATGCTAAGCAAATTAGTCCGCTATTTCATTGTTAATTTTTTCCACAGAGGATGAAAGGGAAGCGAAACAAACAAACAAACAGACCGAGGAGAGAGAAAAAAGGATCGACTCACACTACTAGCGAGTCAACGAGGGACTTGTGTTGGGGTAGCAATTTCACATGCCCTAGAAACACTAACAGAAACAGAAGCGCAGCAGGCGATGAGACAGGCAGGAACATACAGTCCATGCTCCTCTCCATCAGCTCTCTTGAACCGCATTTCAAATTCAGGCCGGGTGAGGCAGCCAGAGTGGCTCAAAATAAAAGAGTTTAGAGAGAGAGAGAGAGAGAGAGAGAGAGAGAGAGAGAGAGAGAGAGAGAGAGAGAGAGAGAGAGAGAGAGAGAGAGAGAGAGAGAGAGAGAGAGAGAGAGAGAGAGAGAGAGAGAGAGAGAGAGAGAGAGAGAGAGAGAGATATTTGCAGGCTCTCAAAGCCCCCATGTCACAACTCACAAAACCCTTTCAAAACCCAAACCCTTTTTAAGCCTTGTTCACACTGGCAGTTTGAAGTGACTCAAATCCTATTTTCTTTGCATATCTGATTAAAATCTGATATTTTTCCTGCAGTCAGAATAGCCAAAAAGCACATCGAATCAGATATTTCAAGCCACATTTCAAACCACCTTCTTACAAATCTGAATCCTGGCCATGTGACTTTTGTCTGAACGGTCAAATCTGATTTATTTTTCCTCAAGTGGTTTTTATACTGTTATTTGGCATATCTTGCTAGCTACTCTGTTGACAGTTTGACAAGAACATGTGGTAGCTAACTAGCTTGTTAATTGTTTACAAACAAATGAGGGAATGTGCAAGCAAGCTAAACAGCTACCTAGCTAGCTAGTTGACTGCTGTGGCTAGCCAAAAATGACACATTTTGTAAGTTGGATCATCTTCTCCTTTGAAGCTTTAAACGTTTTCTTACCATATGATTTCGAACATTCAAAGCAACTGGGAGACTTCCATGGCAAGCATTGTTGTCACCTTAATTTGCTACACAACAATGTCTGAGTGAGACAAAGCACCAGCACCACCACCAATCAGCCTGCGCCACTTCACAAACACCCGCCATTACCATGACAACTAGCGTAGCCATGTCAGCAAATGACTACAGTCTCAACACACACAAATCCAATTTGGTCACTCGTAACTTGCTGGTTGGACAGTCAGTATTCCAAAATGGAAGGCCTGCAGTGTGAACAAGGCTTTACGACTCCATCTCATGCTCAGGGAACCACATGGTTTCACTGTGATACCCTTCTCACACTACTGACTGAGCGGAGTCAAATTCAGCTATATTAGGCTGGCCTGGTTACTCATCCACCATTGTTGCTGAAGCTATGCTGGAAAGTCATTGTCCTTTGCAGCACAGTTCCAGCAACTGAGTGGATGCGGATAGAAGAAATAGAGAGAAAATGCATGAAACAAAAATATCTGTGCCAGAACAGCATGGTTCAGGTCGGCACGACACAGTCCATCCCTACTCTTAGGCCTAAAAAACACAGGCAAAAAATGTAAACAGCTCTGACTGTCAATATGCCAAGATAATTGGTCAAATTGAGCGACGTTGACGTAAATGAATAGTAGATGTGTTTAAGGAATCAATTAGAAGATGAGGCCGATAAGAGTGACAAAACAGAACTGACAGTAATGAACTGTCATCCCACGTGGACGGTGTGTGTGCGTTTGTGTGAGTGTCTGTCAACCCAGAGAAAGAGAGGTTAAGATAGGCAGTGTGTCTGTATGTCACCCAAGACGCGTAAAGATAGGAGATGTGTTGTGTGTCTTTTTGCGTGTGTGTATGCGTTGTCGTGCACGTGTGTGTGTCGTTACTTAAGTTAATATATTAGTCGGGTCCTTGTGTGTCGGTGCTCGCCAGGCCAGCTGCTGAATGTTAAGGAAGTGGGAGCTGACAGGATGCTAGCGGTGGCGGTGTGGTGGCTGTCGTCGTCGTCGTGCTGCTGCTGCGTGTATCTTGTGTCTGCAGCGTTGGGCTAATCTGGGCATCTTTATAGTGGCAGGGCTAATCACATTAGACCTGTAATTGGTTTGCAATGTGACGTGCATCTGGGCCCATGTGCTAAGTGCCAGCTATATAGTGCTCTGGGAAGTTAGGATGGGCTCAAATCAGGCTGTTCAATCAGGTCAAGGTCTATTTTTCAGATTTGTTTCAGCTGGGTTTTACAAGGTTAATGAATTGGTAAGAATGGATACTTTCTGGTACTTTCCCTCAAGTAATTCAACCAAAATGGTAACTACCTGGTATACAAATCATGTTTCAATGAATCCCAAAGACACTTACATGTAATTAACATGTAATCATGTCATGTTAATAGCTCCTACACAGCAGACTATAAAATAAACTGTAAACCCTCTATAGGTTTTATGGCCATGGATCGTATACATACTGTATATCCCCCCCCCCCCCCCCCCCCACACACACACACACACAATTATGCAAACGAGGACACATCCCAGTAGTTCTAATCACATATTAATGCCCACAATTGATATTAAATTCTTCACAGATCTCCCATGTCCATTTATCTAAATATAATAATTAGAAAATGGCTATAGCTAGTAGAATTAGCCAACCATTGAATCCTCTGTTGCCAGGTTTCCGGGAGTAGTCCAAATTGTTCTAGCACAACAGTCCACATACTAAACTAAAACAATATTTGTCTTGATGGACTCCAAGCCAGAGCCATCAAAAGTAAAATAGCTGTTTTACTTCTGAAGAGGAGGTCAATCTACATGCTGAATTTATAATTGGCAAACTGTGGGCTTTTGGCAGTGGTACAGGAAGTGTAGTTTGTTCCCATTTGTATGCTTATAATCTCCACCCGGCATAGCCAGAAGAGGACTGGCCACCCCACAGAGCCTGGTTCTTCTCTAGGTTTCTTCCTAGGTTCCTGCTTTTCTAGGGAGTTTTTCCTAGCCAACGTGCTTCTACATCTGCATTGATTGTGGTTTGGGGTTTTAGGCTGGGTTTCTGTATAAGCACTTTGTGACAGCATTTACATAAGTATTCACACCCCTGAGTCAATACTTTGTAGAAGCACTTTTTGAGTTGTCTTATGTATGTCTATCAGCTTTGCTTATCTAGATTTGGGGATTTTCTCCCATTCTTCCTTGCAGATTATCTCAAGCTCTGATAAATTAAATGGGAAGCGGCGGTGAACAGCAATCTTCATGTCAAGTCTGGGCTTTGGCTTGGCCACTCAAGGACTTTCACATTCTTGTTTGGTAGCTATTCCAGCATTGCTTTTGCTGTTTGGAGTCATTGTCCTGTTGGAACGTAAATCTTCGCCCCAGTCTAAGGTCATTTGCACTCTGAAACATGTTCTAATCAAGGATTTCCCTCTATTTGACTCCATTCATTGTTCCCTCTATCCTTACCAGTCTCCCAGTCCCTGCCACTGAAAAGCATCCCCATAGCATGATCATGCCACCACCATGCATCACGGTAGGGATGTTAGACATGTTTTCTCCAGACAAAGTGCTTTGCATTCAGGCCAAAGAGTTCAATGTTGGTCTCACATAATCTTTTGCCTTATGATCTCAGAGTCTTTCACGTGCCTTTTTGCAAACTCCAGGTGTGCTATCATGTGCCTTCATCTCAGGAGTGGCTTCCGTATTCCCACTCTCCCATAAAGCCCAGATTGGTAGAGACTGTTGTCCTTCTGGCAGGTTCTCCCATCTCTGCCAAGGAACTGTATTTCTGACAAAGTGGTCATTGGGTTCTTGGTCACCTCCCTGACCAAGGTCTTTCTTGCCCGGTTGCTCAGTTTGGTCGGACAGCCAGCTCTAGGCAGAGTCAGGGTAGTTCCCAATGATGGAGACCACTGTGTTTTTGGAAACTTTCTCACACTCTATAAATTGTTTTATACCCACCCCCAGATATATGCCACATCACAAATCTAATTGCATTGGCCACAGGTGGACTCCAATCAAGTTGTAGTGACATCTCAAGGATGATCAAAATAAATTGGATGCTCCTGAGCCCAATGTATCATTGTCATAGCAAATGGGTGTGAATACTTATATAAATGAGATATTTCTGTAGATTTTCAAAAACGTCTAAACATATGTTTTCACTTTGTCATTATAGGGTATTTTGTGTAGATTGGTGAGAAAATGTTTTATTTAATCAATTTTTTATTCAGGCTGTAACAACAAAATGTGGAATAAGTCAAGGGGTATGAATATTTCTGAAGGCACTGTAGATGCTTTGTTGCATAAAGGATGTATGAAATTATTACAGTTATTTGCACTCTGGTGAAGTCCTGTACAGTGGTGCATGCTGCAGATTACTCAACGGCCTAATGGCTGCAGTTACCTGAGTGTATCCTTGGTGGAAGAGAACTCCATCATTCGCTCCTTCTCTCCACTCTCTAACTCTTAGTTACCCTTTTCTCTATCTATCTCCCTCCCTCCCTCTCTTTCCTTCTCAGTCATTCTGTCATTATTTTTCTTTGCCTCTATCCCTCTCATTATCCATTATCTCTGTCTCCCCTCTGTTTATTATTTCTCTCTCTCCTCTTGCCACTGTCACTCTTTATCCCCGCCTCTGTTCAAGTCTGCGTCTCTGCTTTCCTGTCATCCCCCCCCTTTAAAGGGGAACTGAACCCACTGATTTGGCCTTGTTTTTTGGCTTGCTCCTCAAGAAATGCTGGCGGCCATGACAGAAGCCAAATGTGAGTTTGCTTGGGGGTGTTGTTTGATGTAGGGTTCTCTTGGGTGTGTCCTTGCCACCACCAAGACACACCCATCTGTCAGAACCTGGCCCGCACCTGTTTCCCCCTACTCAATCACAACAAAAAAAACTCATGCAGGTTGAATTTGATAACTACAGGCAGATGGATGGTGAGATGAAGCTTTGAATAGGTCAGTAGCCTACAGAGTAGTTTGAGTAGAATGCAGTTGAATTTATGTAGATATTCTAAACTAAGGGCCATGTAGAATAAACAACCATTTCCATAATACCATAGAAGCAGTGTTCTGATAATATAACAATATGCACCTTTCATCTTTCATTGTCATTCCCAGCCGATACAGATACTGTGCCTATCAGCATTTTGTCTGGTGGTAGTGGGGCAGGAGTTCCCTGATCCTGGTGCAAAATACACAGGGTTTCTCCCTTACCCATATTGACTGATACCATTCAATTATTTAAAAAAAGATAATACAAGTAACAGTTGTGTCTAGTAAATTTTTTATGCCGATTGCCTGGTCTCTTTCCATTCAGAGATATCAGTATGAAGCCCGTCTGTCAGTCTGGACTTCATCACATCATCTTGCAAGTCTCCATGTGCTGGCTCCTTACATGTTTCTGTGAACATATACACACACAGTCACTGTTCTATTACCAATGGCAGTTAGGATAGGTAATATCTGACACACAAACAGGTACTGTGTTGAAGTTTGAACAGGTCAGACAAAACCTGACCTGTTCAAACTTCATTTCTACATTCCATCTGTAGAAATAGGCAGAGTTGAGGCAGAGTTCATCAGTGACACATAGAAGGAAAAGGGCGTTGCTATTACTAGACATTTGTGCTGTACTGTATTATTAGTAATCATCTCATTGTGGATGTGTTGAGTGGATATGTTGAGTGCCAGGTCTCTTCATCTCATGCATCTGTGGACACATACACATAGTCACTGTTCTATTACCAATGGCAGTTAGGGATAGGTGATATCTGACACAAAAACATATACAGTGGGGAAAAAAAATATTTAGTCAGCCACCAATTGTGCAAGTTCTCCCACTTAAAAAGATGAGAGAGGCCTGTAATTTTCATCATAGGTACACGTCAACTATGACAGACAAATTGAGATTTTTTTTTCTCCAGAAAATCACATTGTAGGATTTTTAATGAATTTATTTGCAAATTATGGTGGAAAATTTATTTGGTCACCTACAAACAAGCAAGATTTCTGGCTCTCACAGACCTGTAACTTCTTCTTTAAGAGGCTCCTCTGTCCTCCACTTGTTACCTGTATTAATGGCACCTGTTTGAACTTGTTATCAGTATAAAAGACACCTGTCCACAACCTCAAACAGTCACACTCCAAACTCCACTATGGCCAAGACCAAAGAGCTGTCAAAGGACACCAGAAACAAAATTGTAGACCTGCACCAGGCTGGGAAGACTGAATTTGCAATAGGTAAGCAGCTTGGTTTGAAGAAATCAACTGTGGGAGCAATTATTAGGAAATGGAAGACATACAAGACCACTGATAATCTCCCTCGATCTGGGGCTCCACGCAAGATCTCACCCCGTGGGGTCAAAATGATCACAAGAACGGTGAGCAAAAATCCCAGAACCACACAGGGGGACCTAGTGAATGACCTGCAGAGAGCTGGGACCAAAGTAACAAAGCCTACCATCAGTAACACACTACGCCGCCATGGACTCAAATCCTGCAGTGAAAGACGTGTCCCCCTGCTTAAGCCAGTACATGTCCAGGCCCGTCTGAAGTTTGCTAGAGTGCAATTGGATGATCCAGAAGAGGTATGAGAGAATGTCATATGGTCAGATGAAACCAAAATATAACTTTTTGGTAAAAACTCAACTCGTCGTGTTTGGAGGACAAAGAATGCTGAGTTGCATCCAAAGAACACCATACCTACTGTGAAGCATGGGGGTGGAAACATCATGCTTTGGGGCTGTTTTTCTGCAAAGGGACCAGGACGACTGATCCGTGTAAAGGAAAGAATGAATGGGGCCATGTATCGTGAGATTTTGAGTGAAAACCTCCTTCCATCAGCAAGGGCATTGAAGATGAAACGTGGCTGGGTCTTTCAGCATGACAATGATCCCAAACACACCGCCCGGGCATCGAAGGAGTGGCTTCGTAAGAAGCATTTCAAGGTCCTGGAGTGGCCTAGCCAGTCTCCAGATCTCAACCCCATAGAAAATCTTTGGAGGGAGTTGAAAGTCTGTGTTGCCCAGCGACAGCCCCAAAACATCACTGCTCTAGAGGAGATCTGCATGGAAGAATGGGCCAAAATACCAGCAACAGTTTGTGAAAACCTTGTGAAGACTTATAGAAACGTTTGACCTGTGTCATTGCCAACAAAGGGTATATAACAAAGTATTGAGAAACTTTTGTTATTGACCAAATACTTATTTTCCACCATAATTTGCAAATAAATTCATAAAAAATCCTACAATGTGATTTTCTGGATTTTCTTTTCTCATTTTGTCTGTCATAGTTGACATGTACCTATGATGAAAATGACAGGCCTCTCTCATCTTTTTAAGTGGGAGAATTTGCACAATTGGTGGCTGACTAAATACTTTTTTTCCCCACTGTACTATGATGATGTTTGAACAGGTCAGACTAAACCAACCTAATTCTGTTCTGCCCATCGACGACCATTGGTAAGCAGGCAAGAGGTGAGGCTGGAGGGAAGGTCTTTGCATTAGCTGTCATTGTTGATGAAGCCGTCTGCGTCATCAGGGCAGTAACTCAGGTCACTATCAAAGGCCTCATGATGGCATATCCTTTTCATAGGAGTTGAAGGAAACTCTAGCAACAACGAAAGAGGTGTCACAACAGTAGTTGTGTTGCATGACACACTTTTATTCTGAGGGCTTTTCTGACAGTAGCAAGTGAACAGTGAATTAAATTATATTTGGAAGTCGCTAAACCATTGCACTCATATTGTTGGACATGTTATGATACCCAACTGTGCTCCTTCTGGTAGGTCCCGGCATCCGTTCATGACCACGGGATCAGTCTGGCAGCCAATGGTGCACTTTGTCTAACAGAAAAACAGGGTCAACGATTGTCATCGTCCCTCAATTATATACACAGCTCAAGAAATAATGTAATCTCGTTTGGAAGATAATTCTATGCTTTACAGGTGTAGACTGACTGGCTCCAGATTGGATTAGATTCTGGCCGGTGACGACGTTACACTATGCAACCAACTGTGACATGTTTTGCTATGGCCCTGTGTTGGGTTGAGTTTGTTGCTGCTAATTAGTACACTGTTGTAGTCAGACATGAGTTAGCTGGTACCACCATAGCTGCATCCAATATACTAGTGTCTGCTTAGTCTAAATTACACTAACTAAGCGTGGCATGGAAATACAATGACATTGCTAAATAATTAGTAGGAAACAACTTTGCCATATTATGTCGTCAAATTTATTTTAGAGAGATGGCAATGTTGCCATTACTGTTACTGGCAAAGTTAATCACAAATAGCTAGCAATGCTAATGTTAGCTAGCTAAAATACAGTGGTCCCTCAATCTTAGTTAGCTGGCTAAAGTTTTGCTGCATCTAAAGTCAATCTGGCAACATCACAATAATGACAAAATGTTATCCCACTAATAAGTTGCCTTCTTTTGAAATGGTATCGTGTTTCCAAGCCAAATCCGAATTATATTGAGGTAGCTAGCTAGTTGGTTGCTAGCTAGCTAACGTTAGCTATGCTAGTGATGATAGTGATAATGATTTTCAAAATATATCCAGAAGTCTATGGTCTACTGTAGCTAACGGTATACTCACCACCACCGCGGACCAACGAACTCCAACCACCTTTTCCGCTTGACATGGTCCTTCAGCAGGGCATGCAAACCATAGTTGGGCAAGCCGTATAGGGTCATGGCTAGAAGGGATCCCGCTTTGGTCAAATTTACGCCAGATTTTACTTTTCGTAGCAGGTTAGGAGAATTTACGCAACAGGTTAGGAGAATTAACGTAGCAGGTTAGGATAATTAAGTTAAGGTTAGTAAAAGGGCTAGGGTTAGCTAAAATAAATAAAATAAAAACTTTTGATGTTAATTTGACAAAAGCTGGATCCTTCTAGCCAAGACCTCCAATATAGGGCTTTTCAGTCTCAAACAGCTGTGATCCTTTGAATTTATATTTAGTTTATTTTTATTGAACCTTTATTTTACTAGGCAAGTCAGTTAAGAACAAATTCTTACTTACAATGACAGCCTATCAAAAGGCAAAAGGCCTCCTGCGGGTACGGGGGCTGGGAAACAAATAAATATATATAGGACAAAACACATATCACGACACCACAACGCTACATAAAGAGAGACCTAAGACAACAACATAGCATGGCAGCAACACATGACAACACAGCATGGTATCAACACCACATGACAACAACATGGTAGCAACACAACATGGCAGCAGCACAACATGGTAGCAGCACAAAACATGGTACAAACATTATTGGGCACATACAACAGCGCAAAGGCAAGAAGGTAGAGATGACAATACATCACGCGAAGCAGCCACAACTGTCAGTAAGAGTGTCCATGATTGAGTCTTTGAATGAAGAGATGGAGATGAAACTGTCCAGTTTCAGTGTTTTTTGCAGCTCGTTCCAGTCGCTAGCTGCAGCGAACTGAAAAGAAGAGCGACCCAGGGATTTGTGTGCTTTGGGGACCTTTAACAGAATGTGACTTGCAGAATGGGCGTTGAATGTGGGGGATGAGGGCTGCAGTAGGTATCTCAGATAGGGGGGAGTGAGGCCTAAGAGGGTCTTATAAATAAGCATCAACCAGTGGGTCTTGCGACGGGTATACAGAGATGACCAGTTTACAGAGGAGTATAGAGTGCAGTGATGTGTCTTATAAGGAGCATTGGTGGCAAATCTGATGGCCAAATGGTAAAGAACATCTAGCTGCTCGAGAGCACCCTTACCTGCCGATCTATAAATTACGTCTCCGTAATCTAGCATGAGTAGGATGGTCATCTGAATCAGGGTTAGTTTGGCAGCTGGGGTGAAAGAGGAGCGATTACGATAGAGGAAAGTCTAGACTGAACCTTAGCCTGCAGCTTTGATATGTGCTGAGAGAAGGACAGTGTACTGTCTAGCCATACTCCCAGGTACTTGTATGAGGTGACTACCTCAAGCTCTAAACCATCAGAGGTAGTAATAACACCGGTGGGGAGAGGGGCATTGTTTTATTATTATTATTATTATTATTATTATTATTATTATTATTATTATTATTATTATTATTATTTTTGTTTTTTTAGTTTTTTGTTTTTGTTTTAGGGGATAGATCAGCTTAATATTGCAGATAGATTGTAACTTCCATCAAAGAAATTGTCTGCATCACTTCCAATCCCCCATGTTTATATATATATATATATATATATATATATATATATATATGTGTGTCTTTATATATACTTGGCGCAACGGTCTAAGGCACTGCATCTTAGTGCTTGAGGCGCCACTACAGACCCCCTGGTTCGATTCCAGGCTGTATCACAATCGGCCGTGATTGGGAGTCCCATTGGGTGGCGCACAATTGGCCCAGCGTCGTCCGGGTTTGGCTGGTGTAGGCCGTCATTGTAAATAAGAGTTGGTTTTTAACTGACTTGCCTAGTTAAATAAAGGTAAAAATAAAATACATACAAACAGTGGGGAAAAAATGTATTTAGTCAGACACCAATTGTGCAAGTTCTCCCACTTAAAAAGATGAGAGAGGCCTGTAATTTTCATCATAGGTACACGTCAACTATGTCAGACAAAATGAGAAAAAAAAAAATCTGTTTTTTTATGAATTTATTTGCAAATTATGGTGGAAAATAAGTATTTGGTCAATAACAAAAGTTTCCCAATAGTTTGTTATTTACCCTTTGTTGGCAATGACACAGGTCAAATGTTTTCTGTAAGTCTTCACAAGGTTTTCACACACTGTTGCTGGTATTTTGGCTCATTCCTCCATGCAGATCTCCTCTAGAGCAGTGATGTTTTGGGGCTGTCGCTGGGCAACACGGACTTTCAACTCCCTCCAAAGATTTTCTATGGGGTTGAGATCTGGAGACTGGCTAGGCCACTCCAGGACCTTGAAATGCTTCTCACGAAGCCACTCCTTCGTTGCCCGGGCGGTGTGTTTGGGATCATTGTCATGCTGAAAGACCCAGCCACGTTTAATATTCAATGCCCTTGCTGATTGAAGGAGGTTTTCACTCAAAATCTCACGATACATGGCCCCATTCATTCTTTCCTATACACGGATCAGTCGTCCTGGTCCCTTTGCAGAAAAACAGCCCCAAAGCATGATGTTTCCACCCCCATGCTTCACAGTAGGTATGGTGTTATTTGGATGCAACTCAGCATTCTTTGTCCTCCAAACACGACGAGTTGAGTTTTTACCAAAAAGTTATATTTTGGTTTCATCTGACCATATGACATTCTCCCAATCCTCTTCTGGATCATCCAAATGCACTCTAGCAAACTTCAGACGGGCCAGGACATGTACTGGCTTAAGCAGGGGGACACGTCTTGCACTGCAGGATTTGAGTCCCTGGCGGCGTAGTGTGTTACTGATGGTAGGCTTTGTTACTTTGGTCCCAGCTCTCTGCAGGTCATTCACTAGGTCCCCCCGTGTGGTTCTGGGATTTTTGCTCACCGTTCTTGTGATCATTTTGACCCCACGGGGTGAGATCTTGCGTGGAGCCCCAGATCGAGGGAGATTATCAGTGGTCTTGTATGTCTTCCATTTCCTAATAATTGCTCCCACAGTTGATTTCTTCAAACCAAGCTGCTTACCTATTGCAGATTCAGTCTTCCCAGCCTGGTGCAGGTCTACAATTTTGTTTCTGGTGTCCTTTGACAGCTCTTTGGTCTTGGCCATAGTGGAGTTTGGAGTGTGACTGTTTGAGGCTGTGGACAGGTGTATTTTATACTGATAACAAGTTCAAACAGGTGCCATTAATACAGGTAACGAGTGGAGGACAGAGGAGCCTCTTAAAGAAGAAGTTACAGGTCTGTGAGAGCCAGAAATCTTGCTTGTTTGTAGGTGACCAAATACTTATTTTCCACCATAATTTGCAAATCCTACAATGTGATGTTCTGGATTTTTTTCCTCAATTTGTCTGTCATGGTTGACGTGTACCTATGATGAAAATTACAGGCCTCTCTCATCTTTTTAAGAGGGAGAACTTGCACAATTGGTGGCTAACTAAATACTTTTCCCCCCCACTGTATCGATGCTACATAGGCCGTTTTCAAAGGGATTAGTTGTTTTTTAAGGGCAGTCACTCTTTAACTCTCTCTCTCCCCCGCCTTCCCTCCCTGTTCATGACCATTCAAGTGATCTCTGACAGGGTTTGATCTCATTTGCTTTTTTCCTTCATCTCCCCTCAACCCTCATGCCGATACCGTTTGAATAATTCAGAAGTTACTACAATCTGACTGATTCCACGTGCCTAATAATATTGTGCTTATTGAAAGATCACTTTAATCGTGATGAGAAAAATAAAAGTCACATCAACAATTTTCACATCGAGCCAGTAATGAAGCAGATACAGGAGTACAGGAATTTCAAATAAGCATTGTCAGTCTGTAATGTTTCTGCCAGTGTGCCCTATTTACGCTTCATTCAGTAAATGTCACTGCTTCAACCAATTGGCTTTGTACCGCTACACTTTTAGAGGTAAAGGAGCCTGGAAGAACCTTTCGGGTTAAAGAAATTGCCACACAGGGGGAACCTTTCCATGTCACAAAGGTTCTTCAAGGAACCCCTATGAAAAGGTAATTTGAGGAATCTGTGTGACATGATGCATATCTTTTGACACATACACTGATACTGGGCTGTCTGTGTAAAGATTCAAACCGGAACCTTTTTGTGATGGGAGGGGTTAAACTTTGAACCTTTTTAATATTACAGCGCATTCGGAAAGTATTCAGACCCCTTGACTTTTTCCACATGTTGTTATGTAACAGCATTATTCTAAAATTGATTAAATTGTTATTTCCCCTAATCAATCTACACACACTATCCCATAACCACAAAGCAAAAAACAGATGTGTAGAATTTTTTGCATAATTATTAAAAATAAAAAAGGAAATATCACATTTGCAAAAGTATTCAGACCCTTTACTCAGTACTTTGTTGAAGCACCTTTGGCATCAATTACAGCCTCGAGTCATCTTTGGTATGACGCTACAAGTTTGGCACACCTGTATTTGGGAAGTTTCTCCCATTCTTCTCTGCAGATCCTCTCAAGCTCTGTCAGATTAGATGAGGAGCATTGCTGCACAGCTATTTTCAGGTCTCTCCAGAGATGTTCGATCGGGTCCAGGCTCTGGCTGGGCCACTCAAGGACATTCAGAGACTTGTCCCGAAGCCACTCCTGCATTGTCTTGGCTGTGTGCTTAGGGTCGTTGTCCCATTGGAAGGTGAACCTTAGCCCCAGTCTGATGTCCTGAGTGCTCTGGTGAAGGTTTTCATCAAGGATCACTCTGTACTTTGCTCCGTTCATCTTTGCCTCGGTCCTGACTAGTCTCCCAGTACCTGCAGCTGAAAAACATCCCCACAGCATGATGCTGCCACCACCATGCTTCACCGTAGGGATGGTGCCAGGTTTCCTCCAGAGGTGACACTTAGCATTCAGGTCAAAAAGTTCAATCTTGGTTTCATCAGAACAGATAATCTTGTTTCTCATTGTCTAACAGTCTTTAGGTGCCTTTTGACAAACTCCAAGCAGGCTGTCATATAGGTTTTTTACTGAGGAGTGGCTTCCGTCTTGCCACTCTACCATAAAGGCCTGATTGGTGAAGTGCTGCAGAGATGGTTGTGCTTCTGGAAGGTTCTCCCATCTCCACAGAGGAACTTGAGCTCTGTCAGAGTCACCATCGTGTTCTTGGTCACCTCCCTGACCAAGGCCCTTCTCCCCCGATTCCTCAGTTTGGCCAGGCAGCCAGCTCTAGGAAGAGTCTTGGTGGTTCCAAACTTCTTCCATTTAAGAATGATGGAGGTCACTGTGTTCTTGGGGACCTTCAATGCTGCATAATTTTTTTGGTACCCTTCCTCAGATCTGTGACTTGACACAATCCTGTGTTGGAGCACTACGGACAATTCCTTCGACCTCATGGCTGGTTTTTACTCTGAAATGCACTGTCATCTGTGGGACCTTATATAGTCAGGTGTGTGCCTTTCCAAATAATAATAATAATATGCCATTTAGCAGACGCTTTTATCCAAAGCGACTTACAGTCATGCGTGCATACATTTTTTTGTGTACGGGTGGTCCCAGGGATCGAACCCACTACCTTGGCGTTACAAGCGCCGTGCTCTACCAGCTGAGCTACAGAGGACCACCCGTACATGTCCAAATGCTCATCCAGATGCAGCGCTCCTAGTGGCCGGGGACTTTAATGCAGGGAAACTTAAATCCGTTCTACCTAATTTCTACCAGCATGTTAAATGTGCAACCAGAGGAAAAAAATACTCTAGACCACCTTTACTCCACACACAGAGACGCGTACAAAGCTCTCCCTCGCCCTCCATTTGGCAAATCTGACCATAACTCTATCCTCCTGATTCCTGCTTATAAGCAAAAACTAAAGCAGGAAGCACCAGTGACTCGGTTAATAAAAAAGTGGTCAGATGACGCAGATGCTAAGCTACAGGACTGTTTTGCTAGCACAGACTGGAACATGTTCCTGGATTCTTCAGACAGCATTGAGGAGTACACCACATCAGTCACTGGCTTCATCAATAAGTGCATCGATGATGTCGTCCCCACAGTGACCGTACGTACATACCCCAATTAGAAGCCATGGATTACAGGAAACATCCACACTGAGCTAAAGGGTAGAGCTGCCGCTTTCAAGGAACGGGACTCTAACCCGGACGCTTATAAGAAATCCCGCTATGACCTCCGACGAACCATCAAACAGGCAAAGAGTCAATACAGGACTAAGATTGAATCGTACTACACTGGCTCTGACGCTCGTCGGATGTGGCAGGGCTTGAAAACGATTACAGACTACAAAGGGAAGCACAGCCGCAAGCTGCCCAGTGACACAAGCCTACCAGACGAGCTAAACCACTTCTATGCTCGCTTCGAGGCAAGCAACACTGAAGCATGCATGAGAGCACCAGCTGTTCCGGATGACTATGTGATCACGCTCTCCGTAGCCGATGTGAGTAAGACTTTTAAGCAGGTCAACATTCACAAGGCCGCTGGGCCAGACGGATTACCAGGACGTGTACTCCGAGCATGTGCTGACCAACTGGCAAGTGTCTTCACTGACATTTTCAACATGTCCCTGACTGAGTCTGTAATACCAACATGTCTCAAGCAGACCACCATAGTCCCCGTGCCCAAGGACTCTAAGATAACCTGCCTAAATGACTACCGACCCGTAGCACTGACGTCTGTAGCCATGAAGTGCTTTGAAAGGCTGGTCATGGCTCACATCAACAGCATTATCCCAGAAACACTAGACCCACTCCAATTTGCATACCGCCCCAACAGATCCACAGATGATGCAATCTCTATTGCACTCCACACTGCCCTTTCCCACCTGGACAAGAGGAACACCTACGTGAGAATGCTATTCATTGACTACAGCTCAGCATTCAACACCATAGTGCCCTCTAAGCTCATCACTAAGCTAAGGATCCTTGGGACTAAACACCTCCCTCTGCAACTGGATCCTGGACTTCCTGACGGGCCGCCCCCAGGTGGTAAGGGTAGGTAACAACACATCTGCCACACTGATCCTCAACACGGGGGCCCCTCAGGGGTGCGTGCTCAGTCCCCTCCTGTACTCTCTGTTCACCCATGACTGCATGGCCAGGCACGACTCCAACACCATCCTTAAGTTTGCCAACGACACAACAGTGGTAGGCCTGATCACCGACAACGATGAGACAGCCTATAGGGAGGAGGTCAGAGACCTGGCCGTGTGGTGCCAGGACAACAACCTCTCCCTCAACGTGACCAAGACAAAGGAGATGATTGTGGACTACAGGAAAAAAAAGAGGACTGAGCACGCCCCTATTCTCATCGACGGGGCTGTAGTGGAACAGGTTGAGAGCTTCAAGTTCCTTGGTGTCCACATCACCAACGAACTATCATGGTCCAAACACACCAAGACAGTCGTAAAGAGGGCACTATAAAGCCTATTCCCCCTCAGGAGACTGAAAAGATTTGGCATGGGTCCTCAGATCCTCATAAAATTCTACAGCTGCACCATCGAGAGCATCCTGACTGGTTGCATCACCGCCTGGTATGACAACTGCTTGGCCTCCGACCGCAAGGCACTACAGAGAGTAGTGCGTACGGCCCAGTACATCACTGGGGCCAAGCTTTCTGCCATCCAGGACCTCTATACCAGGCGGTGTCAGAGGAAGGCCCTCAAAATTGGCAAAGACTCCAGCCACGCTAGTCATAGACTGTTCTCTCTGCTACCGCACGGCAAGCGGTACCGGAGTGCCAAGTCTAGGTCCAAAAGACTTCTCAACAGCTTCTACCCCCAAGCCATAAGACTCCTGAACAGCTAATCATGGCTACCCGGACTATTTGCACTGCCCCCCCACCCCATCCTTTTTACGCTGCTGATACTCTGTTAATTATTTATGCATAGTCACTTTAACTCTACCCACATGTACATATTACCTCAACTACCTCAACTAGCCGGTGCCCCCGCACATTGACTCTGCAACGGTACCCCCCTGTATATATAGCCTCCCTACTGTCACTTTATTTTACTTCTGTTCTTTTTTCTCTCAACACTTTTTTTGTTGTTGTTTTATTTTTCCTTTTTTTGTAAAAAACATAAATGAACTGTTGGTTAAGGGCTGTAAGTAAGCATTTCACTGTAATGTATGCACCTGTTGTATTCGGCGCATGTGACCAATACACTTTGATTTGATTTGATTTGATTTGGAATCAATTGAATTTACCACAGGTGGACTCCAATCAAGTTGTAGATACATCTCAAGGATGATCAATGGAAATAGGATGTACCTGAGCTCAATTTCGTGTCTCATAGCAAAAGGGTCTGAATAATTATGTAAATAAGGTACAATGCAAATAGTCTGGGTAGCCATTTGATTAGCTGTTCAGGAGTCTTATGGCTTGGGGGTAGAAGCTGTTAAGAAGCCTTTTGGACCTAGAATTGGCACTCCTTTACTGCTTGATGTGCGGTAGCAGAGAGAACAGTCTTTGACTAGGGTGGCTGGAGTCTTTGAAAATGTTTAGGGACTTCCTCTGACACCGCCTGGTATAGAGGTCCTGGATGGCAGGAAGCTTGGCCCCAGCGATGTACTGTGGCCTCTGTAGTGCCTTGCGGTCGGAGGCCGAGCAGTTGCCATACCAGGCAGTGATGCAACCAGTGAGGATGCTCTCGATGGTGCAGCTGTATGACTTTTTGAGGATCTTAGGACCCATGCCAAATCTTTTCAGTCTCCTGAGGGGGAATAGGCTTTGTCATGCCCTCTTCACGACTGTCTTGGTGTGTTTGGACCATGATAGTTTGTTGGTGATGTGGACACCAAGGAACTTGAAGCTCTCAACCTGCTCCATTACAGCCCCATCGATGAGAATGGGGCGTGCTTGGTCCTCTTCTTTTTCCTGTAGTCCACAATCATCTCCTTTGTCTTGATCACGTTGAGGGAGAGGTTGTTATCCTGGCACCACACGGCCAGGTCTCTGACCTCCTCCCTATAGGATGTCTCATCATTTTCGGTGATCAGGCTTACCACTGTTGTGTCATCTGCAAACGTAATGATGGTGTTGGAGTCGTGCCTGGCCATGCAGTCATGGGTGAACAGGGAGTACAGGAGCGGACTGAGCACGCTACCACGGGGCCCCCGTGTTTAGGATCAGCGTTGCAGATGTGTTGTTACCTACACTTACCACCTGGGGGCGGCCCGTCAGGAATTCCAGGATCCAGTTGCAGAAGGAGGTGTTTAGTCCCAAGGTCCTTAGCTTAGTGATGAGCTTTGAGGGCACTATGGTGTTGAACACTGAGCTCTGGTCAATGAATAGCATTCTCACATAGGTGTTCCTTTTGTCCAGGTGGGACAGGGCAGTGTGGAGTGCAATAGAGATTGCGTCATCTGTGGATCTGTTGGGGTGGTATGCAAATGAAGGTGGGTCTAGGGTTTCTGGGATAATGGTGTTGATGTGAGCCTTGACCAGCCTTTCAAAGCACTTCATGGCTACAGACGTGAGTGAGTCATTTAGGCAGGTTACCTTAGTGTTCTTGGGCACAGGGACTATGGTGGTCTGCTTGAAACATGTTGGTATTACAGACTCAGTCAGGGACATGTTGAACATTTCAGTGAAGACACTTGCCAGTTGGTCAGCGTATGCTCGGAGTACACGTCCTGGTAATCCATCTGGCCCTGCGGCCTTGTGAATGTTGACCTGTTTAAAGGTCTTACTCACATCGGCTACGGAGAGCGTGATCACACAGTCGTCCGGAACAGCTGATGCTCTCATGGATGCTTCAGTGTTGCTTGCCTCGAAGCGAGCATAGAAGTAATTTAGCTCGTCTGGTAGGCTCGTGTCACTGGGCAGCTCGCGGCTGTGCTTCCCTTTCTAGTCTGTAAGAGTTTGCAAGCCCTGCCACATCCGACGAGCGTCGGAGCCGGTGTAGTACGAATCAATCTTAGTCATGTATTAAAGCTTTGCCTGTTTGATGGTTCGTCGGAAGGCATAGCGGGATTTCTTATAAGCTTCCGGGTTAGAGTCCCGCTCCTTGAAAGCGGCAGCTCTACCCTTTAGCTCAGTGCGGATGTTGCCTGTAATCCATGGCTTCTGGTTTGGGTATGTACGTACGGTCACTGTGGGGACGACGTCATCGCTGCACATATTGATGAAGCCATTGACTGATGTGGTGTACTCCTCAATGCCATCGGAAGAATCTCTGAACAAATTCCAGTCTGTGCTAGCAAAACAGTCATGTAGCTTAGGATCTGCGTCATCTGACCTCTTCTTTATTGACCGTGTCACTGGTGCTTCCTGCTTTAGTTTTTGCTTGGAAGCAGGAATCAGGAGGATAGAGTTTATGGTCAGATTTGCCAAATGGAGGGCGAGGGAGAGCTTTGTACGCGTCTCTGTGTGTGGCGTAAAGGTGGTCTAGAGTTTTTTTTCCTCTGGTTGCACATTTAACATGCTGGTAGAAATAAGGTAAAATGGATTGAAGTTTCCCTGCATTAAAGTCCCTGGCCACTAGGAGCGCCGCCTCTGGATGAGCGTTTTCCTGTTTTCTTATGGCCTTATACAGCTCATTGAGTGTGGTCTTAGTGCCAGCATCAGTTTGTGGTGGTAAATAGACAGCCACGAAAAAAATATAGATGAAAACTCTCTTGGTAAATAGTGTGGTCTACAGCTTATCATGAGATACTCTACCTCAGGCGAGCAAAACCTTGAGACTTCCTTAATATTAGATTTCATACACCAGCTGTTGTTTACAAATATACACAGACCGCCACCCCTTGTCTTACCGGAGGCAGATGTTCTATCTTGGCGATGCAGATGCAGCTTATATCCTGCCAGCTGTATATTATCCATGTCGTCGTTCAGCCACGACTCTGTGAACGTTTTTAATGTCCCGTTGGTAGGCTATCCGTGATCTTAGTTCATCTATTTTGTTATCCAATGATTATACGTTGGCTAATAGGACTGATAGTAGAGGCAGATTACGCACTTGCCGTCGGATCCTTACAAGGCATCCCCGACCTACGTCCCCGATATCTCTGTCTCTTTCTCATGCAAATGAAGGGATTTGGGCATTGTCGAGTGTCTGAAGAAAATCCTTTGCGTCCGACTCGTTAAATCTTCGTCCAGTACGAGGTGAGTAATCGCTGTCCTGATATACTAAAGCTCTTTTCGGTCATAAGAGACGGTGCCGGAAACATTACGTACAAAATAAGTTACAAATAACGCGAAAAAACAGACACAATAGCACAATTGGTTAGGAGCCCGTAAAACTGCAGTCATCTCCTTCAGCGCCATTCTAATATCAAACTAATAGATGAGCTATACCACCTCCACTTATTTGCCCAGCCAGAAACCAATTAACCAAATAGCCTATACAGATGGAGATTCAGTGAAACAAAATCACATTGATTATGAAGTCAGTGAAGTCACAGACTTTTGGTCGGGGGTAGGCCTAGGCTACTAAGCGACTGCAAGTGAAGAGCAAAACAATCCACTTGTTAAACTACATAACATGCTGTCAAAATATTCTAATAAATGAGCCAACTAGACAAGATGATCATGAGCAGCACTCACCTTAACTTAGGTAACATTGATTGATTTATCAAGACGAGTCCCTACGCTTGTCTCAAAGCAGCGCGATGGTGCTGTCCCAATCAAAAAGGTGCTGAAATGATCATCTACTGTAGTTGACGACACGCGGGTAGGGTATTGCTTCAAATTTGGGAGTTTCAGTAAGCTTCAATTTGATACAAGCCTTCAATTGCATTAGCCTACTTTATTCCATCATTCAGTGATATTCATTCCCACAGTAATTCTTTATGGATCCATCCAGTTGTGGTTAAGAAAACAGTGCATGCTTAGTGATGGGCTATGCGAAGAGATGGAAAAGTGACATGCCTCACAATGTTTAACTGGCGCTGACTAGCAACCATCAAGAGTTTAAGAGCGTAGTGCGTGCCAAAGCCGCCTCAGCATTACGTTTCATACTAAGCCGTAGGCAGAAGTTTACCAAAATGATTACTAGGTCGTTAGGCAGGAATACAAGTTTTGGCTTTGCTACCGGCAATACTTTTCAGATATAAGGAAAAGGTGAAAAAGGTGTCGGTATGGTAAAGTTGGCGGAAAAAAGTATTATTATGAAAGGGATATAAGTGATCCAATGCCTGCAACCCAGCAGGTCATCCAAACAACAAAGCATGTTTAATAGTGTAGGCTTCATGGAGTCTGTGAAGGAAGAAACCACATGGGAAAAGTTGTGAGCAAGTTAGGTCCAAAAAACAGATTTTCACAAAGTCAAATTAATTTATTGTGTTTTAGGTTTCATGATACTTGTATCTAAACCAAAGTAAATAGTTTTAAGACTGTTTTACAAGCTTCAATATGAGGTCCTAAACCTAAAATGAATATGCATCCTTGTAGTTGTGTGGGCTAATATAGACAAAATGGTTGCTTTGGGGTAAATTGGTGCATTTGGCCAGGGGCAAGTTGAGCCAATGGTTGAGCCAAAGACGAGTTGAGCAAAAAAAGTGTTTTCTTCCCAGGCATAATGCAAGGCATTATCGCTGGGATATGAGGTTACACCAGGGCCTGGCCTATTTTGTATAAATGTGCTTACTACAGAGGGTAGTGCGTACGGCCCAGTACATCACTGGGGCAAAGCTTCCTGCCATCCAGGACCTCTATACCAGGCGGTGTCAGAGGAAGGCCCTCAAAATTGTCAAAGACTCCAGCCACCCTAGTCATAGACTGTTCTCTCTGCTACCGCACGGCAAGCGGTACCGGAGTGCCAAGTCTAGGTCCAAAAGACTTCTCAACAGCTTCTACCCCCAAGCCATAAGACTCCTGAACAGCTAATCATGGCTACCCGGACTATTTGCACTGCCCCCCCACCCCATCCTTTTTACGCTGCTGCTACTCTGTTAAGTATTTATGCATAGTAACTTTAACTCTACCCACATGTACATATTACCTCAACTACCTCAACTAGCCGGTGCCCCCGCACATTGACTCTGCAACGGTACCCCCCTGTATATATAGCCTCCCTACTGTCACTTTATTTTACTTCTGCTCTTTTTTTTCTCCACACTTTTTTTTGTTGTTGTTTTATTTTTACTTTTTTTGTTTAAAATAAATGCACTGTTGGTTAAGGGCTGTAAGTAAGCATTTCACTGTAATGTCTGCACCTGTTGTATTCGGCGCATGAGACCAATACAATTTGATTTGATTTGATTTGATTTGAATATGATTCAAAGACAAAAAAGTGATTGACATGGTTTTAAAAAGGTAGTGGTAATATATCATTCAGTACAGAAATTATAAGCAGCTCAACTTACCCTGTCGCTATGCTCAATTTACCCCATACCCAGGGTAAGTTATGCCAAGAGACCACTTTTTTTTTAACAAGCAATGTTTTCAATGCTGTTATGTTTACACAAATTCAGATTATTTCCAGGGATACACACCATCCTGAAATAGATGTAGATACATTATCTTTGTTTGAAAGAATACTATATTTATCTTGATGTAGTAAAGCTGAATGTGTCACATCAGATGTGCAGTACCAGAAACACATTGGTTCCATGAGAGAAGGTAAGTGCTCACATGAGTGGGTGGTGAGCTGATACACACAAAAACAGTTCTTAGGGATGCACACACTCACACACACAGAGTTGAGGACACACAATCCCAGCCCCAAGTTCAAGCACTTGCCAACCAGACTTATTATGTTCCCAACACACAACAGCAAATGAAATTGCAACGGCACATTAAACAAGGGCCTGTTGATTTACCTTACATGGCATATAATGAAAAATAGATCCTTAGAAACTTCCACTACTCATTTTAGTGATGAAAACACTGTAACTCGGGCCTAAAGTGCTATTAAATTACAAAATATGAAAGGAATATGGGGGAGAAATCACATGACAACTGCTTGCACTTTTTAGGTTGAATTATGCCTCAAATTCAATTACTCTGCGACCTCATACTTAAGTGAGCAAAAGGAAATTGCTCTACCAAATGACAGCTTTGGTGATAAGGGGAGGGTGGCGATGGGGGGGAAGGGGGTGAGGGGGTGAGGGAGGTGGAGCTGACTATCACAAGAGCCTTCAATGTTCAGAGGTGATTTGGTGCATTTGTGTACGGTTTGGATTGCTCCTAATTTTACTCCTGACATCTTGATTGCTTCCAATTATTTTATACTTTCCCCACTTTAAATGTTTTTGCTCCCTTTTGAAAGGGAATATTTAAACTGTTATTTACTTGAAATGCGTATGCCCTCAGTGCTGTTCAGAAATTGTATTTTCCATATGAACATATGAAGAACCAAACACAGGGGAGCTCTCGGTGTCTAGTGTAGAGCTAACGAGCCCAACAATATGCTAAAAAATAGGGTATTCTCTTTGGCATTCCTGTTACAACTGACAGCTTTTAGACCACAGCCCATGGAAGCAAAAGGTGTAGTCGTACAGTAAGTGTGGTTGAATCTTTTAATTTCATAGGGACTTCCTTCTCATGTTCCCCTAAAGGGGGATGAGAACATCACAATCATTCATGTTAGCCAAAGGTTTGTCTGGTCCTCTGTAGCTCAATTGGTAGAGCATGGCGCTTGTAACGCCAGGGTAGTGGGTTCGATCCCCGGGACCACCCATACGTAAAAATGTATGCACACATGACTGTAAGTCACTTTGGATAAAAGCGTCTGCTAAATGGCATATTATTATTATAAACTTATACGGTCATTTTGGGTATTGTCGACAGTAAAATAATATGTTACTTTTTACTGCAGCATCCTGTAAATTATAGTGCATTGTGGGAAAATGTTGTGGGTGGGGAAATAATTGCTGTATTTCAAAATGGTACTTTAATTCCACCCCACAGAATACAGTACTGCACTAGTAGGTGCATGGTATTGTTGTTTCTGGCTCATTAACATATTTTGAGGTGTGCCTTGTAGGTTTCTATACAGTCCCTTCAGAAAGTATTCACACTCATTGAACTTTTCCACATTTTGTTGTGTTACAATGTGGGATTAAAATGGATTTAATTTTAAATCCTTGTCAACTATTTACACAAAATACTCTGTAATGTCAATGTGGAAAAACTATCTAACATTTGTAAAACAGAAAGTAAAACACTAATATACAGTGGGGGAAAAAAGTATTTAGTCAGCCACCAATTGTGCAAGTACTCCCACTTAAAAAGATGAGAGAGGCCTGTCATTTTCATCATAGGTACACGTCAACTATGACAGACAAATTGAGGAAAAAAAATCACATTGTAGGATTTTTTATGAATTTATTTGCAAATTATGGTGGAAAATAAGTATTTGGTCACCTACAAACAAACAAGATTTCTGGCTCTCACAGACCTGTAACTTCTTATTTAAGAGGCTCCTCTGTCCTCCACTCGTTACCTGTATTAATGGCACCTGTTTGAACTTGTTATCAGTATAAAATACACCTGTCCACAACCTCAAACAGTCACACTCCAAACTCCACTATGGCCAAGACCAAAGAGCTGTCAAAGGACACCAGAAACAAAATTGTAGACCTGCACCAGGCTGGGAAGACTGAATCTGCAATAGGTAAGCAGCTTGGTTTGAAGAAATCAACTGTGGGAGCAATTATTAGGAAATGGAAGACATACAAGACCACTGATAATCTCCCTCGATCTGGGGCTCCATGCAAGATCTCCCCCCGTGGGGTCAAAATGATCACAAGAACGGTGAGCAAAAATCCCAGAACCACACGGGGGGACCTAGTGAATGACCTGCAGAGAGCTGGGACCAAAGTAACAAAGCCTACCATCAGTAACAAACTACGCCCCCAGGGACTCAAATCCTGCAGTGCCCGACGTGTCCCCCTGCTTAAGCCAGTACATGTCCAGGCCCGTCTGAAGTTTGCTAGAGTGCATTTGGATGATCCAGAAGAGGATTGGGAGAATGTCATATGGTCAGATGAAACCAAAATATAACCTTTTGGTAAAAACTCAACTCGTCGTGTTTGGAGGACAAAGAATGCTGAGTTGCATCCAAAGAACACCATACCAACTGTGAAGCATGGGGGTGGAAACATCCTGCTTTGGGGCTGTTTTTCTGCAGGGACCAGGACGACTGATCCGTGTATAGGAAAGAATGAATGGGGCCATGTATCGTGAGATTTTGAGTCAAAACCTCCTTCCATCAGCAAGGGCATTGAAGATTAAACGTGGCTGGGTCTTTCAGCATGACAATGATCCCAAACACACCGCCCGGGCAACGAAGGAGTGGCTTCGTAAGAAGCATTTCAAGGTCCTGGAGTGGCCTAGCCAGTCTCCAGATCTCAACCCCATAGAAAATCTTTGGAGGGAGTTGAAAGTCTCTGTTGCCCAGCAACAGCCCCAAAACATCACTGCTCTAGAGGAGATCTGCATGGAGGAATGGGCCAAAATACCAGCAACAGTGTGTGAAAACCTTGTGAAGACTTACAGAAAACATTTGACCTGTGTCATTGCCAACAAAGGGTATATAACAAATTATTGAGAAACTTTTGTTATTGACCAAATACTTTTTTTCCACCATAATTTGCAAATAAATTCATAAAAAATCCTACAATGTGATTTTCTGGAGAAAAACAATCTCTTTTTGTCTGTCATAGTTGACGTGTACCTATGATGAAAATTACAGTCCTCTCTCATCTTTTTAAGTGGGAGAACTTGCACAATTGGTGGCTGACTAAATACTTTTTTTCCCCCACTGTATCTTGATTAAATAAGTATTCAACCACCTGAGTCAATACATGTTAGAATGAGCTTTGGCAGCGATTACACCTGGATTGTACAACAATGTACAATTATTTGCCCAAAATTCTTCAAGTTCTGTCAAATTGGTTGTTCGTCATTGCTAGACTACCATTTTCAGGTCTTGCCATAGATTTTCAAGCAGATTTAAGTCAAAACTGTAACTTGGCCTCTCAGGAAAATTCACTTTCTTCTTGGTAAGCAACTTCAGTGTAGATTTGGCCTTGTGTTTTAGGTTATTATCCTGCTGAAAGGTCAATTCATTTCCCAGTGTCTGGTGGAAAGCAGACTGAACAAGGTTTTCCTCTAGGACTTTGCCTTTGCTTAGATCCATTCAGTTTCTTTTTTATCCTTAATGTGTTGTATTGTATTTGCCCCAAATATAACACTTTATATTCAGGACAAAAAGGTAATTGCTTTGCCACATTTTTTGCAGTATTACTTTAGTGCCTTGTTGCAAACAGGATGCATGTTTTACACCAAAAAAGCTTTACTTTCTGTTTTACAAGCTTCCTTCTTTTCACTGTCAATGAGGTTAGTATTGTGGAGTAACTACGATGTCTTTGATCCATCCTCCATCCTCCATCACATCCATTAAACGCTGTAACTGTTTTAAAGTCACCATTGGCCTCATTGTGAAATTCCTGAGCATTTTCCTTCCTCTCCGGCAACTGAGTTAGGAAGGATGCCTGTATCTTTGTAGTGAGTAGGCGTATTGATTCACCATCCAAAATCGAAATAATTGTATTGTTTGTAATCCATTTTAAATTCAGGCTGTAACACAACAAAATGTGGAAAAATCAAAGGGTGTGAATACTTTCTGAATGCACTGTATACGATACACCGTAGTTTGTAACTGCCCTCAAGCTCCAGCCTCAAGACTATTAATATAATCTGTGAGATACAATATGTAGATCCTTCTCCAAAGTGCTACATTTTGTGGGATAAAGGATATATGATTGCAGTTAGTTTCACTCTGTTAATGTACTGAATGGATTGCACAAAACATGGTGAATTAAGCCTCAGTGGCAGAGAAATAGAGAGAAAGAGAGCGAGAGTTAGTGTGTAGAATGTACGGTGGCGTTCCAGCATGACTGACAAGACTTCCTCCTAAATAACGCAGCGCATGACTCCCTCTATTTAATCTCTCTCGATCCACCTTCTCTCATTCAAGTAGACTGAAACTGGGCCAGGATGACTGGCATGTACTACTGTGAAAGTATGGGACCCTGACACTAGTGTTAATAGGCACTAAAAATACGTTGCAGACAGATCTTCAGATGTATGCAACTGGAAACAGATGAGAGTCAACCAATGTCTCTGTTATCTGTAGATGTTTCTCTACTCCATAAAACCTTTATTCTGTATCTCTGTATCTTGACTTCACCCAGCTTTATAAGACCTCAAACGTTCTCCATTCTCAATCATTATATTTCAGCTTGAGAGCTTTGGAGAATACCTTACATTAGCTAATTTAATTGTTTCGTAAATATTAACAAACACCTTCAGAACAAGCTTGATTTTGCTGGTTATTCTAAAGCCACATTTTTCCTGTTCCAATTTTATGGGGCTTGGATGCAGGTACGAATATTGTCCTTCCTAAAACCAAGAATGAGCAACAAGAAATCCCCCTTCAGGTGAGCTCACAAACCTACCATAACATTGTTTCCTGTCTCACAACGAGGTAGGCCCAAACACCCCCTGCAAAGAAGTATCCTTACAATAACTTTAGTAGAGGTCATCCTGATACTTCTCCCTTTAAGAAGTGAGGAGGGCCAGCAAGAGATGTGTCCCTAGTTGTGGACATCAATGCACTGGATCTAAAGAGTCCTAATTTAGTGTACTACACCATTCTGGCAAATCAGCTAAATTGTTTCTGCTCGAGACCTGAGTGGAAGACATACGAAGCAAGCTAGATCTACTCAGGCTTTTATAAAGCTAGCCAACTTCAGTTAGCTTCACATTCCAGGTCAGGCTTCAACTGTACAATGACTGTGGATATTGCTTGTCTGCCTGCCGCTAACTCTAGAAGGCTTGTAACTGAGCGTGCATGTCACACATGGCTAGTCGAACCACGAAATCTTAATTGAGACAATGCTGAAACATAAATCCATTAATTAATTGATGTTAAATAATGTCTCTCTCAGTACTGACATTTCCGCTACATTTTTGGTGACGAGGAGGATCTCTGTAACTTCACCTGTTGACCGCTCCTGAAGATCTGGGTAAACACTGCACAGAGGATCCAAAATTGGGATCTCAGGGAAACCACACTCTGAAGGAGGTCTTCCTTAAGAGAGTTCCATGTAGTCATGGCTCTATGTAGTACTGTGCGCCTCCCATAGTCTGTTCTGGAGTTGGGGACTGTGAAGAGACCTCTGGTGGCATGTCTTGTGGGGTATGCATGGGTGTCTGAGCTGTGTGCCAGTCGTTCAAACAGACAGCTCGGTTCATTCAACATGTCAACACCTCTCACAAACACAAGCAGTGATGAAGTCAATCTCTCCTCCAGTTTGAGCCAGGAGAGATTGACATGTTTGCTCTCTGGGTACATCCAAGGGCCAGCCATGCTGCCCTGTTTTGAGCCAATTGCAGTCCCTCTTTGAAAATGATCTCACTCCAATAAATGTTAATAGAAAGTTAGCAAAAATAGATAAGATCTTGCTACCATGGAAAGGTAAATACCTGTCAATTTGTGGAAAAATCACCTTGATTAACTCTTTAGTATTATCCCAGTTTACCTATTTGCTTATGGTCTTGCCTACGCCTAGCAAACCGTTTTTGAAATTATATGAGAAAACAATATTCCATTTTATTTGGAACGGCAAGCCAGACAAAATGAAACGGGCCTATTTATATAATGAATATACATTCGGAGGACAGAAATTATTAAATATTAAAGCATTAGACCTATCACTAAAAGCTTCAGTCATACAAAAGTTATACTTAAATCCGAACTGGTTCTCTAGCAAATTAGTAAGATTGTCTCACCCAATGTTCAAGAATGGCCTTTTTCCCTTTATTCAGATTACAACCTCACACTTTCAGTTATTTGAAAAGGAAATCATCTCCCAAATATCACTATTTCTAAAAGAAGCCATAGAAAGTTGGTTGCAATTTCAATTTAATCCTCCAGAAACGACAGAACAAATAATGCAACAAATATTGTGGTTAAACTCAATTATACTAATTGATAAAAAGCCATTTGTTTTGGACAAAATGTTTAAAAAAGGTATAATCTTCGTAAATGATATCATCGGTAGGACTGGTAGAGTTATGTCGCACATGCAGCTAACAAAAACATATGGAAATGTCTGCTCTATCCAAAATTACAACCAAATAATTGCAGCATTACCGCAAAGTGGAAGGGTGAAAATGTAAGGAACTTGTCTGTCGGCCTTGCATTAAATAACATAATTGGTTAAAGAAAACTGTGATAAATAACAAAGTATACCAGTTTCATTTAAGGACCAAAGGATTGACAGCCATTACATTTACATTTTAGTAAATTAGCAGACGCTCTTATCCAGAGCGACTTACAGTTTTAGTGAGGGCATACATTTTTCATCCCATATAGATTGCAAAATAGTTGGGAAGAGATTTTTGACGTATCAATCCCATGGCATAGTGTTTATGAACTGATACGCAAAACGAAGCCGGATTCAAAACTTATAATTTTTCAATTAAAATTATTATATAAAATTCTTGCTACCAATAGAATGCTATTTATATGTGGGATACAATCTTCCCAGCTCGGCAGATTTTGCTGCGAAGAGACAGAATCATTAGATCATTTGTAGCTTGTTTTTGGACACAGGTCCAGAAATGGCTGAAGGATTGCAATATTTACCTGGAGCTAACCCTGCAGATAGCATTACTGGGTGATCTGAAAAGTCATAGTCAATCGATCAATAATATAATAATACTTTTAGCAAAAATGTTTATTTTCAATTTACAATCTGTAGAAACAATGAGAATAGAAAGGTTCAGAACTCTTGTAAAACATCACAGTACAGTTGAAAAATATATGGCAAATAGAAATCCAATATGGATGGTGTTAAGAGATAGATGGGTGGTGTTGAATGGAGTTGAAGAATGGGACTAATATCAACTAACAACAACTAATAACAACAAGATAACTAATAATGTAAGCATAATGTGTCCATAATAAGTATATAGGTTATAGGTTGAGAGCTTTTGTGAAAGACCACAGTTAGAAAGATATGGCATATAGAAGCAAACCGGATGGACATCATGAAAATGATCGGAGAGGTTGAGGGTAGAGGAAGTTCAGGTGTAAAAACAAACAAAATATAATTATTGTAAAATTGACTGTGTCCATAAAATGTATATAGGATGTATAAGCTGGAAGTAGAGGCCTAAGCATTGCTGCTCATTAGCTTACTCCAATTAGGGAAGGGGTGATGGGGTTGGAAAGTAATAAAGGGAAATATATTTTTTTAAAGGAAATGTATATGTATGTGTAAATATGTACAGTGAGGGAAAAAAAGTATTTGATCCCCCGCTGATTTTGTATGCCCACTGACAAAGACAGGATCAGTCTATAATTTTAAGGGTAGATTTATTTGAACAGTGAGAGACAGAATAACAACAAAAAATATCCAGAACAACGCATGTCAAAAATTTTATAAATTGATTTGCATTTTAATGAGGGAAATAAGTATTTTACCCCTCTGCAAAACATGACTGGGACCATAGTCACCAAGAAAACAATTGGTAACACACTACGCCATGAAGGACTGAAATCCTGCAGCGCCGCAAGGTCCCCCTGCTCAAGAAAGCACATATACAGGCCCGTCTGAAGTTTGCCAATGAACATCTGAATGATTCAGAGGAGAACTGGGTGAAAGTGTTGTGGTCAGATGAGACCAAAATCGAGCTCTTTGGCATCAACTCAACTCGCCGTGTTTGGAGGAGGAGGAATGCTGCCTATGACCCCAAGAACACCATCCCCACCGTCAAACATGGAGGTGGAAACATTATGATTTGGGGGTGTTTTTCTGCTAAGGGGACAGGACAACTTCACCGCATCAAAGGGACGATGGACGGGGCCATGTACTGTCAAATCTTGGGTGAGAACCTCCTTCCCTCAGCCAGGGCATTGAAAATGGGTCGTGGATGGGTATTCCAGCATGACAATGACACAAAACATACGGCCAAGGCAACAAAGGAGTGGCTCAAGAAGAAGCACATTAAGGTCCTGGAGTGGCCTAGCCAGTCTCCAGACCTTAATCCCATAGAAAATCTGTGGAGGGAGCTAAAGTTTCGAGTTGCCAAACGTCAGCCTCAAAACCTTAATGACTTGTAGAAGATCTGCAAAGATGAGTGGGACAAAATCCCTCCTGAGATGTGTGCAAACCTGGTGGCCAACTACAAGAAACGTCTGACCTCTGAAGTCTAACAAATCGTCAGGGCAACCATTTGTTTTTAAAGAGCCACACCCTTCCTTGAATTGAGCCAACAGTGGAGGCTTGCGTCTATGGTGAGTCAATAATATTTATTGTGGATACTGGGGCTGCAATGTCTGTGATTAACTGTAAGGCTATGATGAAACCTCCCATATGTAGTGAAACAGTCAAGACTGTTGGGGCCTCAGGCCTCCCTTTCAGGGAGCATGTAACCATGCCCCTGCCTGTCTCTTTTTGTGAGAAGAAATATCAGCATCAATTTCTCTACTCTGACCACTGCCCAGTCAACCTGATGGGAAGGGACCTCCTATGTAAATTGGGTATAAATATAACCTGTGGCCCAACTGGCCTCACTGTGATACATGAGGAAGAGGAGGAGGAGAGAGAGCAATTGATGCTGGTGTCTGAGTTTTGTGACTGGTATTATGCATTGGAGATTGATAATGAGGTGCCCAATATTGCTCGTGTTTTCTCAATGGCCAAAACCCTTTGGGGCCACGAGGGCAGTTTCATGTCTGAAGGAGGCTTACATTGCACCTCCCATTTCTCACCATTGACAAGAGACCTGGGATATGAGAACAAATGGCTGTTAGAAAGTGTAGCGCCAGAATCAGAACAGTATGAGGGTCTGTACTGTAGCAGCGACTTCTGTGCCTTAGGGGTTCATTTAACCATTGCACTTAACCCATGCACTGAGGGAGCTCTACCTGTTTGAAGATAGCGAACCACGTGTCCCTAGCAAAATCACACAGAGTTGAGTGGGCGGATACTTGGGTTTGGATGAAGGGGCTGGTAAATGCTGTTGATTGGGAAATGCGTACAGATGGGTCAACTTATTCACCCAGCAAACTAACGTTTTGTTACCCGTTCAACTCGGACACACCAGTTGATAGGGGTGTGCATGGACTGGACCAACCCTCATTTGTCACCAACGTCATGCTTTTGAGTGAGGACTTACCCCTGATTGTCTATTGACAAGGGACAAGTATGATTTTGGGAGGATGAAGGGAGCTGAGCCACTTGTGGTTACTCCAAAAGATACCAGGTGCCCCTCCAGAGCACAGTATCCACTCAGTAAAGAGGCCATTGCAGGCATTACTCCTGTACATGCTTCATTGCTAGAGAAGGGAGCGTTAGTCCTGTGTCCAGTCACCTTGTAATACCCCTATCTTGCCTGTAAGAAAAGCCTCAGGTGATTGCCGTTTTGTGCAGGATTTGAGACCTGTCAATGATGCTGTGTTTGCCCGTGCCCCTTTGGTTCCCAATCCAACCACATTGTTATCTGCAGTTCCAGCCACAGCTAAGTGGTTCACTGTTGTGGATTTGGCTAATGCGTTTTTTAGCATTCCTGTCGCGCCAGAGTCACAATTCTGGTTTGCGTTCACATTCCTCAGTAAGAGATTTATGTGGACTGTGGCCCCTATGGGTTTCCCCAATTCCCCCATCAATTTCTTTAGCTGCATTAGCACAACATTTGGAGGGTTTCATTCCACCAGATGGGAGTACTCTTATACAGTACGTTGATGATTTGTTATTGTGCTCTGAAACTCGAGGCGTGTGAAACTGATACTCAAGCTCTTTTGATCTTTCTGGCAGAGAACGGCCACAAAGTATCAAAAAATAAGTTGCAACTTGTCTCCCAATCTGTGAAATATTTGGGACATGATATTACACCCAATGGCAGGCGGCTGGGTCCAGAGAGAGTGCAAGCTATTCTCTCTGTCCCACAGCCGGTTACCAAACACCACATGATGTCGCTGACTGGTATGGCAGGGTACTGTAGGGCGTGGCTGCCTGACTATGCCGAGGTCGTCCAGCCTCTCGCAGATCTCATTTACGGTCACAAGATGGCTATGAATAACAAGATAAAATGGACCTCTGAAGGACTGACTGCCCTCACGAAACTGAAACAATTTATGACTACGTCCCCATGTTTGGGTCTGCCTGACCATTCTAAGCCTTTCAATCTGTTTGTGTGTGAGAAGAATGGGTGTATGTCTTCTGTGTTGACTCAGGACCATGGGGGGAAATAGAGGCCAGTGGGTTACTATTCTAAGCGAATGGATAGTGGGGCGAGAGGTTTGGTGTGTTTTTTGAGGGCGGTGGCTGCGGCTACTGAAACTGTACTAGCATGTGCTGACATTGTTGCAATGTGTCAACTAACTGTGCATGTGCCACACGCTGTTCATGCTCTCATCTCACAGGCTAAGACTGCTCATCTGACTCCAGCGAGGCTGCTCCACTATCAGAATGTGCGTCTAACCATGTCTCATGTGACCTTGAAAAGGTGCACTGTGCTCAATCCGGCAACTTTGTTGCCAACCAAGGAGGACGGAGAGCCACATGACAGTACAGCTCTGGTGAAGCTTCTATCTAAACCAAGGTCAATTTGATTGATGTTCCTTTGCAGAATGCTGATTTGGAAATCTTTGTAGATGGCTCCGCTCTGAGAAAGGAGAACCACTTGTTGCCTATGCTGTAGAACAGCGGCAACAACACTCGAAAGTGCTAAATTACCACCACACCTCTTAGCTCAGGCTGCAGAACTGTTTGCACATACTATTGTTTGTACAGATGACTGTGGTACCTTCAGGCGTTTGGAAATTGCTCCCAAGGATGAACCAGACTTGTGGAGGTCTACAATTTTTTTTCTGAGGTCCTGGCTGACTGAATCTGGTCTTATCTAGCAACATTTGAAATTGTGTTTTTTACATTGGATAAAAGTAGTGACTCAGAGCTAGAAAATGGTATATCATACACTACAGCTGAGGAACAATGGAAAAGTAATTCTGCTTTGAAATTTGATAAACTTTTGAGAAAATGGCCCTTGACTGTTTTGGAACACCTACTGGAGAGTGCTTCTATGTCTACACCCATTCAGCATCGTTCACACCCTCTTAAGCCTTAGCCCCACCCATCTCTTTAATGATTCACATGAGGCCATGTGCTATACAGAGTCCCCGGGACCATCCATACGTAAAAATGTATGCATTTACATTTTAGTCATTTAGCAGACGCTCTTATCCAGAGCGACTTACAGTTAGTGAGTGCATACATGTATTTTATTTTGTGTGGTTTTTTTTTCTCTATTTTTTTTCATGCTTGCCCCCTGTGGGAATCGAACCCACAACCCTGGTGTTGCAAACGCCCAGCATCCAGCGTCGTCCAGGGTAGGGGAGGGAATGGCTGGCAGGGATGTAGCTCAGTTGGTAGAGCATGCCGTTTGCAACGCCAGGGTTGTGGATTTGATTCCCATGGGGGGCCAGTATGAAAAAAAATAATAATAATGTATGCACTCACTAACTGTAAGTCGCTCTGGATAAGAGCGTCTGCTAAATTACTAAAAATGTAAACTGGTAATGCAAATGGCTCTGAGATATGAATAATATTGCTACACATATCATACATAGCCAGCTAGTTAACGTTAGCTCACTAGCTAACAGTACGCTTTAACATGCAATGAAAGTAACTGACATTTTTTCTAAACATATAATATCTGAAAGTGTAGCTCTCCCTTACTTTCCTACCCATATACATGGATGAACGCTTCTCCCTCTCTGTCATGGATGCCATGTTTGCCCTTAGTTTGAAGATGTAATTAGGAGACAGGTGTTTTATACAACAGCCTTCTTCTGTGTGAAGAACAGCCCCAGACCATTATTCCTCCTCCACCAAACTTTACAGTTGGCACTATGAATTCGGGCAGGTAGCGTTCTCCTGGTATCCGACAAACCCACATTTGTCAGTCGGACTGCCAGATGGTGAAGCGTGATTCATCACTCCAGAGAATGCGTTTCCACTGCTCCAGAGTCCAATGGCGGTGAGCTTTACAGCACTCCAGCCGACGCTTGGCATTGCGCATGGTGATCTTAGGCTTGTGTGTGGCTGTGCGGTCATGGAAACCCATTTCATGAAGCTACCGATGAACAGTTATTGTGCTGACGTTGCTTCCAGAAGCAGTTTGGAACTCGGTAGTGAGTGTTGCAACCGAGGACAGGTGATTTTTACACGCTTAAGTACTCTGTGGTCCCATTCTGTGAGCTTGTGTGGCCTACCACTTCGCGGCTGAGCTGTTGTTGCTCCACTTCACAATAACAGCACTTACAGTTGACCGGGGAAGATCTAGCTGGGCAGAAATTTGACAAACAATTTGTCTATGGAGATCGCATGGCTGTGTGCTCGATTTTATACACCTGTCAGCAAAGGGTGTGGCTGAAGTAGCCGAATCCCCAAATTTGAAGGGGTGTCCACATACCTTTGTATATATAGTGTACCTTGAGGTGTACTGCGTATTCTTGCTAGAGCTCAGATTTGAGATGTTTGCTGTGAAGGTGCATGCAGGTTCAGAACAGATTGTCAATTGGCCTTAACCCCCCACAACATTGCTATCCCTACAGAGGAACTACCTAAAGTTTTGTGCAGTTTTTTTGTTGTTTCTTTTATTCTGACTCATGTTCTTGCTATGACAATGTCGAAAGGTTGAAATGCTAGCACAATAAAAAAGTGGTGCGAGGCAAGTCCAATCTCCAGAGCACCCGCAAACAATCTCTAGAGCGCCTGCAAAATAAGGACCTGGGCCCTACTCCAGTCTGAGTTCTTGTACCAGCACTTCTACTGTGCTCGCTTTCAGAGTTCAACACAGCATCCTGTGGAATCTATTTCAGTATAATGTACATAGCCTGTTTTTCCCCTCCAGAGCTTACAGTCCCAGATGCTTCACAATGGTGATGCGCACCAGAATATTCAAGGTTCTCCACCGAGAATAGGGCCTTGAATCTCAAGAGGATTGCACGTCTCATGCTTCCTGTATCCTCTCTTCCTGTTTTATTTTTTATTTTTTTATCATGCAAGCCCAGTAGTGATCGAACGCCCAAGCATATTCTGGTGTGGAGATGTGGAAACCCATGAAACACACTCAGGGAAGGTTCCAGGGAATATTTATCATAGGCTCCCACTACTGCAGGTGCTAGATTACATGTCAAAAGAGGATCAGAGAGCAGATAATTCAGACAATGAGGATTGGGGAGAACGGTACTCCAGGCGATATGGGGCACAGCTAATAGAAAGGTTTGGATGACCTCTGACCCGTTTGTTCTAGAAGAGTGATGGCTGCCCATAAACCTGCCTGACATCATAATGGTGAACTGTGGGGACAGACTGGCCCAGTGGAGTACCGGCCGGAGGAAACAAGCCTCACTAAATGGAATCCCCCCTATGCTGTAGTTTAGTCTAGTGGGAACGCAGCCAACTCCGGACTACACATGGCCCTGAGAGACCAGGGTTCAATCACCTGTTCTCCCCATCCCTGTTTAATACTATTATCTATCTGAAAAATACGAAAGGAGGACAGAATTCAGTTTCTTACTTACTGAACGGAAATACAGGCTACGGAGGGTGGGTTTACGTTGTTATGCTTTATTGATGTTATGAGCTCATGCAGTGGTTTAAATGTCAGTTAATCATTACATACAGTGATTAATTTAATTTAAAAGAAAAACCATGGACTCATCTTTGCTCTGAAGGATATAATCATATTCTAGATTGTAACAACCCTAATCCTATCCAGGTTCTGCTGGTTTGCTGATGTAGACGGTTTGCTTGTGATTAAAATACTACACTAAGATGAATGTGCTCTCTGATATCAATCAAATACAATAAAATGTTATTTGTCAGATGCTTCGTAAACAACAGGTGTGGACTAAAAGTGAAATGCTTACTTATGGGCCCTTCCAGACGATGCAGAGAGAAAGAAAATAGAGAAATAATAGAAAAGTAAAACACATAATAACCAAAGTTATAATAGATACACAATGAGTGACGATAACTTGGCCATATACAAGAGGTACCAGTACCGAGTTGATGAGCAGCGGTACGAGGTAATTGAGGTAGATATGTACATATACAGTAACTAGAAATAAAGTGACAGATAGTAAACAGCAGCAGTGATGATTTAAAAAATCAAAAAAGTTAGTGCAAAAACAGTCAATGCAGATTGTCCGGGTAGCTATTTGGTTAAATATTTAACTAACTATTTAGCAATCTTATGGCTTGGGGGTAAAAGCTGTTCAGGGTCCTGTTGGTTCCAGACTTGGTGCATCGGTAGCGCTTGCCTTGCTGTAGAAGAGAGAACAGTCTATGACTTGGGTGGCTGGATTCTTTGACAATTTTTAGGGCCTTCCTCTGACACCTGGATGGCAGGGAGCTCGGCCCCACTATCCTCTGTAGCACCTTGCAGTCGTATGCCGAGCAGTTGACATACCAAGCGGTGATGCATCCAGTCAAGATGCTCTCAATGGTGCAGATGTAGAACCTTTTGATCTGAGGGCCCATGCCAAATCTTTTCAGCCTCCTGACGATGAAGAGGTGTTGTCGTGCCCTCTTCACGACTGTGTTGGTATGTTTGGACCATGATAGATCCTTAGTGATGTGGACACCGAGTAACTTGAAGCTCTCGACCTGCTCCAGTACAGCCCTGTCGATGTGAATGGGGGCGTGCTCGGCCCTCAGTTACCTGTAGTCCACGATTAGCTCCTTTGTCTTGATAAATATGATAAATATGATAAAAATAATAAAATATGAAATATTTTAAATTATTTATTTCCTTTTCAACAAAACTATGAATAAGGTTTGCAATGACTTACAGTACCAGTTTGGACACACCCACTCATTCCAGGGGTTTTCTTTATGTGTACTATTTTATACACATTGAATAAACTATGAAATAACACATACAGATCATGTAGTAACCAAAAAAGAGTTAAACAAATCAGAATATATTTTATATTTGAGATTCTTCAAATAGCTACCCTTTGCCTTGATGACAACTTTGCACACCCTTGGCATTCTCTCAACCAGCTTCATGAGGTAGTCACCTGGAATGCATTTCAATTAACAGGTGTGCCTTCTTAAAAGTGAACTTAATGCGTTTGAGCCAATCAGTTGTGTTGTGGCAAGGTAGGGGGGTATACAGATGATAGCCCTATTTGGTAAAAGACCAAGTCCATATTATAAGCAAATAGAAATGACAGTCCATCATTACTTTAAGACATGAAGGTCAGTCAATATGGAAACTTTCAAGAACTTTGAAAGTTTCTTCAAGTTCAGTCGCAAAAACCATCAAGCGCTATGATGAAACTGGCTCTCATGAGGACCGCCACAGGAACGGAAGACCCAGAGTTACCTCTGCTGCAGAGGATAAGTTCATTCGAGTTACCAGCCTCAGAAATTGCAGCCCAAATAAATGTTTCACAGAGTTCAAGTAACAGACACATCTCAACATCAACTGTTTAGAGGGGAATCAGGCCTTAATGATCAAATTGCTGCAAAGAAACCACTACAAAAGGACACCAATAAGAAGAAGAGACTTGCTTGGGCCAAGACATTAGACCGGTGGAAATGTGTACTTGTCCAAATTTGATAATTTTGGGTGAACGGATTATCTCTGCATGTGGAGTTCCCACCGTAAAGCATGGATGAGGAGGTGTCATGGTGTGGGGGTGCTTTGCTGGTGACACTGTCTGTGATTTATTTAGAATTTAAGGCACACTTAATCAGCATGGCTAACACAGCATTGCGCAGCGATACGCCATCCCATCTGGTTTGGGCTTAGTGGGACTATCATTTGTTTTTCAACAGGACAACGACCCAACACACCTCCAGTCTCTGTAAGGGCTATTTGACCAAGAAGGAGAGTGCTGCATCAGATGACCTGGCCTCCACAATCCCCCGACTCAACCCAATTGAGATGGTTTGGGATGAGTCGGACGGCAGAGTGATGGAAAAGCAGCCAACAAGTGCTCAGCATATGTGGGAACTCATTCAGGACTGTTGGAAAAGCATTCCAGGTTAGGCTGGTGGAGAGAATGCCAAGAGTGTGCAAAGCTGTCATCAAGGCAAAGGGTGGTTATTTGAAGAATCTCAAATATAAAATATATTATGATTCAACCCACCCCCCCCCCCCCCCCCCCCAAAAAAAAAAAAAAAAAAAACATTGTAAAGTGGTTATCCCACTGGCTATAAGGTGAATGCACCTATTTGTAAGTCGTTCTGGATAAGAGTGTCTGCTAAATGACGTAAATGTAAATGTAAATGTAATTCCATATGTGTTATTTAATAGTTTTGATGTCTTCACTATTATTCTACAATGTAGAAAATAGTAAAAAATAAAGAAAAACCCTTGAATGAGTAGGTGTGTCCAAACTTTTTACTGGTAGTGTACATACATACAAACATAGAAACGACAACACAATATACATAAAATAAGGCACTTACTTTGATAGGAATGTCCAAATGTCCAAGGAAAACAACAAGGAAGGCAATGCGAGCAACAGCCAGAAATTGTGCCAATTCGTGCAAGACTGCGCAGATTTCTGCATACTTGATCTGAAGAAACATTGGTGAAGACGTGCTTGGGCTCTCCTCGAAGAGATACGTTTGTCCGGCTCAGTAAAACCTCAAACATAAACTTTTTTGCTTACTACATGATTCCATATGTGTTATTTCATAGTTTTGACGTTGTCACTATTATTCTACAATGTAGAAAATAGTAAAAATAAACAATAACCCTGGAATGAGTAGGTGTTCTAAAACTTTTGACCGGTAGTATAGCTTAAAGATGTGTTGGCATTGAAAAATTGTCTCTGGCCCCTTCCTAGTTAGGGGGAGTGATGAGCTCTACAGTAGACTCAAATGAAAACTGGTTGAAAACTGTTTTCTGCCGCTCCTAAAATATAGAGTTTGTAGATACAGTAACTGGCCTTCTTTCTGGGACTCTCCCACAAACAGGACCAAGCCTGGCCTGCTAAGGAGTGACGGACTCCAACCAAGCTGGAGGGGTGCTCTCATCCTATCTATCAACATAGACAGAGCTCTTACTCCTCTAGCTCCACAATGGGATAGGGTGCAGGCCAGGCAGCAGGTTGTTAGCCAGCCTGCCAGCTTAGTGGAGTCTGCCACTATCACAATCAGTGTAGTCAGCACAGCTTTCCCCATTGAGATCGTGTCTGTGCCTCGATCTAGGTCGGGCAAAACTAAACATGGTGGTGTTCGCCTTAGCAATCTCACTGGAATAAAGACCACCTCCATTCCTGTCATTATTGAAAGAGATTGTGATAATATCTCACATCTCAAAATAGGACTACTTAATGTTAGATCCCTCACTTCCAAGGCAGTCATAGTCAATGAACTAATCACTGATTATAACCTTGATGTAATTGGCCTGACTGAAACATGGCTCAAGCCTGAAGAATGAGGCCTCTCCTCCCGGTTACACTAGTGACCATATCCCCCACGCATCCCACAAAGGCGAAGATGTTGCTAACATTTACGACAGCAAATTTAAATGTACAAAAAAACAATGACTGCGTTTTCGTCTTTTGAGCTTCTAGTCATTAAATCTATGCAGCCTACTCAATCACTTTTTATAACTACTGTTTACAAGCCTCCTGGGCCATATACAGTGTTCCTCATTGAGTTCCTTGATTTCCTATCAGACATTGTAGTGATGGAAGATTATATTCAAATTCTTGCCTGGTTTAGATTTTTTGCTTTGTCATTATGGAGTATTGTGTGAAGGGAAAAAAATGATTTAATCAATTTTAGAATAAGGCTGTAATGTAACAAAATGTGGAAGAAGTCAAGGTGTCTGAATACTTTCCGAATGCACTGTAGTGTAGATGTGGATGTAGAACACACACTTGAGGTAGACCCTGCCCATAACCACAGATCCAGGGTCAGATTACACAACTCCAAATCCTAACCTTCATCATTAGTAACTATTAGCAGAACCCAAATATCTGATCATGGGTCAGTCTTTAGACTGCATTTTATTTATATATAGTGTATATGTAATGTATTGCCATAAAGTGTTGAATTTTAAAGATGAACATATTCACTTATACACTCACTTGGTGTTGGCTACAGTACTGAAAACTATTGAATATATATCAACTATTGAATTCAACAATCTGTCACTAACAAATACAGTGATGGGTGGTAACTTCAATTTAGTCGAAAGGCACTCTGGGAAATATGCAAATAAGGTAGAATACATTCTCAAGTACAATTGCACGTTCACTCAACCTAAAAGTTGAGTGAACATACAGTTGAACTTGAGAATGCACTCTGTTGGTTCAGCTACTGTATATGCCCAAATGTTGAGCAAACTCACAATCCTATTGCAGCTGGTTGCATTACAATTGTAAATTGAATCAACTTCAATGCTATTTTGTTGAGCAAACTCACAATCCTATTGCAGCTGGTTGAATTAACATATTTTTATTTTTTATTTTTTATTACAGTGTAGAGAGCTGTTGTAACAGCTTCTGAATTAAATGGACATCAATGTGAGAAATAACTGACTTTTCATACCTCTAATCATTGATAAACTGTCTAACCACTGCAGGGCAATGATGCTTCATTAGAACCCATGTTAAAAAGTAATGGAAGGTTAGCTGGATACCTAACACATGACCTCATTCTGCCATGGTGCTTCCATCAAAACAAAAAAGCTCCTTGAATCTGGAATAAAACCAGACGGTGCTCGTATCACATTGTAAATGTTAATATCGAGTACAAAAATATATCCGAATTCTATGAATACTTTATTGTAAGGTACACATATTAGCCACATATTTGTTGTTATTTGCATTTTAAGGTACTATGTCTTTTTTAGTCCCACATTTAAGACAGCTTACTCTGTGTATTTTTATTCTGTTACTTTCTCTTTATTAAATTAAATATCTTTATTATGGCTAACAATGATGTTATGAAGGATTGTCCAGAAACACATGACTTATAATGGTTAAAGCTGCAAGATGTAACTTTCTGGACGACCGGACCAAATTCAGATAGAAATGTGGGTTAAAGATCTGTTATTCTCATTGAAAGTAACTCTAAGAATTGGTAGATCTTTTCTATGTGTGCTATTTCTATGCTTCCTGTTCTTACGTTTTTTACTTTCAGTTTTGTACACCAGCTTCAAACAGCTGAATATACAATATTTGTGGTTATGGAAAATATATTTCAGATGTTACAATGATTCTCCACACCATACTTGCTTGTTTTGTCACATAAACTAAAATTAAGTGAACTATTAGAATTTTAGAAACCAGGAAATGGCAGAGCCATTTCTGCATAGTGCATCTTTGAATAAGAAAACCCTTTATTAAGGCTCAATAAGTGACTAAGAAGTTATATTAAATGCCTTATTAGATACTTATATACACTTATAAACTACAAATAAGTGGCTAATATGTGTACCTTAAAATCAAGTGTTACAGAATTCTCTTCATAGGAATAAAAACACGTGGTTGTGGTGACTTTTTCACCGCCCAAGCACAGAGTTATACATACTGTATTTTCTTTGTGTGTTGCATTATTGAAGTGTTTTATATAATTGTGGCAACATGGTCATTGTGTCAGGCCATTAAGCCCACAAACATTTTGTTTGATATCAGTTAGACTTGGGCTATTTGAAGTAGTAAGATGAATTGCTCATAAAGATCAGATTGTATATACTTGTACTATACCAACCAGTTCTGAATGAGAGATGATTCAATGTAGGTCATGATGAAAAGTCAAGGAATCTGATGCAACACTACGAGCCAAAAATGAATTTTGGATCAAATCAGAGTAATTAATGACAACAAGTCTATAATAGGCCGATTTGAACGTGGTGGCTCGAGGTAAATGTGTTTTCCTGGAGAACGGCCATTTGCTGTTCTTGGCCTAACTTACATTATTAAAACCTGGGGCTGCGACAAGAGACAGCTAATTTTTCCAATTAACAGCGTGATTAAGGCAAGCAAGGTTGGTCAGGAGCAATGAGAAATGACGACTCCACCTCCCTCTCTCACCCATAATGGGTCGGATTACATACCCCTGATCAGATGAGGGCGTATGAACATGTGCACAGGAGCCAAAGTAAATCCCCTCCTCTTAACACAAGAACAAATCTGATTTCCCAGATTGTCTGCAAAGCCTCCATCTTGCATGACGGGGGACTGCTCTACAGAGAGATGGAGAAAGCCTAATTTGTAAGCTAAAAAGCTTGATTTGCATGAAAATGATCAGAGCAGAGCTAATGACACAATATAATTAACCAGTCAAAACAGTATATGAACGAACCAAATTATACCCTGAAATCAAATAAGAAGATAACTATCTGTCCTTTACCCCTTTTTGGGGAATTTGGTCCACTGAAATGGGTAGACAATTATTTTTGAACCTGTTACTGAAATGGTTGTTCCAGTTTAAATGGCTGTGGTATTCTGCTCACACAGTTCCTAACCCTGGCAGTCATTATGAATGCTGGTTACCGGTGAATAAAAATTCCAACTGTTGGATTTTCTAACTAACTGAATTCCAATAGGAATTACACATCACTTTGCAAGCAAGCATAATGCGACATGCAGGTAGGGTTGCTGGTGATGTTACGTTTGATACTGGAGCTCCAAGGCATGCCTCGTAATTGCTAAGCAATAAATGTTGAAGCAGCGTGTCGATGCGTGTATCACTTTATCAGAAGTACGTCATCGATGATGTCCGAAGCTTCGTTTGATCACGTGCTTTTTCAAACCGTGTGTTGCAAAATGTGAGATCCCACTGATTTTTGCATAGTTCCAGTGCTTTCTTTGATTCCAAGCTACTTTCAAACACCAACCTCTACTGGACACCATACTTGCAAATATAGTTAGGATTTTGTAATACAAGTTTCACCAGTCCAGTAGCTTAGCAGGCAGAGTAGGGAACTGTGGCACATTCAGGGACGTGAGGGTATGTGGTCAAATCCTGTTGAAGACAGACTATTTAGAAACATGTTTTATGTGAAACACACTTTCTGCACTGTTTTATTTCAAATAATTTGTTTTATTTGGTATAGTATAAGCTTCTGTCCTAAGCATCCTAAATAATGCCATAGATTCATTTTTTTTCTTTTAAATAGTCAACTTAGGGGAAGCATTATGTAAGATGCAAACCTGGTATCCCAACTGATTATAGGCTACTGAAGCCAACGAGTTACCGCTGCGCCACGGAGTGTTGAAGAAAACAGTGGAGAAGAATAACGATAATCTCACACACTGCTATTTATTGCTGACCAGCAGATGTTCCTAATGTGAACAGATAATGAAGCTCAGAGGACTGAACCATTTTTCTGCACAATTTGGTGAATGCGCCGAAGCCTTCAGAAAGCCTTGGTTTCCCATCACTAAGATTTGAAAAATTCTGGTAAAATTCCCAGGTTTTCCAGAAATCCCGGTTGGAAGAGTCCTGGAAATCCTCCAACCAGGATTTAATTTTAGTCTAGGAATTTTGTGAAAGTTAAGGGAATTTTGCAGGCTGGATGTGGCCTTCAACCATGAGCTTCAGGCCACTGTATTAGGGTAAAGCTAGGGCTCAAGATAAGGCCTTATGAGATACTGTATATAATGTATTATAATGATAATATCTGCCTAGGAACTCATTTCATGAAGGCCACAGTATTGATCATGAACAAATTCAACAGCCATGACTCTGTCACTAACACATATACTCATGTATGGTAACACTACAGTTCACTCAAAAAGGCAAGGCACACTGGGAAATGATATTGGCGGCGTGGTTTAGTGGGGTCATTACTCAACATTTTTAAGCTGATACAACAGGGTCACAGTGACTATCGCTTTGAGTAATGACACAAAATCACTTTAAGTAACTGTACTCAGATATATTAAATGCAAAGGGTTTCTTCAAAATGTTACAGTGTAGGAGTCAAAACTAATAAACGTATTTTTCCTTCCCTCTAATTTAAGGGGTAATGAGATACGTTAACAGACTGCAATAAAAATTAAAAACAGTCAAAGCAGATGCTCGCTTTCTATTTTGCAAATCAGATATTCTGGGGGCTGTATTGACTAAGACATCCTACTGACTCATAGCGGGAAGAATTGCATTTCTTAAGATTTTTGCAGACTCACTCAGATTACTCTCTTGCACCACCACAAAGAACATGGTGGTGCATGAGAGTCATCCGCGTGAGTAGGTGTTGAACCATAGGGGCGTTTTGTGCTTTTGGGCGCAACACATGTAACCCAAAAAGCCCCGGCCCTGCAAAGACAAAATCAAGCTGCGAAGACTCAGGAGATGTCAAATGTAATCAATGGGAGGTTCTTGGGATAAGGGCATGAGCTGAGCCAACAGATAGAATCTCATCTCACTCCAGCTTGCATCAGGGAAGGGAGCCCCTGAGTGATGGTTCTCCTGCATAGGGATTTGCTGATTATCACTCTTCAATAGGCATATCAAACACGGCTTAAGTCTGATGTTTTCATAACATGAAAACATGCCTGCATTCTCTCTAGACTAGAGGAAGCCTTCCCTCTTCACCTTCCTTTTTTCCCTGATCACTGATAACGCTTGATGCATGGGGGAACATCATCTGTTGTGGAAGCTGGTGTGGATTGGAAAGGGAGGGTTGGAGGGATGGCGATAGGAAGGCAAGGGAGGTTTTTGAGAGGTAGTTAGGGAGCACAATTCTTTCTGGCAGCTTGACCTTTTGAATCAGACCGCGGCTTGAACCTGCTTCACCTCTGGGAATGCCAGGGGAGCCGACGCCGCCTGAATGCAGAGCACTGCCTTACGAGCTCCGTGCCAACCGGCAAGGGAGCGGGCGCCAGATGTGACATGTCGCGCCGAGGACTGGTTCAATGGAAACACAAAATAAATACATTAAACATGGGACAAACTCCTGGGAGAAGAGAGAGGAATGGAGCAGCAGATATTGTGACCTATGCAGTCTGTACTTCTCTCAGACCCAGGGAGAGTGACAGTGAGGAAATTAGAGGTCAGAGTTCACTTCAGGGATAGAGGAATGTCTGGGGACCACAAATCCTTACAGGCAGGATGAATACATCAAAACTATGAAAAAACACACATGGAATCATGTAGTAACAAAATAAGTGTTCAACAAATCAAAATACATTTTATTTTGAGATTCTTCAAATAGCCACCCTTTGCCTTGATGACAGCTTTGCACACTCTTGGCATTCTCTCAACCATCTCCATGAGGTAGTCACCTGGAATGCATTTCAATGAAAAGGTGTGAACTCTTAGAAGTTAATTTGTGGAATTTATTTCCTTCTTAATGTGTTTGAGACAATCAGTTGTGTTGTGGCAAGATAGTGGGGTATATAGAAAATTATATTTTACCAAATAGGGCTATGTCCATATTATGTCAAGAACAGCTCAAATAAGCAAAGAGAAACGACAGTCCATCATTACTTTAAGACATGAAGGTCAGTCAATACGGAACATTTCAAGAAATGTGAACATTTCTTCAAGTGTAGTCGCAAAAACCATCAAGCGCTATGATGAAACTGGCTCTCATGAGGAATGGAACAACCATAGTTACCTCTGCTGCAGAGGATAAGTTAATTAGAGTTAACAGCCTCAGAAATTGCAGCCTAAATAAATGCTTCACAGAGTTCAAGTCACAGTCACATCTCAACATCAACTGTTCAGAGAGGATTGTGTGAATCAGGCCTTCAGGGTCGAATTGCTGCAAAGAAACCACGACTAAAGGACACCAATAATAAAAAGAGACCTGCTTGGGCCAAGAAATACGAGCAATGTCCATATTTGAGATTTTGGGGTAAACGGAATATCTCTGCATGTGGAGTTCACACCGTTAAACATAGAGGAGGAGGTGTTATGGTGTGGGGGTGCTTTGCTGGTGACACTGTCTGTGATTAATTTAGAAAACAAGGCACACTTAATCAGCATGGCTAACACAGCATTCTGCAGCGATACGCCATCCCATCTGGTTTGGGCTTAGTGGGACTATAATTTGTTTTTCAACAGGACAACGACCCAACACACCTCCAGGCTGTGTAAGGGCTATTTGACCAAGAAGGAGAGTGATGGAGTGCTGCATCAGATGACCTGGCCTCCACAATCCCCCGATCTCAACCCAATTGAGATGGTTTGGGATGAGTCGGACGGCAGAGTGATGGAAAAGCAGCCAACAAGTGCTCAGCATTTGTGGGAACTCCTTCAAGACTGTTGGAAAAACATTCCAGGTAAGGCTGGTTGAGAGAATGCCAAGAGTGTGCAAAGCTATCATCAAGGCAAAGGGTGGCTATTTGAAAAATCTCGAATATAAAATATATTTTGATTTGTTTAACACTTTTTTGGTTACTACTTGATTCCATATGTGTTATTTCATAGTTTTGAAGTCTTCACTATTATTCTACAATGTAGAAAATAGTAAAAATAAAGAAAAACCGTTGAATGCGTAGGTGTGTCCAGACTTTTGACTGGTACTGTATATAACGTACTAGACCATAATTATTTACTATAATAGTACAATAGTTAGTTGGAAAATACAATGGCTTGCGAAAGTATTCACCCCCCTTGGCATTTTTCCTATTTTGTTGCCTTACAACCTGGAATGAAAATTGATTTTTTGGGGGTTTGTATCATTTCATTTACAAAGCATGCCTACCACCTTGAAGATGCAAAATATATATTTTTTTGAAACAAATGAGAAATAAGACACAAAAAAAACCTGAGCAGTGCATAATTATTCACCCCCCCCCCCCCTCCCAAAGTCAATACCTTGTAGAGACACCTTTTGCAGCAATTACAGCTGCTAGTCTCTTGGGGTATGTCTCTTGAAGCTTGGCACATCTAGCCACTGGGATTTTTGCCAATATTTCAAGGCAAAACTGCTTCAGCTCCTTCAAGTTGGATGGGTTCCGCTGGTGTACAGCAATCTTTAAGTCATAATACAACTTCTCAAATAGATTGAGGTTTGGGCTTTGACTAGGCCATTCCAAGATATTTAAATGTTTCCCCTTAAACCACTCGAGTGTTGCTTTAGCAGTATGCTTAGGGTCATTGTCCTGCTGGAAGGTGAACATCCGTCCTAGTCTCAAATCTCTGGAAGACTGAAACAGGTTTCCCTCAAGAATTTCCCTGTATTTAGTGCCATCCATCATTCCTTTAACTCTGACCAGTTTGCCAGTCCCTGCCGATGAAAAACATTCCCACAGCATGATGCTGCCACCACCATACTTCACTGTGGGATGATGAGAGGTGTTGGGTTTGCACCAGACATAGTGTTTTCCTTGATGGCAAAAAAGCTCAATTTTAGTCTCATCTGACCAGAGTACCTTCTTCCATATGTTTGGGGAGTCTCCCACATGCCTTATTTTTTTCATTAAGCAATGGCTTTTTTCTGGCCACTCCTCCGTAAAGCCCAGCTCTGTGGAGTGTACGGCTTAAAGTGGTCCTATGGACAGATACTCTCTAATCTCCGCTGTGGAGCTTCGCAGCTCCTTCAGGGTTATCTTTGGTCTCTTTGTTGCCTCTCTGATTAATGCCCTCCTTCCCTGGTCCGTGAGTTTTGGTGGGCGGCCCTCTCTTGGCAGGTTTGTTGTGGTGCCATATTCTATCCGGATATTTTTTTATAAGCTACCCTGATCTGTACTTTTCCACAACTTTGTCCCTGAACTGTTTGGATAGCTTGTTAGTCTTCATGGTGCTGCTTGCTTGGTGGTGCCCCTTGCTTAGTGGTGTTGCAGACTCTGCGGCCTTTCAGAACAGGTGTATATATACTGAGATCATGTGACAGATCATGTGACACTTAGATTGCACACAGGTGGACTTTATTTAACTAATTATGTGACTTCTGAAGGTAATTGTTTGCACCAGATCTTATTTAGGGGCTTCATAGCAAAGGAGGTGAATACATATGCACGCACCACTTTTCCGTTATTTTTTTATTTTATTTTTTGAAGCATGTTATTATTTTCATTTCACTTCACCAATTTGGACTATTTTGTGTATGTCCATTACATGAAATCCAAATAAAAATCAATTTCAATTACAGGTTGTAATGCAACAAAATAGGAAAAACGCCAAGGGGGATGAATACTTTTGCAAGGCACTGTATATTATAGATTTTTTTAGTTAGCATACTACACTGTGTAATCATACTATTTAAGGTTTTTTTTCCAGGCCCAGTGACAGTGCTGCTGTTCCTGAGTATGAGTGGGGTGTAGGAGGATTATTGTTAAGGATGAGTCAAGAAGACAAGCACGACCCTGGGACGCTGGTGGAGGGGTGGAGGAGCTGTAATGTGGTTAGGGAACGGAAGGGAATGAAGCATTAACAATAGATCCCAGAACGCTTGGTGATGAGGAGAAGTAGACAGGACTGTCTGGACACAAATGAGCAGTGATGGGCCTCCACCAGTTCACCAGGGCAGACTGAAGGGAGAAATTTCGGCCTGCGTGCCAGGGCTTCTGGTAGGGCCATTTGGCTAGGACTGCTCTGCCAGCTCCTAATGAGGAGCAAGGTGCCAGGTGTGTGTGCAAATTGCAGATGATGGGGCCACCATCTTGCAGAAAACTTCTCTGTTGGGGGAATTACACAGCCAGCTAATCTAATCAGGCTGCCAAAAACCGAGCCTGACGAAAACCAGAGTTTACCGCATCACGTGTCAGGGGCTTCAGAAAAGTCAATGTATCTTGTGTGTTGCAGCACCTTCTGCGATATGTTAACTCCCACTGTTTGGAATCAACTTAATCTTGTCCAGACCCCATGTTTATTCCAGGAGGGCAGACAGAATGAAAGAGATAGCTCGCTGTGAGCCGCCCCCCCAGGCTACTCTGATTTATACCTGAAAGCATACAGTGTTAACAAGATAAAAAACATATTTATTTTGTTTAAATCTGACTAGAGCTGGGAGGATAAACCAAAACATTATCAATACTGACCAAACCGACCATTGATCGAGGACATTTTACTGATATCGATAATAATGATATGTAGCCTTTACTAGAGGAATGTGAATTTTTTATGAAGTGAGTCTGCTGATATGTGCTATTGCTAACTGGACAATTGATAGCTAACCTTCAATGTAGTACTAGTAGTTTTAAGGATAATATACTTTTTAAAGTAACTGGTGTACATTGTTATTTATCGTTCAATTGATTGTTATCATAACAATTCAGTCAATTTAGTGTGATACAGATTAATCCCCATACATCCCAGCTCTAAATCTGACTCTAAAGAATTGATTGTGTTTGCCAAGGGAATGCAGCTTTATAAAGGCTCAATACCTTACCTTATTTTATGAAACCAAGGATGTTGAATATTTGCTTTCAATAGTTGAGGTAAGTCAATCACTATTCTATTTTATTATATTCTAATACAACCAAACTATTGCATACAGTACAGTGCCTTGCAAAAATATTCATCACCCTTGGCATTTTTTCTATTTTGTTGCATTACAACCTGTAATTTAAACTGATTTTTATTTGGATTTCATGTAATGGACATACACAAAATAGTCCAAATTGGTGAAGTGAAATGAAAAAAATTACTTGTTTCAAAACATTCAAAAACATAAATAACGGAAAGGTGGTGCATGCATATGAATTCACCCCCTTTGCTATGAAGCCCCTAAATAAGATCTGGTGCAACCAAATACCTTCAGAAGTCACATAATTAGTTAAATAAAGTCCACCTGTGTGCAATCTAAGTGTGATATGTCACATGTATATATACACCTGTTCTGAAAGGCCCCAGAGTCTGCAACACCACTAAGCAAGGGGCACCACCAAGCAAGCGGCACCATGAAGACCAAGGAGCTCTCCAAACAGGTCAGGGACAAAGTTGAGGAGAAGTACATATCAGGGTTGGGTTATAAAAACATATCAGAAACTTTGAACATCCCAGGGAGCACCATTAAATCCGTTATAAAAAATGTTAAAGAACATGGCACCACAACAAACCTGCCAAGAGAGGGCCGCCCACCAAAACTCACGGACCAGGCAAGGAGGGCATTAATCAGAGAGGCAACAAAGAGACCAAAGATAACCCTGAAGGAGTTGCAAAGCTCCACAGCGGAGATTGTAGTATCTATCCATAGGACCACTTTAAGCCGTACACTCCACATAGCTGGGCTTTACGGAGGAGTGGCCAGAAAAAAGCCATTGCTTAAAGAAAAAAATAAGGCATGTGGGAGACTCCCCAAACATATGGAAGAAGGTACTCTGATCAGATGAGACAAACATTGAGCTTTTTGGCCATCAAAGAAAATGCTATGTCTGGTGCAAACCCAACACCTGTCATCACCCCGAGAACACCATCCCCACAGTGAAGCATGGTGGTGGCAGCATCATGCTGTGGGAATGTTTTTCATCGGCAGGGACTGGGAACCTGGTCAGAATTGAAGGAATGATGGATGGCGCTAACTACAGGGAAATTATTGAGGGAAACCTGTTTCAGTCTTCCAGAGATTTGAGACTGGGACGGATGTTCACTTTCCAGCAGGACAATGACCCTACGCATACTGCTAAAGCAACACTTGAGTGGTTTAAGGAATACCTGGGATAGGATAAAGTAATCCTTCTACCCCCCCCAAAAAAATAAAAAATAAAAAAATAAAAAAATTGTAAAGTGGTTATCCCACTGGCTATAGGGTGAATGCACCAATTTGTAAGTCGCTCTGGATAAGAGCGTCTGCTAAATGACGTAAATGTAAATGTAAATGTTTAAGGGGAAACATTTAAATGTCTTGGAATGGCCTAGTCAAAGCTCAGACCTCAATCCAATTGAGAATCTGTGGTATGACTTAAAGTATGCTGTACACCAGCGGAGCCCATCCAACTTGAAGGAGCTGAAGCAGTTTTGCCTTGAAGCATTGTCAAAAATCCCAGTGGCTAGATGTGCCAAGCTTATAAAAACATACCCCAAGAGACTTGCAGCTGTAATTGCTGCAAAAGGTGGCTCTACAAAGTATTTACTTTGGGTGGGTGAATAATTCTGCATGTTCAAGTTTATTTATTATTATTATTTATTATTTTATTATTATTATTTATGCATCTTTAAGGTGGTAGGCATGTTGTATAAATCAAATGATACAAACCCCAAAAAATCTATTTTAATTCCAGGTTGTAACGCAACAAAATAGGAAAAATGCCAAGGGGGGTGAATACTTTCGCAAGCCACTGTATATAGGGAGTGTGGGCATGTGTGCTGAGCAGACATTTAACAAATAACAAAAAAAATATATATATACATAAAGCAAAGCACATCTTTGTACTTGACAAGTGATGCCTTTTTAGGGCTTTTTAGCTCCAACTCCTCTCCTAATGTACCCCCCAAAGAACTGTGGATACATACCTTGTACATACATTTGAAGAAAGACTGCCACTTAAGTACTGTGGTTGATTTATATTACCTTATATATTAAATGAAAGTATAGTGGCTGGTGGGGGTCTACTTGTGGTGAGTGGGTCCTCCGAGAGACTGAAATGGGATGAGTGGAGACCCCACGCACACCTCAGAGAAGGGTCTCTGCCCTCCCAGTCATCCCATCCTCATCCCCCTCTCCATTCTCACCAATAACTACCATTACATCTTAGTTGTAATGACAAACAAGGAATGATTCGACATCCTTTCCTAATCTGTCCAGAATTAGTACTAATTTTACAACGGGTTTACAAGTTTTAAAAAATAAATAGAATTACATTGTAGTATAATTAAGTCCTTCCTTCGCTCTCTCCCAAACCAAATCCATCCCTCTCCACCACCCCCTCCCTGTTCTCCACCCTGCCCCCCCCCCCCAAGCCAAGTTCATCTCAACCTCCCATCCTTACCCACCCTTGCCCCCCCCAAGCCAAGCTTCTCCCCACCTCCCATCTTTACAACCCATTGCCCCCCCACCCAAGCCAAGCTTGTCCCACCCCCCCTTCCATGCCCCCCCTTCCCATCCAGGCCAAGTTTATCCCAACATCCATCCTTCCCCCCCCTCCCTTCTTCTCAAACACATTTACACCCCTCTATTCATCTACTTACTCATCCATTCTCCTTCATTCACACACAACATTTAGCGTATGCTTCCGCACACCCATTCTCTCCCGCCCTCCTACACATATTCATATACACCCTCCTTCACTCTTCCATTCACATGCAGACACATTTACCCACACATACACCCACTCACACCCTCTCGCCCACACACACACATCCATAGAACAAATATTGACAATTATTGACTTACATGCTATATTTCCTATTTTATATTGTCTTTTCAGTGTCCATGTATCTCAATGGCATCTGCTAATTCTATCGAACTCCATTCTCTGTGTTCCCTTCCATATCCACAGTACTGCTGGGAATCAGAGTTGAGACTTGATTCCTTTTTGTCTCCAGTGACAGTCTGATCAAAATGAATTGCTTGTTTTCCTGGATATCCTTCAGCTATTCGTTGCTCTCATTTGCATCTCAAAGTTATTCTTTGTCTTCTCCTCTAAGGGAAGCCATGGCATGTTGGGTTCGAGTTTCAATGTCGCTTTACTCACAGATTGGTTTGCTGTTGTGTATAACTGACCACTTGCTCTCTCCCGGTTGCTTGAGGATATATTGATCTATCGATTTTAAAGACTTAATTGAACCTTTTCACACGTGAGTTGCAAATATGTCTAACGGTCACCCCAGTGTGAGTTGTTTTATGCACGTGATGTCAGAATACACCCACTGTTCCAAAATGTGATTGTTACGCAACAGGAAAGTTAACACGCGCTGCCTGCTAATTATCTATAGGCTATGTTTCAACTTCTCAATATCATATAATTTTCTAACAAGTTTTATTTTCTAACAACAGTTTGAAATGCGATGTGTTCCGCCTCCTCATTAATTCACATAGAAGTAGCCCATTTCAGTGTAGAGGACAGTTTATGTTTGAGGTTTTACTGAGCCGGACAAACTAGTGCGGGAATGTTTTTCCAACAGTCTTGAAGGTGTTCCCACATATGCTGAGCACTTGTTGGCTGCTTTTCCTTCACTCTGCGGTCCGACTCATCCCAAACCATCTCAATTGGGTTGAGGTCGGGGGATTGTGGAGGCCAGGTAAGCTGATGCAGCACTCCATCACTCTCCTTCTTGGTCAAATAGCCCTTACACAGCCTGGAGGTGTGTTGGGTCATTGTCCTGATGAAAAACAAATGATAGTCCCACTAAGCCCAAATCAGATGGGATGGCGTATATCTGCAGAATGCTGTGGTAGCCATGCTGGTTAAGTGTGCCTTAAATTCTAAATAAATCACAGACAGTGTCACCAGCAAAGCACCCCCACACCATAACACCTCCTCCTCCATGCTTTACGGTGGGAAATACACATGCAGAGATAATCCGTTCACCCACAACACGTCTCACAAAGACACAGCGGTTGGAACAAAAAATTTGGACTCCAGACCAAATGACACATTTCCACCGGTCTAATGTCCATTGCTTGTGTTTCTTGGCCCAAGCAAGTCTCTTCTTCTTATTGGTGTCCTTTAGTAGGTGTCTTTGCAGTAATTTGACCATGAATGCCTGATTCACACAGTCTCCTCTGAACAGTTGATGTTGAGATGTGTCTGTTACTTGAACTATGTGAAGCATTTACTTGGGCTGCAATTTCTGAGGCTGGTAACTCTAATGAACTTATCCTCTGCAGTAGAGGTAACTCTGGGTCTTCCATTCCTGTGGCGGTCCTCATGAGAGCCAGTTTAATCTTAATGCTTGATGGTTTTTGTGACTGCACTTGAAGAAACTTTAAAAGTTCTTGAAATGTTCTGTTTTGACTGACCTTCATGTCTTAAAGTAATGATGGACTGTCGTTTCTCTGCTTATTTGAACTGTTCTTGCCATACTGTGGACTTGGTCTTTTACCAAATAGGGCTAGCTTCGGTATACCCCCCTACCTTGTCACAACACAACTGATTGGTTAAAAATCCCACAAATTAACTTTTAAGAAGTCACACCAGTTAATTGAAATGCATTCCAGATGACTACCTCATGAAGCTGGTTGAGAGAATGCCAAGGGTGTGCAAAGCTGTCATCAAGGCAAAGGGTGGCTATTTGAAGAATCTCAAATATAACATATATTTTCATTTGTTTAACACTTTTTTTTGTTGCTACACGATTCCATATGTGTTTTTTCATAGTTTTAATGTGTTCACTTTCATTCTACAATGTAGAAAATTGTCAAAATAAAGAAAAACCCCTGGAATGAGTAGGTGTGTCCAAACTTTTGACTTGTAGTGTATATTAATAGCATGATGAAATGTATTCGATTAATTGACAATGGGGCAGTAGTCTACCGAGCCAGCCGTCCAAACTTTTAACTGGTATTGCATGTATGGAGCATAATGTATTTACAGTTTTATTCACGTTTTAAAGTACTGGTGACAAATAATGCATTCCGATTGCTGCATAGATTGTAATGGACACCTATGATGTGTGTAAAATACTTTTTTGAAGGTTGTACTGATTATAATGAGGTAATGCTAAGCTATTTGCCAGCTATGTGTGGTGCCATGTTTGTTGACATTATACAATGCATTCTGGGTGTCACGTAAACGTCTGTCAGACCAAAGATGTCACGTACGTTTAAAGACGGGTCGGACCAAGGCGCAGCGTGATATGCGTACATGTTTATTTAACGATAAACACACTACAAAACAACAATGGAAACGAAACGTGAAGTCCGAAGGTACAACACAAAAAACCTTACACGGAACAAGAACCCACAACTAGACAGTGCCAAAAGGCTGCCTAAGTCCTCCCGAGTGGCGCAGTGGTCTAAGGCACTGCATTGCAGTGCTAGCTGTGCCACTAGAGATCCTGGTTCGAATCCAGGCTCTGTCGTAGCCGGCCGCGACCGGGAGACCCATGGGGCGGCGCACAATTGGCCCAGCATCGTCCAGGGTAGGGGAGGGAATGGCCGGCAGGGATGTAGCTCAGTTGGTAGAGCATGGCATTTGTAATGCCAGGGTTGTGGGTTCGATTCCAGTATATAAAAATGTATGCACTCACTAACTGTAAGTTGCTCTGGATAAGAGCGTCTGCTAAATGACTTAAATGTAAGTATGATTCCCAATCAGAGACAACGAGCGACAGCTACCTCTGATTGGGAACCACACCGGCCAACATAGAAATACAAATCTAGAATATTCACACCTTGACCAAACTAGCTAGAGTTCTGTAGGCCAGGGTGTGACAAAATATCTTATAATGAGGTGAAGGGTAAACTTCCGGAAGTGAATGATCGGAGATGACACACCTCCTTCAGTATGCATATTGCAAACAGACCTAAACTCATCTTGTCTCCTCTTATTATCTTTGGTTGAGGCAAAAAAAGAAACATGGCGGCATGCACAAACTACACATCGTTGGATTACTTTTGATTTCTAGAAAGTGTTTTCTCAATTATTTCGATCAATGGTGAGCTCACCTGTGATGTAATGAATTATAAATAGTAATTGCTATTAGCTAATTCAGATTGTGGTTTCTGACAGCCGAGAGTTATCTAAATATGACCGCTTGTGTTATTTCAATCTTTCCTCAGTTAGCGCTAGGACTATGCAGCCTACATTTTCAGATTTGGATAATTGTGTATGCTGTCGATACTTCTGTGAATGTCTGAACTTTGCATCCAAAAAATTAACTGGTCATATTCAGGGACATAACTTTGTAAGGACTGTGTTTGTGCAAAATGTTTCTGTGAAAAAAACATTGTGGCTAGCTCAAATGCTGACTGTTGCGTCAGTCGAAACTGGACGTTCTACATAAGCATTCTAATCACACCAGTTTGAGCGTACGCTGCAGGGACCACTCTAGAATGATCACACCTCTTTGTTAGTACGTGTGAAAAGGTTAAACTATGTTGTCAGGCTTCCACATATAATCACAGTTTTGACTGTACAAAACGGAGCTACTATCTCCCATGCGTCCTATTGGTATGCACATGCACCTCCTAAACTGCTCATTCTGTGTTACACTGCAAATTTCAATTTTCCTTTAATATTTGTTGCACATTAGATATTCTAATATGAAATGCATTACGCTATTATTTGTATTTCCCAACATTGAGACCATGCTAAGCCACACCTCCAGTCTTCTGATCTGACACCGCTGGGTCATAATCTCAATAACCCAGCCTCAATAACCCAGCACCCAGCACCAATAACACAGCTGTTTAAAGAAAACAACCCAACTAAGTAACCCAATGCATGCAACCCAGCAGATGGGTCAAATCAACCAAACAACCAAGCATTATTTTTTGTTTAGTCTCTCACATCTATACCATCAAGGCT